>NW_026972136.1:1200000-1800000 GCF_036711695.1 Zophobas morio | reverse complement strand
TGAAGTAATGAAGTTTCGATTAAAAATAAGATTCTCTTGAAAAAATTTCGACCAGTGTAAAACGAATCCAGAATCAAAAAATGGGGATCACAAAAATTTGGAACCATAAATTTGGGACATATTTGTGCTTCGTTATATAATTGGAAACAGAAAAGCACAAAATAAAACATTGAAAGTTGGATCCAAAGACAAGATTATCTTAAGAAAGTTCTTCCAATGGATCATCAAAAAGAGTGGTCAGAAGATTTGGAGCCCCAATTTTAGAACACGTTTGGTCTTCGGAAAAAATGGACAAAGTGATGAAGGTTTTGATTTAAAAAAAGATTCTCTGGAAAAGTCTCAACCACTGTAGAACGAATCGACCATTAAAATCCAGTAATCACAAGAATTTGGGACCGCAATTTGAGACATAGTTGAACTTCGTTGTAAAATTGAAAATAGAAAAATATTAAATAAAATAAAGAAAGTTCGATTTAAAGCCGAGATTACCTTAGAAATTGCGATCAATCCATCAAAAGGAATGCTCACAAGATTTTGAGCCTAAATTTAAGACAAATTTGATCTTTGATGCAAGATTGAAGGTAGAAAAAAGTGAATAAACCAGTTCAAGTCGTTCATTTTGTTGAAGAAAGCAAAAAATAATTACTGTTAAAGTATCACTTTCCACTCTAATTACAGAAATAGCCGTTTCAGTAGCACACAGGAAATGCGTAATCTTTCATCAACAGGCCGTCGAGACACCCTGTATAAGATTTCAGCATGCAATACCCAAACTAGCGCACGATCGTCTGTCAATCCACGTCGTCACTCAACATGCAACATTGTGGTGTCATTACGGGGGCGTTTCAACAAAAAACTGTGATTTTGAGCACGCATTTCAGCAATTTTTTCCAGATTATAAGCGTTATTGATGTTGCACTTTGTACGAACATCACAGTTTCAGAAACAACCATTTACAACACACAAGCAGATTTTACGAGCTTTTAATTGGACTGAGTGCATTTTGATCCTTCAAAAGCAGCTCGTTGCAGCCAAAATCCGTGCTGCAACCACTTAACAAATAAAAGCCTGCCGGAAACATCAATTCTCCGGTAATAAATAACAATTACGTATTCAATACCGTCAAAAAGCAATCATGTAACACTTTCCGACTTATTCCAGCCTTCTAAATTGCCAAACTACCCAAACCCCGCTAAACTGATTACTAAAATTGGAGCTAGCCCGGCGAAAACTAACCAGATTAGACAAATCGATACCATAAAGTGTACCGTATTCATAATAACGCGAGGAAAATAACCATTAGGCTGGTTCTACCCGCTTTGTATGGTTTTCACAATCGCCTGTCTGCATAAACGCTCGAGCTTTCTGTACACGATACAAGTTAGTGGCTCGAATCACGGCATAGCACATACTGTCACCGATTGTATGATTATGTCTTTCTAGAATAATCGCTGTCGTTCTTTCATTGATCTAATCGTGAGTGCGAAACTCAGTGGCGGCCGTCCTGGGGGGATGTGGGCGAGTTTGCAACTTTGTAATTATTATCGTCTGAGAGATGAACAAGCCCCCGGAGGCCAGACGAATCGCGGAAAAAGAACAATTTCAATTTGTGGCTCGTTTATATTGGCGACAAGGACCATCATTTTAATGGGCTGGCGCATTTTTTAAATTGGGAACGCGAATTTTAAAACTCTTAAATGAGGAAAACGTGGGCTATTTGTCGTGATTGAAATATATGGGTCGCTATTTGTTAGCATTATTGCAAAGCGGAGGCTGTGGTTTAGCGTAAACAGAGCGCAGAAGGATATCAGTTTTGGTTATTCTGTGACAAGTTGGTTCTATTTATCATATTTATCATTTATCAGGTTTCCAAATCATACAGGTTTTTTCATTAATAAAATCTGCGTTTAATAACTCTAAATTTAAAAATGAATCTGCAAGTAAAATCCCGTAAATACACCCGGCGATCCCCAACGCACGAATGGTCTAAAATATTCAAAATTCTCTTATCGATGAAGTTGAAAAAAAGGGAAGACGGGAAGCAAAGAGAATGCGAATAATCACCCAAATCTCGATTTCCACTTGGAACATAAATTTCCAATTCCCCCCTTAACCAGACTTATTGAATCCTTCTTATTTGCCCAACTTTTCCAACTCACGCTAGCCATTACGTATTAAAGTTGAATTAAGCCCCCAGCGTGGCTTTTCAATCAAACTGCACTTCTGTCCGTGCAGCCAGCAAAATGATTGCATTTCCACCGCTGCAGACCAACAAATCTGGAATTTCGTTCCGAAATTAGGACGCGATACGTCAGACAGGAGTGAAACATCAGATTAAGGAAAAGGTTTTTTTTATGCAAATTTGCGTGATTGTTGTCAACTTTTATCACAAAGGGAATAAGACTTGAGCGTGAGCGCACATTCGAATAGTGGAATTGTGTCGAGATTAAAAGCCGGAAGTTTTTATGAGACAGGTGTTAGAACGTATTTGAATTTGTGATCTTTGTGTGGGGGTTGTCAACAGCGGGAGATGAATGTTAATACTAGGACGTGCGACAATGTGTTACCGGAGTGTTAGAAGGCAAATGGGAAAACGATTAAGTCGCGAGCGATAATGGAGTGCTGATACCAGAATTCTAAATCTAAAATTTGTTTGCATACTTTAAAAATTGGTCTAAAGAGTTTAGACAGTACTTCCCTCGCTGTCGGAAACTTGACGACTGCATGCCTATTGTGTTTTTTTTCTCATTACATTTTTGTAGTGGGAATTTAAAAAAAAATTGCGATGACGTCATCAACATTTTTGCAAGGACACGTATATCAGTTGGGATAGATGTAGTGTAATACTAAGAATAAAATTATTATATTCTCAAATTTTCGGGAAAATGAATTGGGTCGTTTTGAATATTGATTTCTTATAATCAATAAAATAACGAAACAATTTACTCACGTATACGGCGCCGGTGTGTAATATCCAGAGAGCGGATTTCTGTCGGGCTAGGCAAGGCCAAACTCGGTACGGCTCGTACGGGATGCGAATTCATTGCGGTTGCGGACTGCACTTCGTTTATTTGAGATTAGAATAACGCTGTTTCGTTGCACTCTGCTGTTAATTCCCGTTCTCATTTACTTAGCCGTTTGTTTAATAAATCGTTAATTATATTTATGGAATTAGTACTGATTAAATTCAGTGATTATCTATCACCCGCTACTGAGTCCCGGCGATCCAGCGCCTCCCCACCTATAATCGTGACGTAGCCCGACAAAAATCCGCTGTCTAGTAATATGAAAGGCAACTGAAAATCGTTTATGTATAAACATTCTTAATTTAAGATGACAAGCGTAACAGCATACGTGAGAGTCAAACAGAGAAACTGTAAACAAAACGACCATCGGTTTTATTGCTTCGACTTCCGCTTATTATATAAAACATTGGGTTTTATTTTAATTCTTGACGGTGAAATTCACAATTGGTTGATTATAAACATGTCTATTTCACATTCGCGGAACCAAGTGAGCGCATAAAACAAATGCAGGTCTATAATGTTAAAGTCGATGTAAATAAGCGTGCTACCCTTATGTTTCAACCGAGTTTTTCCTTTAACAAATTTTGTGTCTACCAAATTGGGTTGGTTGGGGTGTAATACTAATAATAAGTGTTGCCTTTAATTTAATCAATAAAATAAATTGACTTCATTAATTTTTTTGAACCACCTCTTAAGAAAATCTAAAAAATATGAATGGAATGATAAATCACAAGTACAAACTCATCATATTTTTTGCATTTTAGATAGGATTTATTCAGCAAAATTTAAGGGTGACGTCATCAATTTTTTTAGGAGGGATGAACAAATACATTTTGAACAAAAGTTTACCATGCTTATAATAACTTTAAAATATTCCCAAGATTTCAAAGCATTCGGTTTTGTAATTCCTGATTAAATCGATAAAATAAATTCACGTCTTCATTAATTTTTTTGAGTCACCCTGCATATGCAAATCCAAAAATATGAATGGAATGATAAATCACAAGTACAGACTCATCATATTTTGTACATTTTAGATACGATTTATTCGGCAAACTTTTGAGCTGACGTCATCAGTTTTTTGTAGAAGATAACCAAATATATTTTGACTAAAAATTTATTATGCTCTTTATAACCTTAAAACATCTGCAAGATTTCAAAGCATTCGGTTTTGTAGTTCCTGATTAAATCAATAAAATAAATTTACGCATTCATTAATTTTTTTGAGTCACCCTGTATATGCAAATCGAAAAAATTTGAATGGAATGATAAATCACAAGAAGAGACTCACCATATTTTGTACATTTTAGATAGGATTTTTTCAGCAAAATTTTGTGGTGACATCATAAATTTTTAGGGGGGACGACCAAATACGTTTTGATCAAAAATTTACCATGCTTATGATAATTTTAAAATATCTTCAAGATTTCGAAGCATTCGGTTTTGTAGTTCCTGAGTAAATCAGTAAAATAAATTTACGCTTTCATTTATTTTCTTGAATCACCCTGTATATGCAAATCCAAAAAATATGAATGGAGTGATAGATCACAAGTACAGACTGATCATATTTTGTACATTTTAGATATGATTTATGCGGCAAATTTTCGAGCTGACGTCATCAAGTTTTTGGAGGGGATAAGCAAATATATTTTGACTAAACATTTATTATGCTCTTTGTAACCTTAAATCATCTGCAAGATGTCAGAGCATTCCGTTTTGTAGTTCCTGATTAAATCAATAAAATAATTTACGCATTCATTAATTTTTTTGAGTCACTCTGTATATGCAAATCCAAAAAATATGAATGGAGTGATAAATGACAAGTACAGGCTCAGCATATTTTGTACATTTTAGATATGATTTATTCGGCAAACTTTCGAGCTGACGTCATCAAGTTTTTGGAGGGGATAAGCAAATATATTTTGACTAAACATTTATTATGCTCTTTATGACCTTAAAACATCTGCAAGATTTCAGAGCATTCGGTTTTGTAGTTCCTGATTAAATCAATAAAATATATTTACGCATTCATTAATTTTTTTGAGTCACCCTGTATATGCAAATCCAAAAAATATGAATGGAGTGATAGATCACAAGTACAGACTCATCATATTTTGTACATTTTAGATATGATTTATTCCACAAACTTTTGAGCTGACGTCATCAAGTTTTTGGAGGGGATAAGCAAATATTTTTTGACTAAAGATTTATGATGCTCTTTATAGCCTTAAAACATCTGCAACATTTCAAAGCATTCTGGTTAGCAGATTAAAAATTAAATTTCAAAATGTTGTTTTATAATTTTGATTTTTTTTCCAAAAATCTGGACGTTTCGGGTGAAAAGTCGATTCAGAGTTGTAAACTACATGTGTAGGACTATGTTATTTTATACAATTGAAAACCCATTTACTATGTACAATTTTGAAGTGACGTCATCGCATTAGTGGTGGGGATGATTAAACAAATTTTGGTTAGCGTTTTACCATCTACATGATATTCTTAATATAAGTACAAAATTTCACAACAATCGGTCGAGTACTTTCGGAGATTATCTGTCTAATAAAAATCCGGGACAACAGACGGACAGACGGACGGACAGACGGACGGACAGACGGACGGACAGACGGACGGACAGACGGACGGACAGACGGACGGACAGACGGACGGACAGACGGACGGACAGACGGACGGACAGACGGACGGACAGACGGACAGACAGACGGAAATGGGAGACTTATTTCTTCGTCTTCTAGGGGTCATTAAAGATCGAGAAAACGTAAAAGTAGAGAGTCGGCCGACGGACTCGATTACAATACTTCCTTTGCTTACGCTCGGGAAGTAAAAATCGTTCGTTGATCCTCACCAACAACCCGATGACGTCATCTCACAATAAATTTCATAAAATTACCTGTATAATGAACTTCGTCGCTTCTGTCTGTTACTTCTAGCGTTGTCCTCACGCCACTGAAGTAATAAGTTTCAAAGACTTAATTAAGTTATCATCGCCAGAAGAACATGTCGTCCATAAAATATAAGACGGCCATGATGGATTGAATTACTTCGGTGGTCACGTCGTCTTAATTACGGCTTCGATCCAATTTCATTAATTTGAGATATGACATTGACAGATCTTGAGGGGAAACTGAGAGGATCGCCAACAACATTTTATCGTTATACCAGCAATAAATATAGCAACAGACTTCCGATACCTCCTTAATTTGATTTCTTAAGGGAAATATCACCTAAAATCGCACGTTTTTTTGTGAATAGCAATCAAGAAAACTGCTCTTTCGGAAAATCTCCAGCTTTGACTCATCGCTGCACCCCTCGATGCAAATTTTTAATGCAATTTTCCCTCAGCGCCAGCCCGAAACATTATAAATGCATCGGCAGCGCTAATAAACAGGCTGCGCTGGAATATCGCCAAATAGCTGCAATACAGTACGTTTACATTTTTAATTCGAAAGTGCACAAGCTCGATGCATCGAATGAAACCGAAAAACAAAATTCGAATCTAATATCAAATGCTCTTCTCTGCACAGCTCCTTCTTTTTCCCTTTGCCCTCGTAATAAAGTTATCCGTGCCCAGTTCCCCCTGGGACGCCCCTGTATGGGGTAACCTAATTTAAATTTTAATGAAAAACTCACGTCGAAAAAATAAGTTGATGAAATTCGTTGCGAAGATTTTATTTTCGGCTTTGACTGCAACAAGAGCGGCTGCGGTTGTTTTCGTTCCAATTAATTACAGTGGGCGAACTAAAAGCGCCCGAATGAAGCACAATCGGGTTCGGGAAATGGCGGCCGATACACCATTTGCGGACTTTACGACGCTTATTCAAACTTTCGTATTTACACAACATATGTCGGGGATATTTTTCTCGGGGGATATTTATTATTTTCGGGAAAACGCGCTCAAGTTTATTGAATTTCTTACTTGTGTATTTTTAGATGTGGAATTGGATCAACTCTCGGTCTGAGGATGTCAATTTGAATACAGAAACAAGCAATGAGTAAATGGGTTTAAGAAAGAGCGGTCGTTATTGGCATTGTAAGGGAGGAAAGCGCGCGGGTGAATAACCGGAGAGGAAGAGGGCACTTAATCTCGTACTAAGACGCAGTGGCGCACATTTAACATTTATGACACTTCTGATGTGAATATTTTTACGCATCGAGCGTAAGCTGCTCACTACTTAATTACTTTTTAAGGAGTCAAAATGTAATAGATTTCTTGAAAATTGCCTTCTTTTTCATGAAAAATGTTACGTTTCTGTGCTCTCTAAAATAATGAACTTGATTTTCTATTGAAAAAGTAAATTTCAGATGATTTCAAATTCAAAAAACCTCGTTTGGTCAAGTCAGGTCAGTTTAGGTCGGTCTGATCAGGTCAACTTAAAAAGATAAGTTTCAAAAGCCAAATTTTATGATTTCAATTTCAAAAAATCTTACCAAGGTAAGACTGATTTTGGCAAATGACATACTCGCTAAAAAATAGTGGGCGGGTGGGGGGGACTAGTACCTGATAAGATAAGACTGTTGTCTGTTGTCTGTTGGGCAATAAGACTGATCTTGGCAAATGACACCTTCTGAGAAAATAGAGGGCGGGTGGGCGGCTCTAATACTTACAAAGATAAAAACTGAACAATAGTAAGAGTAGTTACTAGAATGTTAAGTTAATCTGACTTAACTTAAATAGCACAAAAAAAAATACAATTGCGGCTTTTTTATTTTCTTTATAGCCTTGGTTGTATTAATGTTTTCCCACTCTCCCTTTACAGAAGAATGTAAAATTAACTTTTAACCCCTCCTCTATTTCACAGATCAATTTATCTGCTCAGAATGAAAAATAGATCTTATACTGAATAGAAAAACAATTAGGAAAAGGGCGAGTGGGGGGGGCGAGCACCTTACTTAACTTAAATAGCACAAAAAAGTTACAATTGCGTCTTTTTTTATTTTCTTTATAGCCTTGGTTCTATTAAGGTTTTCCGACTTTCCTTTACAGAAGAATGAAAAATTAACCCCGCCCACCCACCCCACCTCTATTTCACAGATCAATTTATCTGCTCAGAATGAAAAATATATCTTATACTGAATAGAATACAATAGAAAAAGGGTGGGTGGGGGGCTGAGCACTTGCTAAGATAAGACAGATTTTGCCAGATGACACCTTCTGAGAAAATAGTGAGGGGGGGGGTGGGCGGGGCCACTACTTACGAAGATAAGACTGAACAATATTAAGAGTAGTTACTAGAATCAAGTAGGTGAGCGGGGCTGCTGCTTGTTCATAAGTCTGTAGAAAAAAGTTAGTCTTACTTAACTTAAATATGTATCACAAAAAAATAACAATTGCCGTTTTTTATTTTCTTTGTAGCCTAGGTTCTATTAAGGTGTTCCCACTCTCCATCTACACAAGAATGTAAAATTAACCCCGCCCACCCACCCCGCTCCTATTTCACTGACCAATTTATCCGCTCAGAATGAAAAATAGTTCTTATACTGAACATAAATACAATTAGGAAAAGGGCGGGTGGGCGGGGCTAGCACTTGCTAAGAAAAGACTGATTTTGGCAAATGACACCTCTTGAGAAAGTGGGGGGGGTGGGTGGGCGGGGCTAGTACTTACAAAGATAAGACTGAACAATATTAGGAGTAGTTACTAGAATGAAGTAGGTGGGCGGGGCTACTGCTTGCTCCTAAGTCTGTAGAAAAAGTTAATCTTACTTAACTTAAATAGCACAAAAAAGTTACAACTGCGGCTTTTTTATTTTCTTTATAGCCTTGGTTCTATTAAGGTTTTCCCACTCTCCCTCTACACAAGATTGAAAAATTAAGCCCGCCCACCCACCCCACTCCTATTTTACTGACCAATTTATCTGCTCAGAATGAAAAATAAATAGTATACTGAACAGAAATACAATTAGGAAAAGGGCGGGTGGGGGGGGGGGGGAGTGGGCGAGCACTTGCTAAGATAAGGCAGATTTTGGCAAATGACACGTTCTGAGAAAATAGAAAGGGGAAGTGGGCGGGGCCAGTACTCGCAAAGATAAGACTGAACAATATTATGAGTAGTTACTAGAATGTAATAGGTGGGCGTGGCCAGTACTTACAAAGATAAGACTGTAGAAAAAGTTAATCTTACTTAACTTAAATAGCACAAAAAAGTTACAATTGACGCTTTTTTATTTTCTTTATAGTCTAGGTTCAATTAAGGTGTTCCTACTCTCACTGTACAAAAGGATATATAATTAACCCCGCCCACCAACCCCACTTCTGTTTCACTGATTAATTTTATCTGCTCAGAATACAAAATGCGTCTTATACCGAACAAAAATAAAATTAGGAAAAGGGTGGGTGGGCGGGGCTAGCACTTGCTAAGAAAAGACTGATTTTGGCAAATGACACCTCTTGAGAAAGTGGGGGGGGGGTGGGGGGTGGGCGGGGCTAGTACTTACAAAGATAAGACTGAACAATATTAAAAGTAAGTAGGTGGGCGGGGCTAATGCTTGCTCATAAGTCTGTAGAAAAAGTTAATCTTACTTAACTTAAATAGCACAAAAAAGTTACAATTGCGGCTTTTTTATGTTCTTTATAGCCTTGGTTCTATTAAGATTTTCGCACTCTCCCTCTACACAAGATTGAAAAATTAACCCCGCCCACCCACCCCACTCCTATTTCACTGACCAATTTATCTGCTCAGAATGAAAAATAAATCTTATACTGAACAGAAATACAATTAGGGAAAGGGCGAGTGGGGGGGCGAGCACTTGCTAAGATAAGACAGATCTTGGCAAATGACACGTTCTGAGAAAATAGAAAGGGGGGGGGTGGGCGGAGCCACTACTTACGAAGATAAGACTGAACAATATTAAGAGTAGTTACTAGAATGAAGTAGGTGTGCTGCCTGCTCGTAAGACTATTGAAAAAATTTTATCTTACTTAACTTAAATAGCACAAAAAGAGTTACAATTGCTGCTTTTTTATTTTCTTTATTGCGTAGGTTTTGTTAAGTAGTTCCCACTCTCATTCTACAGAAGAATATATAATTAACCCCGCCCACCCACCCCACTCCTCTTTCACTGCTTGATTTTATGTGCTCAGAGAAAAATGTATCTTATACTGAACAGAAATTAAATTAGGAAAAGGGCGGGTGGGCGAGCCTAGCACTCGCTAAGATAAAACTGATTTTGGCAAATGACACCTTTTGGAGAAGTAGAGGAGTGAGGTGGGCGGGGTAGTACTTACAAATATGAGACTGAACAATATTAAGAGTAGTTACTAGAATGAAGTATGTGGGCGGGGCTACTGCTTGCTCATAAGACTCTAGAAAAAGTTAATCTTACTTAACTTAAATATCACAAAAAAAATTACAATTGCTGTTTTTTTTTCTTTATAGCCTAGGTTCTATTAAGGTGTTCCCACTCTCCCTCTAAACAAGAATGTAAAATTAACCCCGCCCACCCACCCCACTCCTATTTGAACTGAACAGAAATTAAATTAGGAAAAGGGCGGGTGGGGGGGGGCTAACACTTGCTAAGATAGGACTGATTTTGGCAAATGACATACTCTCTAAGAAAATAGTGGGGCTAGTACCTGATAAGATAAGACTGATCTTGGCAAATGACACCTTCTGAAAAAATAGAGGGTGGGTGGGCGGGGCTAGTAGTTACAATGATAAATCAGGTCAGATCAAGTCAAACATCAAACTAGGTTAGAAACAGTCCACTGAATTACAAAAATGTCTTATCATTATGAATAATTACATTAAATTTGAAAAACTAAGCTCCAAATGATGTTCGAATGAAAAGATATTTTCGGTCAGATCAAGTTAGGTCCAATCAGGTCACGTCAGAGTAGTTAACTGATTAGTTTTAGGAGTGTCTAAAGCGGAATAATACCGGGCTGATAATTGTTTCAGTGAATTCTGGTATAGTCAAATTAGGGCATCGGTACTGTCGGATTTTTCAACCGTTGGAAAACTCTGACTTTTTCTCAAATCGACACCCGAAATCATTAGTACACTTTATTTTAGGAATCCGCAGGTCAAAATCTATGTCTCAGAATTTTTCGAGAATTTTTAAATAACTTTTTCAAAATAAAAATTTTTCTATTCGAAAATTTAGGGTATTTTTGACCACCTTCGAAACTCACCTAAATACATTTTCTGGTAGATTCTAACGTCCAAAAGTTATATTCAGCATCATTTTCTCGATAACTTAACACCATTTTTCCAAAATCGCCCATTGAAATATACCAATTTTTAGAATTAAAAAAAAATTCAAACTGCATATTTCCAAAAAGTTGACCCAGGACCATTAACACGGTATACTTTTGGAATCAACACGTCGAAAACTATGAATATTTTGGAAATTCTTAGGCAACTTTTTCAAAAGCAAAATTTTTCAATATTCACTCCTGGTTTTTGTTATTTATTTCGGCCTTCAACTAAATACATTTTCTTGAAGATTTCGACCTCCAGAAGTTACTGGTGCCGAACCATGTCTTCGATAACTTCCATCATTTTTCCAGAATCGTCTACTGACATGGCAATTTCAGGGATTTAAAAAAAAATGGAATTGTAAACCGAATATTTCTAAAATCCTGACCGGAACACGCTATATTTTCGGAATCAACACGTCGAAATCTATGTCCCAGAATTTTTTGACAATTTCAAAGTCAACTTTTTCAAAAGCCAAATTATTCAAAACTCTTGAAAGTTTCGGGCTTTTTTCGACTACCTTCAAGCTCAACTAAATACATTTTCCCGAAGTTATTTTTGCCACCAGTTCATCGATAACTTCCATCATTCTTTTAGAATCACCTATTGACATAGGGTAATTTTAGGGACTTAGACTGACCCAATACGCTATATTTTTGGATTCAGCACTTCAAAATCTATACCCCAGAATTGTTTGTAAAATTTTAGACAATTTTTTCAAAATCCCTGTGAAAATTTGGGCCATTTTTCGATGACCTTCGAAATTCAACTAAATACATTTTCTTGAAGATTTCAACCTCCAGAAGTTACTTTCAGCACAATTTCCTCTATAATTTCTGATGATATGGATGTCTCAGCAACGAAACCGATGAGATTATTCTAGACGCAATATATTACATGCAAAACGTCACTTTATTAAACATTCCAATATTTTTCAGTTTCGAAACTGTTGTAATGATGTATTCTTCAATACTGCCAATAGAACCGCAAACTTTTCTTGATTTTTCGACAAACCTTTCCTCAATTTGTGTTCTCGGCGTCAAAACTGTCTTGGTATTTGTCAAAAATTATTCTCGTTTAGCATTAAACAATTTGAAAAAATTTAAATGATAGTCGATAGATTCAGTTTAAGAATATCATTTAGGTGGTAATACGATCCTCACCCAAAATTTGACGACGTCATCATACATTTTTGCTAAGTAAGTCCCACTTAAAATGTGGAAGACAATATTCTTCTGTACCGAACAGACTGTATATGACGTTGCGCAGGGACGTACTAAAAAATATTTGCAAGGTATATACGTGCGTGCTTCCGTTTTTTTTTTTCTGCAATATTTATTATTTCCTAGAAACATCGCTTATTGAATTCCTCCTCGTAAATCCTATAGACGCAAAACCGAATAAAGTGACTCCGGCGGAGCATAAATATAAATTTGAATACCCAAAACAAGTGGAATGAAAATAAAGGACAAGGATATGACAGTTATGAATAAAGATATGCGAGTAAACCACCCGCATAAATCACACAATACACCGTGACACCCCGGAATAAGGGCGCAAAAATACAAACACGAGCCGTCCGAATCCAAATAATGAAAATTGTGTGTTGTTTTCTCCTTGGTCCGAGCGAGCTCGTCGCGCTATTTGTAAATAGAAAGTACAGTTATCGGCGAAATTAATGAGACGGTTGCCGCTGTAAATTCCACCAAGCACACAACTGGGTCGTAACGTGTTTGAGCAACGCTAATTAACAACTTTTCACGTTTACGGCCGAATCTACATCGTCCGCGGGAATTTTATTATTTTTATAGACGACCGTTCGAGTTCTCAGAGAGGTTTTGCAAGATGCGGGTTGCTAAACAAGGTATTATGTAGATACTTGGAAGTGTAAACATGGCAAAGTGGGACTGACCACAAAGCTCACTTGTGTGGAACGAAGTTGAAGTTGGACTTCAAAGTGGTCAGAAAATTTTCGTCGAGCGTTTTGGTGCTAAGTTGCTTGTGATATGACTAAGCTTCAGTTTTTCTTGGGTGGGAAAGGGCGAGGAAAAATTAAGTTTAGTGTGGCCTACTGCGGGTCATGGAGTTTTATGAGCGGTGGAAAGAAAGAGCCGTAAATTGAAAATCAATTACCACGGCGTAGCGAGTGGAAGTAAATAATAATTGCGGAAAGGAAATTTAACTTTTTAATTAAAAATTAATGACGAACACTTTGCTACTCAGACCTGGAAATTAAAGTTAACCGAAAACGAGTTTTCATTTATCGGGGATTCATTTTTGGTTAAAAAATTAGTGCAAATATTCGAAAGTGCATTTGTTTGTTGCGTGGTTCGATTGTAAATTAAACACGTCCTGTGTATTTGGTAATTGTAAATTTTCCACAGTGGACGACTTTATTTATTTGTTTCGAAATTGAAAAATGTTGGAATGTTTAATGAAGTGGCGTTTTGTTGCAATGTATTGCGTTTAGAATAATATCATCAGTTTCGTTGCTGAGACATTTATATCCTTAGTGGACCCATTAGATTGATAATTCGAGACATATTTAAAAGTTTTCATATGTTTCCTCTGAACTTTAATTTTTGCATTTCATTAATAGGGTCATTGTCAAAAAAATTAAATAACAAAAACAAATATTATATTGTCTTGACTTTTCTCACCTGACCTGACTTAACCAAGCAAGACTTTTTGAGTTTGAAATCATCTAAAGTATAATTTTTCAAGCTTAACACACTGATATTGATATACTGATAAATTGATAATCCACTTTCGTAATTAAGTATATCGTCTGAATCCGGAACCATCAGAAATTTACAATTTCCAGCAAATAAGAGCAGGGTATTGAAAAATTTTGTTTTGCAAAAAGTTGCCTAAAAATTCACAAAAAATTTTGGAGTATAGATTTCGAAGTGCTGAATCCAAAAATATTCCTTGGTCAAGATTTTAGAAATATTGGTTTCGAAATTAACTTTTTTTCTCTCTGTAAAACGAGTAGGTATAGAAAAATTTTGATTTTGGAAAAGTTGCATAAAAATTTCCAAAAAAATTCAGCACAGATTTCGACGTGTGGATTCCGAAAATATAACGTGTTAATGGTCCCGGGTCAACTTTTTATAAATATGCTATTTGAAATTAATTTTTTTCTTCCTAAAAATTGCTGTATTTCAGTCCACGATTTTGGAAAAATGGTATAACTTATCGAGGAAAAGATGCTGAAAATAACTTTTGGAGGTTGGAATCTACAAGAAAATGTATTTAGTTGAGTTTTGAAGTTGGTCGAAAAATGGTCGAAATTTTCACAAATCGAAAAATTTTGATTTTGAAAAAGTTGTCTAAAAATTCCCAAAAAATTACAGGACAGATTTCGACGTGTTGATTCCGAAAATATAGTGTGTTAATGGTCCCGCGTCAACTTTTTAGAAATATGCAGTTTGAAATTATTTTTTTTTTAATCCTAAAAGTTACAAAATTTCAATGGACGATCTTGGAGAAATGGCAGAATGTATGTAGGAAGTCATGCTGAAAATAACTTATGGAGGTCGGAATTTACAAGAAAATATGTTTAGTTGAGTTTCAAGGTTGGTCGAAAAATGCCCGAAATTTTCATAAATGGTTACTGAAAAATTTTGATTTTGAAAAAGTTGAATAAAAAGTTCCAAAAAATTCCAGGACATACCTTTCGACGTGTTAATTCCAAAAATATAGCGTGTTATTGGTCCCGAGTCAAAATTTTAGAAATATGCCGCTTGAAATATATTTTTTTTAATCCTAAAAATTGCTATACTTTCATATAGGTGATTTTGGAAAAAAATGATAGAAGTTAGCGAGGAAATGACGCTGGAAAGAACTTCTGGAGGTCGGAGTCTACAAGAAAATGTATTTAGTTGAGTTTCGAATTTGGTCGAAAAATGGTCGAAATTTTCACATTTTGAAAAATTTTGATTTTGCAGAAGTTGCCTAAAAATTCCCAAAAGATTGCAGGGCATAGATTTCGACGTGTTAATCCCAAAAACAGTGTGCTAATGGTCCCCATTCAAGATTTTAGAATTATGACGTTTGAAATTGTTATTTTTTTTAATTCTAAAACTCGCTAGATTTTCATGGGCAATTTTGGAAAAATGATAGAAGTTATCGGGGAAATGATGCCGAAAATAACTTCCGGAGGTCGGAATTTACAAGAAAATGTGTTTAGTTGAGTTTCCAATTTGGTCGAAAAATGGCCGAAATTTTCACAATTGAAGAATTTTGATTTTGAAAAAGTTGAATAAAAATTTCCAAAAAATTCCAGGACATACCTTTCGACGTGTTAATCCCAAAAATATAGTGTGTTAATGGTCCCGAGTCAAGATTTTAGAAATATGCCGCTTGAAATATATTTTTTTTAATCCTAAAATTGCTATACTATCATATGGGTGATTTTGGAAAAAAAAAATAGAAGTTAGCGAGGAAATGATGATGAAAATAACTTCTGGAGGTCGGAGTCTACAAGAAAATGTATTTTGTTGAGTTTCGAATTTGGTCGAAAAATGGTCGAAATTTTCACATTTTGAAAAATTTTGATTTTGAAGAAGTTGCCTAAAAATTTCCAAAAAATTGCAGGACATAGATTTCGACGTCTTCATCCCAAAAACAGTGTGCTAATGGTCCCCATTCAAGATTTTAGAACTATGACATTTGGAATTTTTTTTTTTAATTCAAAATCTCGCTAGACTTTCATGGGCAATTTTGGAAAAGTGATAGAAGTTATCCAGGAAATGATGCCGAAAATAACTTCCGGAGGTTGGAATTTACAAGAAAATGTGTTTAGTTGAGTTTCCAATTTGGTCGAAAAATTGCCGAAATTTCACAATTGAAGAATTTTGATTTTAACAAAGTTGAATAAAAATTTCCAAAAAATTCCAGGACATACCTTTCGACGGGTTAATCCCAAAAATATAGCGTGTTATTGGTCCCGAGTCAAAATTTTAGAAATATGCCGCTTGAAATAATTTTTTTTTAATCCTAAAAATTGCTATACTTTCATATGGGTGATTTTGGAAAAAAAATGATAGAAGCTAGCGAGGAAATGATGCTGAAAATAACTTCTGGAGGTCGGAGTCTACAAGAAAATGTATTTAGTTGAGTTTCGAATTTGGTCGAAAAATGGTCGAAATTTTCACATTTTGAAAAATTTTGATTTTCAAGAAGTTGCCTAAAAATTCCCAAAAAATTGCAGAACATAGATTTCGACGTGTTAATCCCAAAAACAGTGTGCTAATGGTCCCCATTCAAGATTTTAGAACTACGACGTTTGGAATTATTTTTTTTTTTTTAATTCAAAAACTCGCTAGAATTTCATGGGGGATTTTGGAAAAATGATAGAAGTTATCGAGGAAATGAGGCCGAAAATAACTTCCGGAGGTCGGAATCCACAAGAAAATGTATTTAGTTGAGTTTTCAATTTGGTCGAAAAATGGCCGAAATTTTGACAATTGAAGAATTTTAATTTTTAAAAAGTTGAATAAAAATCTGCAAAAAATTCCAGGGCATACCTTTCGAGGTGTTAATCCCAAAAATATAGCGTGTTATTGGTACCGAGCCAAAATTTTAGAAATATGCCGCTTGAAATAAATTTTTTTTTAATACTAAAAATTGACATACTTTCATATGGGTGATTTTGGAAAAAAAATGATAGAAGTTAGCGAGGAAATGATGCTGAAAATAACTTCTGGAGGTCGGAATCCACAAGAAAGTGTATTTAGTTGAATTTCGAAGTTGGTCTAAAAATGGGCGAAATTTTCAGAAATTGAAAAATTTTGATTCTGAGACAGTTGCCTAAAAATTTCCCAAAAAATTCCAGGACATAGATTTCGACGTGTTAATCCCAAAAACAGTGTGCTAATGGTCCCCATTCAAGATTTTAGAACTATGACGTTTGAAATTATTATTTTTTTTAATTCAAAAACTCGCTAGATTTCATGGGCGATTTTGGAAAAATGATAGAAGTTATCGAGGAAATGATGCCGAAAATAACTTCCGGAGGTCGGAAGATGTGTTTAGTTGAGTTTCCAATTTGGTCGAAAAATGGCCGAAATTTTCACAATTGAAGTTTTGATTTTGAAAAAGTTGAATAAAAATTTCCAAAAAATTCCCGGACATACCTTTCGACGTGTTAATCCCAAAAATATAGCGTGTAATTGGTCCCGAGTCAAAATTTTAGAGATATGCCGCTTGAAATATATTTTTTTTAATCCTAAAAATTGCTATAATTTCATGGGCGATTTTGCAAAACTGATAGAAGTTAACGAGGAAATGATGCTGAAAATAACTTCTGGAGGTCGGAATCTACAAGACAATGTATTTAGTTGACTTTTGAAGTTAATTTTCAGAAATTGAAAAAATCTGATTTTGAAATAGTTGCCTAAAAATTCCCAAAAAATTACTGAACATAGATTTCGATGTGGTGATTCCTAAAATATAGTCCCGGGTCAACTTTTTAGAAATATGCATTTTCAAATGATAATTTTTTTAATCCTAAAAATTACTATATTTCAATGGGCGATTTTGGAAAATGGTAGAATTTGTGTAGGAAGTGATGCTGAAAATAACTTATGGAGGTCTGAATCTACAAGAAAATATGTTTAGTTAAGTTGATAGTAAAATTGTTATTTTTGAAAATTTGCCTGAAAATCCTCAAAAAATTCTGGGAAAAACATTAATAATCCGATGACAAGAAAAACATAAGTGGCCTCCAACCAAAAATTTCGAAAAATTCTATTTGAAATTAATTTTTTTTTTAATACATATCTCGAAATTTCACCGAAAAATTCATTGAAAAATTAGCATTTTTGAAAACTAACTCTTCCAAAATTCCTAAAAAAATTATGCTTCTCGGCGAGCTGATTCGAATAAATAGGGTTAATGGTCCTGGACTAAATTTTTTAAAAATTCAATTTTAAAACGAGATTTTTCTCGTGTCTTAAAATTTCGAAAAACGGTTAGAATATGTGTAGAAAAATTGTGGGATATAGATCTCGACAAACTGATTCGAAAAAATTAAATGTAGGTGATGCGGGACCAACAATTTCGAAAAATTGGACTCGAAAATAAAATTTTTCGGAATCTCGAAATCTCAGAAGACAAAAATTCATTGAAAAATTGGGATTCTTGAAAAGTCCAAAAACCCTCCAAAAATTCCAGAATATAGATGTACCTCGACGAGCTGATTCCAAAACATGAAGCGTTAACGGAATAAGGAATAAAATTTTTGAAAAATTTTATTTTACTTCTTTTTTAATATACGCAGAACATGTATTTCTTTAAGTTTAGAAAGTGGTCCAAAAATTGTCAAAATTTTCATAAGGGCTGGTAATTGAAAAATAGATTTTGACGTGTTGATTCCGACAATATAGCGTGTTAATGGTACAGGGTCAACTTTTTAGAAATATGCGGTTTGAAATTATAATTTTTTTATCCTAAAAATTGCTGCATTTCAATTTTGGAAAAATGGTATAATTTATCGAGGAAATGATGCTGAAAATAACTTTTGAAGGTCGGAATCTAAAAGAAAATCTATTTAGTAGAGTTTCGAAGTTGGTCGGAAAATGGGCGAAATTTTCAGAAATTGAAAAATTTTGATTTTTAAAAAGTTCCATAAAAATTGATAAAAAATTCCAGGACATAGATTTCAACGTGTTAATCCCAAAAACAGCGTGTTAATAGTCGCGAGTCAAGATTTTAGAAATATGACGTTTGAAATTATTATTTTTTTAATCCTAAAACTTGCTAGACTTTCATGGGCGATTAAATGATAGAAGTTATCGAGGAAATGATGCTGAAAATAACTTTTGGAGGTCGGAATCTACAAGAAAATGTATTTAGTGAAGTTTCGAAGTTGGTCAAAAAATGGGTTAAATTTTCAGAAATTGAAAAATTTTGATTTTCAAAAAGTTGCATAAAAATTGTCAAAAATATCCAGGACATAGATTTCGACGTGTTAATCCCAAAAACAGCGTGTTAATAGTCCCGAGTAAAGATTTTAGAAATATGACGTTTGAAATTATTATTTTTTTAATCCTAAATCTTGCTAGACTTTCATGGGCGATTAAATGATAGAAGTTATCGAGGAAATGATGCTGAAAATAACTTTTGGAGGTCGGAATCTACAAGAAAATGTATTTCGTAGAGTTGGTCCCGGGTCAACTTTTTAGAAATCTGCAGTTTGAAATTATTATTTTTTTAATCCTAAAAATTACTATATTTCGATGGGCGATTTTGGAAAAATGGTAGAATTTATCTAGGTAGTGATGCTGAAAATAACTTATGGAAGTCCGAATCTCCAAGAAAATGTGTTTAGTTAAGTTTTTTTTAACATACGTAGTCTTATTTTCACAAGAAACGTCAAACGTGTTCAACATGGTAAATTTTTGTTGGAAAATATTAAATATGCCTTTCGGTCTAATAACCAGTGAAAAACTAGAAAAGTTGTACAACAATCTTCAAGAAATTCTGAAATATAGATCACGGCGAGCTGATTCGAAAAATATAAGGTGTCAATGAAACGAAAAATTCGATTTTAATATTCGAGCTGATGCAAAAACATGTGTTGATGGTTGCGGATTAAAATTTTTGAAAAATTTAGTTTCAAAATGAAATTTTTTTCTCGACAAAACCGCCAAAATATTGATTGAAAAATTGATATTTTTCGAAAATTTGTCTGAAAATCCTCAAAAAATTCTTGGAAATACATAAAAAATCCGATGACAAGAAAAAATTTCGAAAAATTCTATTTGAAAATAAATTTTTTTAAATACATATCTCGAAATTTCAAAAGACCGAAAAATTAATTAAAAAATCTCGGCGAGCTGATTCGAATAAATAGTGTTAATGGTCCTGGACTAAAATTTTTGAAAAATTCAATTTTAAAACAAGATTTTTCTCGTGTCTTAAAATTTCGAAAAACGGTTTGAATATGTGTAGAAAAATTCTAGAATATTGATCTCGACGAACTGATTCGAAAAAAATTAAACGTTGGTGGTGCTGGACCAAGAATTTCAAAAAATTGGATTTGAAATAAAATTTTTCGGATCTCGAAAAATTGGGAAAATTGAAAAGTTGTCCAAAAACCCTCCAAAAATTCTGGAATATAGATATACCTCGACGAGCTGATTCCACAACCTGAAGTGTTAACGCTCCAGGAGTAAAATTTTAGAAAAATTTGGTTTGAAAATGGAATTTTTCAAATCTCCCCAATAAAGCCGTCGAAATATTAATACAAAAATTGAAATTTTGGAAAAATTGCCCGAAATTCCCCAAAAAATTCTGGGATATAGATCTCGACGAACTCGAAATTTCAGAAAACTGAAAAATTTATTGAAAAATTGAGATTTTTGAAAAGTTATCCTAAAAGCATCAGAAATTATATTGTTAGCAAAAAATTCTAGGATAAAGATTTTGAGGTGCTGACTCCAAGAATAAAGTGTGTTAATGGTTCCGGGGCTAGATATTAGAAAAAATCGGCTAATCACCTCAGAGTTTTCCAACAGTTATTAAACTAACTACATATAATTCGTCGAACTAATTAGCACAAATCACGTAATTGAAAAATCCGATTTTTTAAATCTTAAATCATCTAAACTTTGGCGTTTGAAACCTATTCCAAAATCATTTGAAACTTATCTTGATACTGATCTAGTGATAAGACGCTTTTGTAATTCAGTGAACTATTTAAAACTCAAGATTAAATAAAATTTCATTTCACTGTTTTCATAAAAAAAACAAAGTTTTATCCTGCATGGTTGTCATATTACACCAGGAATGAGTCAAAATGATTGAATGAAATTTTACTGAATTAATTTGTTAGAAGACAGCTTTGTATTTTTCTAGCTATTTTTAAACAACTAACACTAACTAATTACATAATTCAAACACTAAAAGCCAAAAGTCAAAATTCACTGTAAGAGCTTTCCATGGATAATTCTAAGTATTTCAGTATTGGGTTATAACTTATACTCAGTAAACTGCACAAAAAATTATAATGTATTTTACGAGCAATGTTATGTTAGATTAAAAATAATGAGAGCTTTCCATGTAAGTTTTATTTCAATAATTTTTTTATAACAAACTCACTGGACTATATGAAAATTTAGTAACAATAGAAACGTTTAAACGAAAATTCTGGTTAAGAATATTTCAAGCGTAGAAGTAAATAATTACACATCACACATTGTCACTTTTCAAACATCGCCAGTAAATCGAAGATTAGCTTAGAGGCACACCTATCGTTTTTAAGTCCCTCACACAGTTCAATGTACTTTGTACAGCCAGCGTGGCGTGCCCATCAAAGGTAAAATATGACCCAACATAAATATAACGACGTTATGAACCAGTATTGAATGTTATATAACTACTATATAACACAAACGTAATATTTTTTACAGTAGTATAATATTATTTTGTGTAATATGTTACCCCTCTATAATAAAATTACCAGCCATTAATAACCCCGTTATGCCATTCCGGTGTCGGTTAACTCTCACACAAACGATATTCCCCGATTAAGTTACACAATTAAAACACCCATTACCCATTACATGTGCTGCCACTGCCCCACCCGCCAAAAACCCCCTTTTCTTTCCTATTCCTCTTCCGACCTTCTAAGCCAATTAGTATTGAGCAAAATGAACATGTCAGCAGAAAGCTACACGCTTTCTGCGTGATTTGTATGCCGAAGCTCCGAGCAGCCCTGTTTTCGTACGATTACGCATTTTCTTATATTGTGTGCGTGCGGATTTGACGTATAAATAATACAGGAACGCAGGTAAAAGGACTGAATTAATGTCAGTCACACACATACAGGAAATGGACCATTTATGAATATATACTTGCTTATTTAAATGTTGGCCGTGTTCACACAACGCGCTATAGTAAGGAAAGCGCGCGCGCTATGCAATTATTACACAACGGGTAATTGTTACGTTACGAAAACCGTGCTGTGGACGTACTGGGAATTCCTTCCATAGACGGTAGCCGCCGGAAATTACGACACTTCGAACAATGATTCTTTCTGCGCGTTTTGCCACACTTACGATAATGAGCTGCTGGAATTACGTGCTCGGACGGCTAATTAGGGGGGTCATTAGTTCATTAGGCGGCGGTACGGGGGCCAGATGGTATCGGTGTGTTATGTAAATCGAGGTGACACGTGGCTGGAACATTAAAATATAATTAAAAGGGTAAATTGAATAAAAATTAGGGTTAAGAAACGCAAGATTTATTGACAAACGTTGCGCTTTGGTCTTGTGGTCTCCGCCACTGGCTAACTGAAAGCTCGTCCTCGATCCGAATAAATTCCCGACAATGTGGAATCCCAAAATTGAGTTCCTATTTATCCGCCATAAAGGAACCCTTCCAAAGGTATCGAAAATTGCCAACGTCGAAAAAATGGAATAACACTTCCGACTGGATGCACATGACAGGCTACAGGCCAGTATCAGATAAATTAAATTTGGGTAATATCCTTCGGATTCTGGATTTCACTTGCCATTCGGGACTTTTATAAATGCGCAGTTTATTCAGCACGCGAATTGTATTGTTGTTCTCGTCCGATTCGAACACCACGGGAATTGGGGTGTGTGGTGAATTGCCCGAGATAAATTATTATCAACCGAATTTTGTTTTTCGTTTGACGTGCCGTAGATGAGTTTAATATCCAAAATGTCTTGCTCTGACGTTTCGGGTATGATTGAAGGTTAGAGCCGGGATAAAATATTCAGAAGCAATTTCTTAAGTGGGCGACTTCATTAAATTATTTTTTTAGCTATGGCGAAATGAAATTTATTTCGGTTGACTTTCGCTGAAATAAATTTGCAAGATAAATAACGTGGAGTTGTGAGTTTTGTAAAGGGTTTAATTGGAAAGGGTTGGGAGTCTTGCTTAATTTTAAGGTGATTTGTTTTATAATAACGGTTGCGTTAATTTATATCGAGACTGAGCGGGTTTAATGAGCGTTAATTAAAGGCGTGTATGACTTTTCTGATGGAAAATTATTTTAATGAAGAAAACTTTCAGGGTTGGGTGGGTACGGTAAGGAAAGGTCGTTGCGCAAACAAGCTTACCTTGCGGTTATGAAGTGATGACACGGTTTTATTAATATTTTTAATTATGGTTAACTATAACAAAAGCAGTTGAAGAAAACATGACCATGGAAACAGGGCCCGAGTGAGGACGAGCTACCAAGAAAAAAAAGCTAGTAAAACCTAGATAAAGTGGCGTAATAAACTTCGACTGTTTATGTTTATACTTCGACCGATTTCGACTATTATCACGTTCAGATTACAAGTATCAGCGGTTAAAAGAAAATGAAGTTTGGTTGATTTTGTGTCCTCAACCCAGAGGACAAAAAAAATACCATCTTAAATGTGTTTTAAGTTTCTAAGAATAAAAAAATCATCACAATTGAGACTTTTTTTATATTTTGCCTTTTTTTTTTTAAATATACATAGCCATCATTTCATAGCAAGAAATTTAAAACATCATACAAATTTTCCATTTTAAACATATCTTAAGCTTAATGTTGTGAAAAGAAGTCTACACGTATTAACAGAGAAAGGCAAAATGTAAGCCCGCCCACCCGCCCAATCTCAATTGGGATGATTTTTTTTATTCATTGTAAACCAAGAGGGCGGAACTGAACTGCAAAATACCTATTTTTTTACAAGGAATTAAAAACATGTTTTTGAGTATCGTGTTGTTCAAAGAATACTATGTATCAAGAAAAAAGGGCAAAATATAATTAATATTGTCCTCAACCCAGAGGACAAAAAAAGATTACCATCTTAAATCTGTTTTAAGTTTCTAAAAAGAAAAAAATCATCACAATTGAGATGGGGTGGGTGAGCGGGGTTAATATTTTGCCTCTTTTTCCTAATATAGATAGCCATCTTTTCACAACAAGAAATTTAAAACATGGTTATAATGCTGAAAGGAAATGTGGATTTTGCAATTATGGGGCAGTCTAATTTTCCTTATAGAAATTTTCAATTTTAAACATATCTTAAGCTTTATGTTGTGAAAAGAAGTCTACACATATTAAAACACAAAGGCAAAATGCAAGCCCACCCACCCACCCAATCTCAATTGGGATGATTTTTTTTATTCACTGTAAACCAAGATGGCGGAGCTTAATTGCAAAATATTTATTTTTTACGAGAAATTAAAAACATGTTTTTGAGTATCCTGTTGTTCAAAAAATACTATGTATTAAGAAAAAAAAAGGATAATATAAGTTCCGCCCACTCACCCCATCTCAATTGTGATGATTTTTTATTCTTAGAAAGTTAAAACATCAGTGGTTAAACGAAAATGAAGTTTAGTTGATTTTGTCCTCAACCCAGAGGACAAAAAAAAATTATCATCTTAAACGCGATGTAAGTTTCTAAGAAGAAGAAAATCATCACAATTGAGAAGGGGTGGGTGGGCGGGGTTTATATTTTGTCTTTTTTTTTCTTAAAATGCATAGCCATTTTTTCACAACAAGAAATGTAAAACATGGTTATAATGGTAAAAGGAAATCTGGATTTTGCAATTATGGGGCAGAGTCTAATGTTCCTTATAGAAATTTTCCATTTTAAACATATCTTAAGCTTTATGTTGTGAAAAGAAGTCTACACATATTAAAACACAAAGGCAAAATGTAAGCCCGCCCACCCACCCAATCTCAATTGGGATGATTTTTTTTATTCACTGTAAACCAAGAGGGCGGAGCTTAACTGCAAAACATTTATTTTTTACGAGAAATTAAAAACATGTTTTTGAGTATCCTGTTGTTTAAAGAATACTATGTATTAAGAAAAAAAAGGATAATATAAGTTCCGCCCACTCACCCCATCTCAATTGTGATGATTTTTTATTCTTAGAAAGTTAAAACATCAGTGGTTAAACGAAAATGAAGTTTAGTTGATTTTGTCCTCAACCCAGAGGACAAAAAAAATTACCATCTTAAAAGTGATTTAACTTTCTAAGAAGAAAAAAATCATCACAATTGAGATGGGGTGGGTGGGCGGGGTTTATATTTTGCCTTTTTTTTCTTAATATACATAGCCATCTTTGCCCAACAAGAAATTTAAAAAATGGTTATAATGGTAAAAGTAAATACGCATTTTGCAATTATGGGGCACGGTCTAATTTTCCTTATACAAATTTTCCATTTTAAATATATGTTAAGCTACATGTTATGAAAAGAAGTCAACACATATTAAAACACAAAGGCAAAATGTAAGCCCGCCCACCCGCCCAGTCTCAATTGGGATGATTTTTTTAATTCGCTGTAAACCAAGAGGGCGGAGCTTAACTGCAAAATACTTACTTTTTTACAAGAAATTAAAAACATGTTTTTGAGTATCATGTTGTTCAAAGAATACTATGTATCAAGAAAAAAGGGCAAAATATAAACCCCGCCCACCCACCCTATCTCAATTGTGGTGATTTTTTATTTTTAGAAACTTAAAACATCAGCGCTTAAACGAAAATGAAGTTTAGATGATTTTGTCCTCAACCCAGATGACAAAAAAAGATTATCATCTTAAATCTGTTTTAAGTTTCTAAGAAGAAAAAAAGTCAACACAATTGAGATGGGGTGGGTGGGTGGGGTTTATATTTTGTCTTTTTTTTTAATATACATAGCCATCTTTGCACAACAAGACATTTAAAACATGGTTATAATGGTAAAAGTAAATATGGATTTTGCAATTATGGGGCAGGGTCTAATTTTCCTTATACAAATTTTCCAATTTAAACATGTCTTAAGCTTCATGTTGTGAAAAGAAGTCTACACATATTAAAAGAGGAAGGCAAAATGTAAGCCCGCCCACCCGCCCAATCTCAATTGGGATGATTTTTTTAATTCGCTGTAAACCAAGAGGGCGGAGCTTAACTGCAAAATACTTACTTTTTTACAAGAAATTAAAAACATGTTTTTGAGTATCATGTTGTTCAAAGAATACTATGTATCAAGAAAAAAGGGCAAAATATAAACCCCGCCCACCCACCCCATCTCAATTGTGGTGATTTTTTATTTTTAGAAACTTAAAACATCAGCGCTTAAACGAAAATGAAGTTTAGATGATTTTGTCCTCAACCCTGATGACAAAAAAAGATTATCGTCTTAAATCCGTTTTAAGTTTCTAAGAAGAAAAAAAGTCAACACAATTGAGATGGGGTGGGTGGGCGGGGTTTATATTTTGCCTTTTTTTTCTTAATATTCATAGCCATCTTTTCACAACAAGAAATTTAAAACATGATTATAGTGGTAAAAGAAAATATGGATTTTGCATTTATGGGGCAGAGTCTAATTTTCCTTATACAAAATTTCCATTTTAAACAAATCTTAAGCTTCAGGTTGTGAAAAGAAGTCTACACATATTAAAAGAGAAAGGCAAAATGTAAGCCCGCCCACCCGCCCAATTTCCTTTGGGATGATTTTTTTTATTCGTTGTGAGCCAAGAAGGCGAAGCTTAACTGCAAAATTCTTATTTTTCCACGAGAAATTAAAAACATGTTTTTGAGTATCGTGTTGTTCAAAGAATACTATGTATTAAGAAAAAAAAATTCAAAATATAAACCCCGCCCACCGACCCCATCTCAATTGTGATGAATTTTTGTTCTTAGAAACTTAAAACACGTTTAAGATGGTAAATTTTTGTAAGGAAATATGGATTTTGCAATTAAATTCCGCTCCTTTGGCTCTCGACGTTTAAAAAAATTATCACTAATGAGATAGGGTAGGTAGGCGGGGCTTATATTTTGCCTTTCTATTTAATATACGTAGTCACTTTTTCAGAACAAGAAACTTAAAATTCTTCTAGACAAATATTGATCTTGCAATCAAGCCCCGCCTTCTTGGCTCACGACGAGTAAGAAAAAATCATCACAATTAAGACAGGGTGGGTGGGCGGGGCTCCCTTTTTACCTTTTTTCTTAATATTACTGATTAGTTTCATAGTTTGCCCCAATAACACTCATAAATTTGATTCGGCCTAAATGTAAGATGACGGACAAATTTTGATTAAAGATTTACATACCATGTTTCAAGTAATTTTAAATTATTTGCATGATTTCACAACATTCGGTTTTTGTAATGTTACACAATTTTGATTTTTTCCCCAAAAATCTGGATGTTTAGGGTGAAAACTCGAAACGGATGAATCACATATGCAGAAGTATGCAATCCTATGAAATTAAATATATATAATACCAAAAAGGGTGGGGGGAATTAGTAGTAAGTAAAATAGTACGTTTCACCTCACATTTGTTTATTAACTTATTGTAAGGCGCTTTATAATTTTTTTTAATACAGACCAATTTTGACGTTGAAGTGTTTTTTTAAAATTTTTTTTTCGGAAAAATCTCAGCGGTTTCTATATGGATCCGCTGGAATCATGGTAAAAATCTTTAGAATTATACAACTTTTAAAAAAATAACTTTAAAAATGGGGTGACATGTAAAAAATGCATTAAAAAAACTTCACGAAAAAAGTGACTTTTTTCATTTTATAAAGAAGCAATAAAAAACTTCAACGTCAAAATTGGCCTGTTTGGTTAAAAAATGATGCAGAACTTAAAATAGATCAAAAAGAATAGATTCAATAGATGGAAAAAAATCATCTTGGTCATCTATACGATATTCGTAATACACATATAATATAATCATGGCTGATTTAGACGTTTTGTTTACCCCGTTGCCATAGAAACCGTGCGTCCAGTCGCGATATTGCACTGGAATCGGGTCCAATTCCGACAGTGCCCAGCAGCAATAACCCAACTGCGGATTTTAATTTTCATTCTGCGCGATTGAAACTGTTTGATTTTAAATAAAAATAATGAACTAATTTAACTGTTGTATTGAGTTACTTAAATTTTTGGTAGATTTGGAATTATATAATTGTTAATATTTCGTCTAAGCGGTGCTATAATTAGAAAGAATATTTTTATTGACAATAGCATTATGAAAAACATGACTCACACGTAAATTACGTCGACTATTACATATTTAGTCTGGCTGTTTTAAAATGTACAAAAACTATCCCACAACCTACGATTTATCGCTTCCTCCTGGAATTAGAGCCAGCGGTAAACGTGTTTCCAAACTTTAACAGTTTAACAGAACTTTGATCTAGTAGTTCCTAATACTAGTGAATTGGGTGAATTGGGAAACTTTAGTCCCGCTCTTATAATAATGTGTTATACATATTTTTCCGGAAACTTTTCCCGAACTTTGTCAAATATAGACACCTAACGAGGCGTTTGTTTCTTACAATATTGCCAAAATAAAAGTCGATCGTGCTCCGATTTGAGTTCCTCTAGCGTAAATTCCGCCTGAATGACTAAACCATTTTATGACGTCATTGCGAAAAACGTAAGTACTTTGTGTTAATTAATAGACACTCACGCTTATGCACCTCAAAGAAAAATATGTGGTTTAGGACAATGAAGTGCTTAATAAACCTGACCTGTATTAACCACAAGGTCGGTTTTAAAGCCAAGTGGGCAAACATTGCTATTTTAAACGAGGTCATCCATTAAATAATTTCGAGATGATCTTTAGACCCCTCGTACGACTTATTAAAGGTTGACTGTATAAAATATCGTGTCCTGGGACCCGAAAGTGTTAATAGAGTAAATTTAGACTAGGAGCACTAAATCCCTGAAAGCGTTTTTGTTTACAATTCATTTGCCTTTCGGCGTCAAAAGATCAATAAAAATAATTGTTATTGGCAGCGAATTATTGACAATGTGACATGCCATTAAAACATTAAACCGCCGGGGATTTAATGGTAATAAATAATAAAAATCCAATTTAATGTGCAGCGTTTATTTATGACTTTGAGATTTGAGTAGGAAAAATATGTGTTTTTGCTTAATTAGAGTGATAGATTTTGGATTCTAGATTTGGTAAATTAATGAGTTGACGAAACTAAATTTGCAATTTAGAGCTTCGCTTTGATAACGTTAGCATTACTTCAGATGCAAATGGAGCAAAAGCAGACGGAAAATGCTCATGTTCTAGAAGAACGTTCTTACAAAGACTTCTACATTATTAAGGTGTCTGTTTGAGTCTGGTCTTCAAAGCGACTTTATTGTATTGTCGAAACAAAGACTACGTTAAAAATTTATTTTACACGGTGGATTTAAAATGACTTTTCTGCTCTAGATCTTTAAATTTTCATCGTACCCGTATTTTAAATGAGCTTTCATTAAAGACGGACTGAATTAAAACAGACTGCTGTGTTTGGAAGAGACGGTGGAAACCTAGGAAACCTTTTATCCTTCAGCGTAAAGTTATTTATATTAGTCTTACTCCTTTAACGAATGTGATGAAAATGATTTTGATAACGTTTTTGTAAAAATCAGTGTGTTGGAGTTTTGTCAGGTGAAATCGAGGTTAAAATGTGGAGGATTTGAGGTTTGGGGGATTACAAGATTAATAGTGAAGGACAAATGAATCGTATTGGATGACAATGGTTTTCATTTGTTGGTTATAAAAACACGACGTTTTCTTTGTGTTATAGCCGAAGTTGTAGGGATTTGTGAGACGTTAACAGCATGTAATTTAGTTGTTCTTTGTTGAAGTTAGCCTTGTCCTCTTTAGAATTGTTGACGATATAAATAATTTGAGTTTTCAAATAAATAGTTTTAGTTTCAAAAGAGAAAGGGCGTATTAAATCGTACTTTGACTGGTACAAATATTTATGTGTCAGCTCAGGTCAAGTTAGATCACGTCAGGTCATCTCAGGTCAGGTTAGTTCAAGTTTGGTCAGGGCAACTCAAGTCAAATTAAGATTTAGTGTCTCTCACGGCCAGCTCAGGATAGATAAAGTCAGAAAATATGAGGTTAGGTCTGGGTCATGTCAGGCAAAGTCAGGTCAAGTCAGCACAGCTCAGGTCATCTCAGGTCAGGGCAAGTTCGAAGTCAGGTCAGATTATGATTTGGTCTGTCTTAACTTGGTCATGCCAGGCAAAGTTAGAATAAACCAGCCCAGGTTAATCAAGCGAGACCAGATCAGGTCAAGTAAGTTCAGATCAAGCCAAGTTCATTCATGCCAGGCCAAGTGAGGTCAACCTAGGGCAGTTCAGGTCATGTCCGAGCAGGTCAAGCCAAATAAAATTAAGTCATTTCAGGCCAAGTCACGTTCTGTCAGTCAGGTCGGGTAAGAGCAGCTCAAGTCATGTCAGGTCAGGCCAATTCAACTTAAGTCAGGTCAGGCAATAATTTAAAAACTGGAAGCTCTTTCAGACAAAATTCAAATTTCTAAATTTGAGCTCAGTCGTAAAATTATTCGATCTCTTAAGAATGTAATAATAGCCACTTTAACTTAGCTTTGTTAGCCTTGATTCTTCAATTTTTCAATAGTTCAATTTTTAGATTTTTCAATTTTAGGTTTCTTCAATTTTTCGGCTCTTCAATTTTTTTATTCTTCAATTTCTCAATTCTTCAAGTTTTCGTTTCTTCAATGTTTCGGTAGGTCAGTTTTTCGATTCTTCAATTTTACGATTTGTCAAATTTTTTTATTCTTAAATTTTTCGATTCTTCCATTTTTCGATTTTTCAATTTTTTGATTCTTCAATTTCTCGATTCTTCAATTTTTCGATACCTCAATTTTCCATTCTTTAATTTCTCCATTCTTCAATTTCTAGATTCTTCAATTTTTCGATTGTTCAATTTTTGGCTTCTTGAATTTTTCGATTCTTCATTTTCTGGACTCTTCAAATTCGATTCTTCAATTTGTAGATCGTTAAAATTTTCGATTCTTCAATTTTTTTTATTCTTAAATTTTCGATTTTTCCATATCTGATTTTTCAAATCAATGCTTAATTTTCTCAATTCTTCAGTTTTTCGATTCTTCAATTTCTCGATTTTTCAATTTGTCGATTCTTCGATTTCTTGATACTTCAATTTTTCGATTATCCAATTTTTTAGAATCTTCAATTTTTCGACTTTTCTATTTCTGGATTCTTCAAATTCGATTCTTCAATTTCTCGATAGTTCAAATTTTCGATTTTTCAACTTGTCGATTCTTCAATTTTTTTTATTCTTTAGTTTGATTCTTAAAATTTTTTATTCTTCCATTTCTGTTTGTCATCAGTTTTTTGATTCTGCAATTTTTGTTTCTTTAATTTTTCGATTTTTCAATTTTTCGATTTTTCCATTTTTCGATCCTTCAAATTCGATTCTTCAATTTCTCTATTTTTCAATTTCACGATTGTTCAAATTTTCGATTCTTCAATTTTTTTTATTCTTAAAATTTTCGATTCTTCCATTTCTCGATTCTCCAATTTTTCGATTCTTCAATTTTTGTGTCTTCAATTTTTCGATTCTTCAATTATTCGATTCTCCAATTTTTTAGAATTTTCAATTTTTCGATTCTTACATTTCTCGAGTCTTCAGTTTTTTGATTCTTCAATTTTTGTTTCTTCGACTTTTCGATTCTTCCATTTCTCGTTCCTTCAAATTTGATTCTTCAATTCCTCGATTCTTCTAATTCGATTCTTCACTATCTCGATTCTTCAATTTCTTGATTCTTCAATTTCTTGATTCTTCAATTTTTCGATTTTTCCATTTCCGATTCTTCAAGTCCAATCTCCGATTATTCGATTCTTCAATTTTTCGGTTTCACGTTTTTTCAATTTTTCGATTCTTCAATTATTCGATTCTCCATTTTTTTAGAATTTTCAATTTTTCGATTCTCCAATTTCTCGGTTCTTAAAATTCGATCCTTCCATTTCTCGATTCTCCAATTTTTCGATTCTTCAATTTTTCGATTCTTCAATTATTCGATTCTCCAATATTTTAGAATTTTCAATTTTTCGATTCTTCCATTTCTCGGTTCTTAAAATTGGATTCTTCCATTTCCCGATTGTTCAAGTTTTCGATACTTCCATTTTTTTCTTGAGTTTTTTTGATTCATAAAATTTTCGATTCTTACATTTATCGATTCTTCAGTTTTTTGATTCTTCAATTTTTGTTGCTTCGATTTTTCGATTCTTGCATTTCTCGATCCTTCAAATTCAATTCTTCAATACCTCGATTCTTCTAATTTTATTCTTCAATTTTTAGATTCTTCAATTTTTCGATTCTTGAATTTCTTGATTCTTGAATTTTTCGATTCTACAATTTTTCGATCCTTCAATTTTTTGTTTCTTCAATTTTTAAACCTTCCATTTCTCGATCCTCCAAATTCGATTCTTTAATTCCTCGATTCTTCAAATTCGATTCTTCAATTCCTCGATTCTTCATATTCGGTTCTTCAATTTCTCGATTTTTCCATTTTCGATTCTTCAATTTCTCGATTCTTCACGTTTTCGATAGTTCAATTTCCCGATTCCTTAAATTCCCTATTCTTCAATTTCTCGATTCTTCAATTTTTGTTTCTTCAATTTTTCGATTCTTCCATTTCTCGTTCCTTCAAATTCGATTATTCAATTTCTCGATACTTCTAATTCGATTCTCCAATTTTTCAGTCATCAATTTTTCGATTCTTCCATTTCTGAATTCTTCAAATTCGATTCTGCAATTTCTCGATTGTTCAAATTTTCTATTCTTCCATTTTTTTTTCTTGAGTTTTTTTGATTCTTAAAACTTTCGATTCTTCCATTTCTCAATTCTTCAGTTTTTTTCTATTTCCGATTCTTCAAATCGAATCTCCGATTGTTCGATTCTTCAATTTTTCGATTTCACGTTTCTTCAATTTTTCGATTCTTCAATTATTCGATTCTCCATTTTTTAGAATTTTCAATTTTTCGATTCTTCCATTTCCCGATTCTTCAGTTTTTTGATTCTTCAATTTTTATTGCTTCAATTTTTCGATTCTTGTATTTCTCGATCCTTCAAATGCGATTCTTCAATTCCTCGATTCTTCTAATTCGATTCTTCAATTTCTAGGTTCTTCAATTTTTCGATTCTTGAATTTCTTGATTCTTTAATTGCTCGATTCTTCAATTTTTCAATAGTTGAATTTCCCGATTCTTAAATTTTTCGATTCTTCAATTTCTAGATATTTCAATTTTTTGATTCCACAATTTTTTGATTCTTCAATTTTTCGAATCTTCCATTTCTCGATCCTCCAAATTCTACTCTTCAAGTCCTCGATTCTTCAATTCTCGAATCTTCAATTTTTCGATTCTTTAGTTTCTCGATTCTTCAATTTTTGTTTCTTCAATTTTTCGATTCTTCCATTTCTCGTTCCTTCAAATTCGATTCTTCAATTCCGCGATTCTTCAATTTCTCGGTTCTCCTAATTCAATGCTTCAGTTGCTTGTATTATTGAATTTCTTAATTCTTAAACTTCTTTATTTTTACTTCCCGAGCGTAAGCAAAGGAAGTATTGTAATCGAGTCCGTCGGCCGACTCTCTACTTTTACGTTTTCTCGATCTTTCATGACCCCTAGAAGACGAAGAAATAGGTCTCCCATTTCCGTCTGTCTGTCCGTCTGTCCGTCTGTCCGTCTGTCCGTCTGTCCGTCTGTCCGTCTGTCCGTCCGTCTGTCCGTCTGTCCGTCTGTTGTCACGGATTTTTATTAGACAGATAATCTCCGAAAGTACTCGACCGATTGTTGTGAAATTTTGTACTTATATTAAGAATATCATGTAGATGGTAAAACGCTAACCAAAATTTGTCGAATCATCCCCACCACTAAAGCGATGACGTCACTTCAAAATTGTACATAGTAAATGGGTTTTCAATTGTATAAAATAACATAGTCCTACACATGTAGTTTACAACTCTGAATCGACTTTTCACCCGAAACGTCCAGATTTTTGGAAAAAAAATCAAAATTATAAAACAACATTTTGAAATTTAATTTTTAATCTGCTAACCAGAATGCTTTGAAATGTTGCAGATGTTTTAAGGCTATAAAGAGCATCATAAATCTTTAGTCAAAAAATATTTGCTTATCCCCTCCAAAAACTTGATGACGTCAGCTCAAAAGTTTGTGGAATAAATCATATCTAAAATGTACAAAATATGATGAGTCTGTACTTGTGAACTATCACTCCATTAATATTTTTTGGATTTGCATATACAGGGTGACTCAAAAAAATTAATGAATGCGTAAATATATTTTATTGATTTAATCAGGAACTACAAAACCGAATGCTCTGAAATCTTGCAGATGTTTTAAGGCCATAAAGAGCATAATAAATGTTTAGTCAAAATATATTTGCTTATCCCCTCCAAAAACTTGATGACGTCAGCTCGAAAGTTTGCCGAATAAATCATATCTAAAATGTACAAAATATGATGAGCCTGTACTTGTCATTTATCACTCCATTCATATTTTTTGGATTTGCATATACAGAGTGACTCAAAAAAATTAATGAATGCGTAAATTTATTTTATTGATTTAATCAGGAACTACAAAACCGAATGCTTTGAAATCTTGCAGATGTTTTAAGGTTATAAAGAGCATAATAAATTTTTAGTCAAAATATATTTGGTTATCTTCTACAAAAAACTGATGACGTCAGCTCAAAAGTTTTCCGAATAAATCGTATCTAAAATGTACAAAATATGATGAGTCTGTACTTGTGATTTATCATTCCATTCATATTTTTGGATTTGCATATGCAGGGTGACTCAAAAAAATTAATGAAGGCGTGAATTTATTTTATCGATTTAATCAGGAATTACAAAACCGAATGCTTTGAAATCTTGGGAATATTTTAAAGTTATTATAAGCATGGTAAACTTTTGTTCAAAATGTATTTGTTCATCCCTCCTAAAAAAATTGATGACGTCACCCTTAAATTTTGTTGAATAAATCCTATCTAAAATGCAAAAAATACGATGAGTTTGTACTTGTGATTTATCATTCCATTCATATTTTTTAGATTTTCTTAAGAGGTGGTTCAAAAAAATTAATGAAGTCAATTTATTTTATTGACTAAATTAAAGGCAACACTTATTATTAGTATTACACCCCAACCAACCCAATTTGGTAGACACAAAATTTGTTAAAGGAAAAACTCGGTTGAAACATAAGGGTAGCACGCTTACTTACATCGACTTTAACATTACAGACCTGCATTTGTTTTATGCGTTCACTTGATTCCGCGAATGTGAAATAGACATGTTTATAATCAACCAATTGTGAATTTCACCGTCAAGAATTAAAATAAAACCCAATGTTTTATATAATAAGCGGAAGTCGAAGCAATAAAACCGACGGTCGTTTTGTTTACAGTTTCTGTGTTTGGCTCTCACGTATGCTGTTACGCCTGTCATCTTAAATTAACAATGTTTATACATACACGATTTTCAGTTGCCTCTGATACGTAGGTATACGTGAGTAAATTGTTTCGTTATTTTATTGATTATTACAAATCAATATTCAAACAACCCAATTCATTTTCCCGAAAATTTGAGAATATAATAATTTTATTCTTAGTATTACACTACATCTATCCCAACTGATATACGTGTCCTTGCAAAAATGTTGATGACGTCATCGCAATTTTTTTTTAAATTCCCACTACAAAAATGTAATGAGAAAAAAAACACAATAGGCATGCAGTCGTCAAGTTTCCGACAGCGAGGGAAGTACTGTCTAAACTCTTTAGACCAATTTTTTTATTCTTCAGTTCGATTCTCCAATTATTCGATTCTTCAATTTCTCAATTCTTCAATTTTTCGATTCTTCAATTTTTCGATTCATCAATTTTTCGATTCTCCAATTTTTTAGAATCTTCAATTTTTCGATTCTTCCATTTCTGGATTCTTCACAGTCGATTCTTCAATTTCTCGATTGTTCAAATTATCGATTCTTTAATTTTTTTGTTCTTGAGTTTTTTTGATTCTTAAAATTTTCGTTTCTTACATTTCTCGATCCTTCAGTTTTTTAATTCTTCAATTTTTGTTTCTTCAATTTTTCGATTCTTCAATTTTTCGATTCCCCAATTTTTTAGTAGCTTCAATTTTTCGATTCTTCAATTTCTGGATTTTTTAAATTCGATTTTTCAAATTTTCGATTCTTCAATTTTTTTTTTCTTTAGTTTTTTGATTCTTAAAATTTTCGATTCTTCCATTTCTCGATTCTTCAGTTTTTTTATTCTTCAATTTTTGTTTTTTCAATTTTTAGATTCTTGTATTTCTCGGTCCTTCAAATTCGATTCTTCAATTCCTCGATTCTTCTAATTCGATTCTTCAATTTCTAGGTTCTTCGATTTTTCGATTCTTGAATTTTTTTTATTCTTTAATTTCTCGATTCTTCAATTTTTCAGTGGTTCTATTTCCCGACTCTTGAATTTTTCGATTCTTCCATTTCTCGATTTTTCAATTTTTCGATCCTTCAATTTTTTGTTTCTTCAATTTTTCGAATCTTCCATTTCTCGATCCTCCAAATTCGATTCTTCAATTCCTCGACTCTTTAATTCCTCGATTCTTCAAAATTCGATTTTTTAATTCCTCGATTCTTCAATTCTCGATTCTTCAATTTCTCGATTCTTTAATTTGTCGATTCTTCATTTTTTCGATAGTTCAATTTCTCGATTCTTCAATTCCTCAGTTCTTCAACTTTTCTATTCTTCAATTTCTCGATCCTTCAATTTTTTGTTTCTTCAATTTTTCGAATTTTCCATTTCTGGATCCTCCAAATTCGACTCTTCAATTCCTCGATTCTTCAAAATTCGATTCTTTAATTCCTCGATTCTTCAATGCTCGATTCTTCAATTACTCGATTCTTTAATTTCTCGATTCTTCATTTTTTTCGATAGTTCAATTTCTTGATTCTTCAATTCCTCGATTCTTCTAATTCGATTCTTCAATTTTTAGATTCTTCAATTTTTCGGTAGTTTCGGCTTCAGGTACCGTCAGTAGTCATATAGTGAGGGTCCTAGTTCAAGAAATCTGAGCTAGGAGCCCCACTACTTTTTATCAAGCGTTTCTCATCGTCTTGTCCTCGATACACAGCGATCATTGACCTTTTCGGCCGGCACGTGTCTGTTGTTGACCTGGGGGTTCAATGACCCCTCTCATACAGCTTAGTAACAAAATACAGATTTATAAACAAAACATTTAAGTGAAGTCATATTGGCCGAGTAGTCTAAGGCGTTAGATCTAAGCTCTCATTCCCGAAAGAGAGCGTGGGTTCGAATCCCACACCTGACAGTTTTTTGCGTTTAAATAAAACACATTTTAATGTTTTTACTTCCCGAGCGTAAGCAAAGGAAGTATTGTAATCGAGTCCGTCGGCCGACTCTCTACTTTTACGTTTTCTCGATCTTTCATGACCCCTAGAAGACGAAGAAATAGGTCTCCCATTTCCGTCTGTCTGTCCGTCTGTCCGTCTGTCCGTCCGTCTGTCCGTCCGTCCGTCTGTCCGTCCGTCTGTCCGTCTGTCCGTCTGCCCCTGGATTTTTATTAGACAGATAATCTCCGAAAGTACTCGACCGATTGTTGTGAAATTTTGTACTTATATTAAGAATATCATGTAGATGGTAAAACGCTAACCAAAATTTGTCTAATCATCCCCACCACTAATGCGATGACGTCACTTCAAAATTGTACATAGTAAATGGGTTTTCAATTGTATAAAATAACATAGTCCTACACATGTAGTTTACAACTCCGAATCGACTTTTCACCCGAAACGTCCAGATTTTTGGAAAAAAAATCAAAATTATAAAACAACATTTTGAAATTTAATTTTTAATCTGCTAACCAGAATGCTTTGAAATGTTGCAGATGTTTTAAGGCTATAAAGAGCATCATAAATCTTTAGTCAAAAAATATTTGCTTACCCCCTCCAAAAACTTGATGACGTCAGCTCAAAAGTTTGTGGAATAAATCATATCTAAAATGTACAAAATATGATGAGTCTGTACTTGTGATCTATCACTCCATTCATATTTTTTGGATTTGCATATACAGGGTGACTCAAAAAAATTAATGAATGCGTAAATATATTTTATTGATTTAATCAGGAACTACAAAACCGAATGCTCTGAAATCTTGCAGATGTTTTAAGGTCATAAAGAGCATAATAAATGTTTAGTCAAAATATATTTGCTTATCCCCTCCAAAAACTTGATGACGTCAGCTCGAAAGTTTGCCGAATAAATCATATCTAAAATGTACAAAATGTGATGAGCCTGTACTTGTCATTTATCACTCCATTCATATTTTTTGGATTTGCATATACAGAGTGACTCAAAAAAATTAATGAATGCGTAAATATATTTTATTGATTTAATCAGGAACTACAAAACGGAATGCTCTGACATCTTGCAGATGTTTGAAGGTTATAAAGAGCATAATAAATGTTTAGTCAAAATATATTTGCTTATCCCCTCCAAAAACTTGATGACGTCAGCTCGAAAATTTGCCGAATAAATCATATCTAAAATGTACAAAATATGATCAGTCTGTACTTGTGATCTATCACTCCATTCATATTTTTTGGATTTGCATATACAGGGTGATTCAAGAAAATAAATGAAAGCGTAAATTTATTTTACTGATTTACTCAGGAACTACAAAACCGAATGCTTCGAAATCTTGAAGATATTTTAAAATTATCATGAGCATGGTAAATTTTTGATCAAAATGTATTTGGTCGTCCCCCCTAAAAAATTTATGACGTCACCACAAAATTTTGCTGAATAAATCCTATCTAAAATGTACAAAATATGGTGAGTCTCTTCTTGTGATTTATCATTCCATTCAAATTTTTTCGATTTGCATATACAGGGTGACTCAAAAAAATTAATGAATGCATAAATTAATTTTATTGATTTAATCAGGAACTACAAAACCGAATGCTTTGAAATCTTGCAGATGTTTTAAGGTTATAAAGAGCATAATAAATTTTTAGTCAAAATATATTTGGTTATCTTCTACAAAAAACTGATGACGTCAGCTCAAAAGTTTGCCGAATAAATCGTATCTAAAATGTACAAAATATGATGAGTTTGTACTTGTGATTTATCATTCCATTCATATTTTTGGATTTGCATATGCAGGGTGACTCAAAAAAATTAATGAAGGCGTGAATTTATTTTATCGATTTAATCAGGAATTACAAAACCGAATGCTTTGAAATCTTGGGAATATTTTAATGTTATTATAAGCATGGTAAACTTTTGTTCAAAATGTATTTGTTCATCCCTCCTAAAAAAATTGATGACGTCACCCTTAAATTTTGCTGAATAAATCCTATCTAAAATGCAAAAAATATGATGAGTTTGTACTTGTGATTTATCATTCCATTCATATTTTTTAGATTTTCTTAAGAGGTGGTTCAAAAAAATTAATGAAGTCAATTTATTTTATTGATTAAATTAAAGGCAACACTTATTATTAGTATTACACCCCAACCAACCCAATTTGTTAGACACAAAATTTGTTAAAGGAAAAACTCGGTTGAAACATAAGGGTAGCACGCTTATTTACATCGACTTTAACATTACAGACCTGCATTTGTTTTATGCGGTCACTTGGTTCCGCGAATGCGAAATAGACATGTTTATAATCAACCAATTGTGAATTTCACCGTCAAGAATTAAAATAAAACCTAATGTTTTGTATAATAAGCGGAAGTCGAAGCAATAAAACCGATGGTCGTGTTGTTTACAGTTTCCCTGTTTGACTCTCACGTATGCTGTTACGCTTGTCATCTTAAATTAAGAATGTTTATACATAAACGATTTTCAGTTGCCTCTCATATTACACTGATATTACTAGACAGCGGATTTCTGTCGGGCTACGTCACGATTATAGGTGGGGACGCGCTGGATCACCGGGACTCAGTAGCGGGTGATAGATAATCACTGAATTTAATCAGTACTAATTCCATAAATATAATTAACGATTTATTAATCAAACGGCTAAGTAAATGAGAGCGGGAATTAACAGCAGAGTGCAACGAAACAGCGTTATTCTAATCTCAAATAAACGAAGTGCAGTCCGTAACTGCAATGAATTCGCATCCCGTACGAGCCGTACCGAGTTTGGCCTTGCCTAACCGGACAGAAATTCGCTCTCTACATATTACACACCGACGTCGTATACGTGAGTAAATTGTTTCGTTATTTTATTGATTATAACAAATCAATATTCAAAACGACCCAATTCATTTTCCCGAAAATTTGGGAATACAATAATTTTATTCTTAGTATTACACTACATCTATCCCAACTGATATACGTGTCCTTGCAAAAATGTTGATGACGTCATCACAATTTTTTTTTAAATTCCCACTACAAAAATGTAATGAGAAAAAAGCACAATGGGCATGCAGTCGTCAAGTTTCCGACAGCGAGGGAAGTACTGTCTAAACTCTTTAGACCAATTTTTTATCTTAGTCGTTATAGCCTGATAGGAAATAAAGACCGTACATTTTACAACTATTACGTGGAGTATTATTGATTTATGTAGATGCCGCTTACGAAACTACTGGAGAAGCGTTTCTCTGCCTTTGAGTTCCCCAGGTGTTCTCAAAATTTTTCAAAAATACCAGGGTTTCTTTTTGCATTACATCCCTTAATAAGTATTCGATTTTCCAAATCTTCTTCATTTTCCAATAGGGTAGAGTACACTAACGTGTTCGCAAGTGCCCCTTTAAATAAAATTCGAATTTTAGAGATTGTTTAACAGATTTTACTTCAAATAAGTTTGGAATGAATGGAGAATCTGCGCTTTATCGTTATTGGAGCAGAGTCGTTTGCATCCAAAGAACACCTTGGAACCCCACTTAGCGTAAACGGTAGATCATTCACGTGTATTGTGAAGAAGTAAGGACGTAAAATTGACCCTGCAGAACTCTTTTATAAATTGGTTGTCGTCGACATTAAAAACTTATGAATATATTTTCCACAAAATTAAGATAGCAATCAAGCTAACTTCAACCGAACAAAACATTGCTAAACGTGAGTTGGATGCTTTATGTCTTGACAAGATAACGTCGATCCCACATAACGTGGGTGTAAAGAAGGATTCTAACCCAAATTATGGGTGTTATCGCCAAGATCACCACATTTATAGTCAATCCCACTATGGAAAATGTTGCCTCGAAATCTATGTCGTTTCTTAGCTGAAGTGCTTTTACATCAGCTTTATTAAATAAATAGACACTCAACTTCAAGTGCGCTTTGGTTCTCCGGGAAAAAATAACCCTTTGTGTGAAATATCGCCAAAAAATCCTGCCAAGAATCCCGGAGTCGTCAAAAAGAGTCGAAACCCCGCAGACAAAGCTTTCTCCCGATGAACCAGACCTCGCAATCACATAAAAGCATTGCAACCCCGACCCGTAATCCACAACAAATCCTCCCCATAAATAACAACCGACCATAAACCGGCCCAATCGATACGTAATTACTATATCAACATGCCTGTGATTGCGATTTGATTTTCGACCGCATTGACATCTCAACTGTCGTTTCGTGTTCCTGCAATGGCGCTCGTCCCCAAAGTCCTCCCGTTGATGAACCGCGTGCTGGTGAAGAAGGCCGAGCCCATGGTGAAGTCCAAGCGAGGTGTCCTGATCCCGGACGTCCGCCAGCGGGTCAACCGGGGGACCGTGGTGGCGGTGGGTCCCGGAACCACCAACGACACGGGCAAGTGCATCCCGTGTTGTTTGAAGGTGGGGGACGTGGTGATGCTGCCGGACTACGGCGGGACCAAGGTCCAGCAGGAGGACAAGCAGGAGTTGTACTTGTACAGGGAGCAAGAAATCCTGGCGAAGATAAACGAGTAGGAGCGCACCAGTTATAAATTTAGTTTGACTCATTACCCACCCTATTTAACCTTTCCATTACGACTGAGTTAATAAAAATAATTAATCGCTGCCTGCGCACTGGACGTAATTTATTGCCCTGTGTTTTCAGCTTTCGGTGATTGCCCACATCACTCATCCCTGGTGCGTTAATGGATATTCAATATTTTACGTGCGACTACCTACATGTTGTTAAAATCGATCAATAAACGAATTTGGCGAGTGTTTTAAGGGTTGGGATGGGAGTGTGTTTTTGTCTTTGGCGGCGTGGGAGGTAAGAAACGCTGGATTTGACCTAAATGTTGGTTTATTGATTCGGTTTCAAAATGAGTGGGCTTGTAATGCCCACATAAGAGCTTAATATTTTCAGCCAATATCGTGAAAGCTGGATTGACGCAGGGTTGGGGTTTGTAACCTGGAGTTGAAATGTTTACCCGGAATGCATGTATGGCATGGCTGGATAAACATGTGTTCAATGCATTTGTGTAACATGTGTACGAATGTATGGTCATACGTGTTGAAACTATTGGTGTAAAGTGGGAAATGGGCATTGAATGCTACATTGTCTACAACATTAATAATACAAGGACAGAACAGCTCGAAGTTTTAAAAGGGATGTATATATCGGGCGAAGAACATAAGTTGTAGTCGAGTCATCCTCGGAAAGAATTTAGCACGTCGGTGATTAAGCCAAATTGATAAATGCCAAAAAACTAGAAGATTAATAAATTTTATCAATTCTATTGTCATCAAATTTAGCCAAAAATCTGCTGTAGTTCCAGTTGAATGAGCAATAGCACTATCCTGCTGAAAGTAACAACAAACTAACTGGTCATCATCCAGTTGATTAACAATGGAGTTAAGATTTCGTCTCGGAATTTTGCAGCATTTATGTTTCCTGAAAAGATTATTATTGGGACAACTCTTCGAAAAAGTGTGGATTTTCTGAGGTAAAACTCGCACTCCAGTTCTGAAAAGAAATTAAATAACAATAAACCGCGAAAAATTGATACTTAAGTCTAGGTAATGCTGCCGTTATGTATTGCCTTTAAAGCAATTTGAAAGAATCTCTGCCTTTTGTCTGTTTTTTTAATTAATTTGAAAGAATCTCAGGGACCCCTTGTGTCTGGTTTTTGAAGTAATTTCAAAGAATCCCGGGGATCTTTCTATGTCTTGTTTTTTAATTATTTCAAGGAATCTCGGGGATCTTTCTGTCTTGTTTTTGAAGTAGTTTAAGAAAATCTTGAGGACCAATTGTGTCTGGTTTTTGAAATACATAGTTAGAATCTCGTTGACCAATTTTGTTTTGTTTTTGAAGCAATTTGAAGAGAATGTCGGGGACCCCTTGCGTCTGGTTTTTAAAGTAGTTGAAAGAATCTCTAGGACTTCTTGTGTTTGCTTTTTGAAGTAATTTCAAAGAATCTCGGGGATCTTTCTGTGTCTTGTTTTTGAAGTAGTTTGAGAGAATCTTGAAGACCACTCGGGTCTGAGTTTTGAAGTAGTTTTAAATAATCTCGAGGGCGCCCTTTTGTTTTGTTCTTGAGGCTTTTAGTTTTTGAAACAATGCAAGGACCACTTTCGTGTGGTTTTTGAAGTAGTTTGAAAGAATCCCAGGGAGCTTTTGGGTTTTATTTTTGAAGAAGTTTGAAGAAGTCTTGCACCTGGTTTTGAATTAGTTTCTAAGAATCTTAGGGATATTTCTGCGTTTAGTTTTTGAAATACCTAATTAGAAAGAATCTGGAGGATCCCCTGTGGGTCTTGTTTTTGAAGTAATTTGAAAGAACCGGGGACTCTTTGGGTTTTAGGTTTGAAGTAGTTTAAAGAGAATCTCAGGGACCTCTTGTCTCAGGTTTTTGAAGTCTAACTACTTCAAGAACCAGAAAGAATCTTGGAGTCTATTTTACATTATTTCAATGGAAGAATGTAATTGATTTATTTTGCCATATGTATCTGGTTTTTGAACTAGTTTGAAAGAATTTTGGAGACCACTTGTGTCTTGTTCTTGAAGTAATTTGAAAAAATTTCGGGGATTCTTTTTGTTTTTAAAGTAGTTTGAAACAATATCGAGGATCCCTTTTATGGTGTTTTTTAAGCAAGTTGAAAAGAATCTCGGCAATTGGTGTGTCCTGTTTTTGAAGTAATTGGATAGAATCTCGGCGACTCATGTTGTGTTTTTGAAGTAGTGTGAAATGATCTTGTGGACCTCTTGTGGAATTTGAAAGAAGTTCGGGGACCCTTGTGTTTTATGTTTGAAGTAGTTTGAAAGAGTCTCGGGCACAGTATTTGTTTTGTGTTTGAAGCAACTTGAAAATAATGCGGAGACCATTTTTGTATGATTTTTGAAGTGGTTTCAAAGAATCTCGGGGACCTCTTGGATTTTATTTTTGAAGAAGTTTGAAGGAGTTTTGCACCTGGTTTTGAATTAATTTCTAAGAATCTCGGGGATCTTTCTGTCTATTGTTTTTGAAGTAATTTGAAAGAATCTCAAGGACCCCCATGGGTCTTGTTTTTGAAGTAATTTGAAAGAATTCCGGGAATCTGGGTTTTACGTTTGAAGTAGTTTGAAAAGAATCTCAAGGAGTTCTGCTCTTTGGTTTTTGAAGTAGTTTGAAAAAATCTCTGGGATCTTGGTTTTTGAAGTAGTTTGAAAGAATCTCGGGGATTTTCTGCGGGTCTTGTGTTTGAAGTACTTTAAAAGAACCTCGGGGACCGCTTTTGTTTGGTTTTTCAAGCATTTTATAAAGAATGCGAGGACCACTTTCGTCTGGTTTTTGAAGTAGTTTGAAAGAATCCCAGGGACCTTTTGGGTTTTATTTTTGAAGAAGTTTGAAGGAGTCTTGCGCCTGATTTTGAATTAGTTTCAAAGAATCTTGGGGATATTCCTGTGTATTGTTTTTGAACTATGTAACTAATTTGAAAGAATCTCGAGGACCTCCTGTGGCTCTTGTTTTTGAAGTAATTTGACAGAATCTCGGTAACCTTTTCGGTTTTAGGTTTGAAGTAGTTTGAAAATAATCTCAGGGACCTCTTCTGTGTGGTTTTTGAAGTAGTTTGAAAGAACCTCGGGGATCGCATTTGTTCTGTTGAAAGAATCTTGGAGACCACTTTTGTATTATTTTTAAAGCAATTTGTAAGAATCTTGGGAATCATTTATGTCTTATTCTTGAAGTAATTTGAAAGAATTTCGGGGACTCTTTTTGTTTTTGAAGCAATTTGAAAATAATGCAGGGACCACTTCTGTGTGATCTTTGAAGTAATTTGAAAGAATCTTGGGTTTTATTTTTGAAGAAGTTTTAAAGAGTCTTCCGTCTGGTTTTGAATTAATTTCTCAGAATTTCTGGGATTTTCTGTGTATTGTTTTTGAACTACCTAACTTGAAAGAAGCTCGAGGACTCCATATACGTTTTGTTTTTGAAGTAATTTGAAAGAATTCCAGGGACCCTTTGGGTTTTAGGTTTGAAGCATTTTGAGTAGAATCTCGGGCAGCTCTTCTGTCTGATTCTTAAAGTACTTTGAAAGAATCTCGTGGACCTCTTGGGTTTTATTTTTGAATGATTCTTACGCCTGGCTTTAAATTAGCTTCTAAAAATCTCGGGGATATTTCTGTGTAGTGCTTTTGAAGTACTTAATTTGAAAGAATCTCCGGGATATTTCTGTGTATTGTTTTTGAAGTACCTAATTTGAAAGAATCTTGCAGACCCCTTGTGGGTCTTGTATCTGGTTTTTGAAGTATTTTCAAGGAGTCTCTGGGACTTATTATGTCTAGTTTTTGAAGTACTTTCAAAGAATCTTGGGGATCTTTCTTTGTCTTGTTTTTGCAGTAGTTTGAGAGAATCTTGGGGATCACTTGTGTATGGTTTTTGAAATAGTTTGAAAGAATCTCGGGGACCCCGTGCGTCTGGTTTTTGCAGTAGTTTTAAACAATTCCGAGACCCTATTTTGTTCTGTTTTTGAAGTAGCGTGGAAGAATCCTGGGAACCCCCCGTTGCACTTGCCTTTGAAGTAATTGAAAGAATCTATTTCTAAATTTAAGCGTGTGGTTTTTAAAGTAATTTGAAAGAATCTCGGCGACCGGTTTCGTTTTGATTTTGAAGTATAAATGAATGAATTTATTTTTTAACAATCAATATAGATCACCATGTTACACGTCAAAATACAAAATTAAAATTAAAAGATAAAAGTATTTTATAAAATAAGATTTACAACTTTCAGTTTTTTGCAAATTAAAGATTGCTTTGATCCACTTTTGAAGAATAAATATTCTGAAGAAATCACTTGAATTTCCCCAGTCGTTTCAAATAAACTCGGGAATATTTGTGTTTGGGTTTAATTTTTGAAATATTTTTAATAGAATCTCGGGGACCTCTTCTGCCCGGTTTTTGCAGTAGTTTTAAAGAATTTGTTTTAGAAGCAATTTGAAAATAATGTTGGGGACCACTTGCGTCTTGATTTTTAAAGTAGTTTGAAAGAATCGTTGGGATTTCTTGTGTCTAGTCTTTGAAGTATTTCAAAAAATTGCGGAGATCTTATTTTGTCTTATTTTTGAATTACATAGTTTGAATAGAACATCGGGCATCCATTTTCTTTTGTTTTTCGCTTGTGCCCATTTTTGAAGTAATTTGAAAGAATCTTGCAACTCCTTTTGTGTTATTTTTAAAGTAATTTGTAAAAATCTCGCTAACCACTGATGTCTTTGTCTTGAAGTAATTTGAAAGAATTTCCCGTTATGTTTTTGAACTGATTTTTCGGTGATCACTTGTGTCTGGTTTTTGAAGTACATAGTTTGAAAGAATTTCGGAGATCACGTTTATTTAGTTTTTGAAGCAATTTGAAAAAAAATCTCGGTGATTACGTGTGTCTTGTTTTTGCAGTAATTTGATAGAATCTTGCGCACCTCTTTTGTTGTGTTTTTGAAGTAGTTTGAAAGAGTCTTCTTGACCACTTTTCAAATTTGGAAGAACTTCGGGGACCCCCTGTGTTTTTTATTTGAAGTAGTTTGAAAGAAACTTGGGGTCTTCCTTTGGATCTCGTTTTTGAAGTAATTTGAAAGAATCTCGGGGACCTTCTATGGGTGTTGTTTTTGAAGTAATTTGAAAGAATCTCGGGGACGTCGTCTGTTTGGTTTTTGAAGTTGTTTGAAAGAATCTCGGGGATCTTTGTTTTTGGAGTAGTTTGAGAGAATCTCTCGGATTCCTTGGGTTTCATTTTTGTAGAAGTTTGAAAGAGTCTTGAAGTCTATCTTCATTATTTCACTGAAAGAATCTAATTTATTATTTGGGACATCGTCATGTCGGATTCTGATTCATATTCTTCTAGTGAAATAATAAAAGAAGGTATAATATTTTGAAACAATAAATTTAGTCTGTTTACAAAAATTTTGCCATTTGTGTCTGGTTTTTGAAGTACGTAGTTTGAAAGAATCTCGGAGACCACTTTTGTGTTATTTTTAAAGCAAATTATAAGAATCTCGGGAACCATGTAAGTCTTATTCTTGAAATAGTTTGGAAGATTTTCGTTTACGTGTTTGATTTTTGCAGTAATTTGATAGAATCTCGGGGACTAGTTTTGGGTTTTGTTTTTGAAGTAATTTGAAAGAATTTCGGGCACAGCTTTTATTTTGTTTTTGAAGCAATTTGAAAAAAATACAAGGGCTATTTTTGTGTGGTTTTTGAAGTAGATTTATTTTTGAAGAAGTGTGAAGGAGTCTTGCATCTGGTTTTGAAGGGATCTTTCTGTGTATTGATCTTGATGTAATTTGAAAGAATCCTTTGGGTTTTAGGTTTGAAGTAGTTTGAAAAGAAAGTCGGGGATCTTTGTTTTTGAAGTATGTAGTTTGAAAGAATCTCGGGGATTTCCTGTGGATCTTGTGTCTGAAGTAATTTGAAAGTACTTCGGGGACCGCTATTGCTTTGTTTTTGAAGCAACTTGATGTGTGGTTTTTGAAGTAGTTTGAATGAATCTCGGGAACCTGTTGGGTTTTATTTTTGAAGAAATTTGAAGGAATTTTGCGTCTGGTTTTGAATTACTACCATTTTTGAAGTACCTAACTTGAAATAATCTCGAGTACCCCATATACGTGTTGTTTTTGAAGTAATTTCAAAGAATTCGGGGAACCTTCTGGGTTTAAGGCTTGAAGTAGTTTGAAAAGAATCTCAGGGATCTCTTCTGTCTGGTTTTTGAAGTAGTTCGAAAAAATCTTTTGGATCTTTGTTTTTGAAGTAGTTTGAAAGAATTTCGGGGATTCCTTGTGGGTCTTGTGTTTGAAGTAATTTGGAAGAATCTCGGGGACCGCTTTTGTTTTATTTTTGAACCAATTTGAAAAGAATGCAGGGACAACTTTTGTGTGGTTTTTGAAGTAGTTTGAAAGAATCTCGGAGACCTATTGGGTTATATTTTTGAAGAAGTTTGAAGGAGTCTTGTGTCTGGTTTTGAATTAGTTTCTAAGAGTCTCAGGGATTTTTCTGTGTGTTGTTTTTGAAGTAATTTGAAAGAATCCGCGCGATCTTTTGGGTTTTAGGTTTCAAGTAGTTTGAAAAGAATCTCAGGGAACTCTTTTGTCTGGTTTTTGAAGTAGTTTGAGAAAATCTTGAGAATTTTTGGTTTTGAAGTAGTTGGAAAGAATCTCGTGGTTTCCTTGGGGGTCTTGTGTTTGAAGTAATTTGAAAGAAGCTCGGGAACCGCTTTTGTTTTTTTTTTTGAAGCAATTTGAAAAGACTGCTGAGACGACTTTATGCGGTTTTTGAAGTAATTTGAAACAATCTCCAGGGCCTTCTGTGGGTCTTGTTTTTGAAATAATTTGAAAGAATCCCGTGGACCTTTTGAGTTTTATGTTTGAAGTAGTTAGAAAAGAATCTTAGGCATCTTTTCTGTGTGGTTTTTGAAGTAGTTTGAAATAATCTCGGGGGTCTTTGTTTTTGAAATAGTTTGAAAGAATCTTGAAGATTTCCTGTAGGTCTTGTGTGTGAAGTAATTTGAAAGAACCGCGGGGACCGCTTTTGTTTTGTTTTCGAAGCAATTTGAAAACACTGTAGAGAGCACATTTATGCTGTTTTTTAAGTAAGTAGTTAGAAAGAATCTCTGGTACCTTTTGGGTTTTATTTTTGAAGAAGTTTGAAAGAATCTTGGAGTCTACTTTCCATCTTCTTCACTGGTAGAATCTAATTCATTATCTAGGCCATCGTCATCATCGGATTCTCACTCAGATTTTCCTAATAAAGTAACAAATTGGTTTCCTTTTCAAACCCAACGAAGAGGTAAAAAATCTATTCTGGTAAATCCACGTCTAGTAAAAGTTTTCTTAAAAGGGTAATTCTTGCTGCAAGGACATAACCTATGAATCTAATAAAATGTAAAATAACAATGTATATATATATTTTATTCAGTAGTGACAAGTTTTGTGCCCTTTTGATTAATTAAATGTATATTACAGAACAAAATAGCTAAATTAATTCGCTACATAATGGAAATATCCATCTCTCCCGGAATTCATTATTAATGCGACATTGTGTTCAATTTTCATCAGAATTGTTCCACCGATCGTTAATTGAAGCCCACAAAGCAAAAATACTAATCCCGCAAATGATAACCGCCGGCCACACTAGTGGGAAATGAACAATGCGCTTTTCCCACGATTCTGCACACCCATAATGAAGACTTTTCCAAACACTCGTAGGAAACCCTCCGCGTTCGATTTAGCTCGCCACGAAATAATTTAACCGCCAAATGCGGTAACTCATTTAATTCCAGCCGAAAAACCCGCACCAAACAGGCTTCAAAAAGCAACCCTTTTGATTAAATTTCCGCAGCAAATATTCGATACCTCCACAATGAAATCCGCACGTTTATTTTCCAGCCCTTCCTAATTGTTCTGGTTTTCTTGCCTATTGTCTGGCCTTTTTTGTTCCAAAGATCCTTAACCGTATTGCTTGTGTAAAATAAAGCCAGCTCGACGTAACCCCACTAGAAAATCTAATTCTATAGGCTTTACTAATCCAGCTACCTAGATTCAATCACAACGCCCTTTCTTGCATTATTCCCGAAACCTCCGACTGAAATACGGCATAATATCCAAGCGGAACGTGATACTCCACCGGTAATTATAAAATCCATAAATCGATGGGGCAAGTCGAAAGAGCTTCGAAGACACCGGAATAAGACCTGTGTTAATAACTAATTAGGATGAGTCTGGCGTTGTTGCGCTGGATTTAGTTAAGAATTCAATTAGGCCCTAACGTGGCATTATTCCGACATCAATAACTATTAAATTGACACAACCTCGGCGAGCATAACACACTGTCTAAATTGCTTATTAAGATTAATGAATCTGGAAAGTGTAATAAGAAGTCGACACACAGCAATTTGCTTTTTACGACGCGACCTCGCCACCTTCCCTAAAATGGGTGGAAACTGAGAAAACACAATAACCGTCTCCACAACAACCAACTTGCGAAAATACTCTTTTGTGCGATAAAATTCGCTATAATGGTATTATTCGATTCGGATCGTTCGAAGATCATTACGAAAGCTCACAGATCCCTAAGTGAGATATATCAAGAAAATTCTCTTTCAGTGGCCATTTCGCCCCCCGACAATTGAAAACAGACGCTTTTTAAAGCGATTCCTACCTGCAATTGCGATTTACCATAATAATAGGTCGGGGATTTCGCAAAAGCTCTGGAAGCATCTGTCTAGCAGCATTTTCTTAAGCCCGGATCATCGCGGTAATGGGGGCTGCTGGAAGACTACATCACAGGAATCAAGTGTCGTAAATTAATTATGTTTAATTTGGACGATGAAGATAAGACCACACGTTAATTATAGCTTGTAATAAAAGTTAATTACCGCTTTCATTACTTCTCGCGAAATTCTGAATGGGTAGCTAAGGTTACAAGCTTGACAAGCCAGCGCCTCCGAGCTTTTGAGAAAACAAGTATCGATTACAAGTTTTGTCGGAGTGGATAATATTTAAGGCTGTTGAGAGCGAGCTTCCGCTTTCAATCCGGATTGCTAGCTTGTTACTAGCTAAGGTTAGAGGTAAACGCACGATTTAAAACTTGAAACTTTACATGATGTCCAAGAGTCGGTGCTTAAAGCTACACTTGCAGATTAATCTGGAGTTTAAAAGTTTGAAACTTCGTTATTTAGAAGTTACAACTTGGGATGGGGGCTGAAGCTTTAGCATTTAAAAGTTGAAGCTTTAAATATAAGTTGCTTGACGGCGAAGATTCGATGTTTTTTCGTTTTGTTTAAAGTGAAATATTGAGATTAGGGGCGATATTTCGAAACTTGGAGAAGTTGAGACTTGGTTATTCAGTTGTTGAGAATTTTTTTGAGAGTGGAGATTTTGAACCGCGTCGAAAATGGAGTTACGAAATCTAAATTTGGAGAGGTAAAGTTTGAAACTTCGTTTGGGAAATATGTTGTAAATTGCTCCCTAAATATTCAGAAATTAAGGAAAATATGGAATGAGAAGTTTCGTTTCTATTTTCATTATTGTTTATTTTTGCATGATAAAGATAAAGACGTAGCAAACATTTTGGGATTGATAATTTTATCTAAATTTGACACAATAACTGAGATGAAAATATGGGAAGGAAAATTTTAAACATCATTACATAGTTATTATCTTGAAAAATGAAAAAGGAAAAACTTTGCTATTTTCTGGCAAGGAGTAAATTGAGTAAACATCAAACTAATTTAACAATATTGTAGCACCCTGAGGAATAACTAAAGAAAACTTTGCGCAAGTAAAATAAAGTTCCACATTTGTTTTGTTTTATTCGTGTTGAGAACGACAAATTACAGAAGAAAAAACTTCGAAAAAATATTATAACATGTAATTGGAAAAAGTTAGGGAAAATAAACGAAGTAATGTTAAAAAATTCAAAGATAAAAAGGCCACTGGAAAGAAAACACTCGTTAGAATCTACTGGAGATGACAAAAACAGATCTAAATTTACTTAGACAAAACTTTCCGCGCCCTTTAAATACTTAGAAATACGTAGAAATCCAGTTTTTCGAAAAATTATGAAATATGATTTTGTAAAATTTTATTTATTTTGTGATAACCCCTATAAGTAAAATAATTGTAGATAATAAATACCAGTTACAGTGTAAACAAAATTCATTGGATAAGGATGGGATCTGAACCCACACAGGCGGCACACAAAAATGTTTGTAAAATAATTGTGATAAAATTCAAGGCGGATTAATAAACCACGACTACAGGAGCACATTATTTTAAAATTTAGATAAGTTTTACTAACCAAAATGATGAGGGGACGTCATCAAATTATTGGTGGGGATGACTAGACAAATTTTGGTCAGAGCTCTACCACCTACACGATATTTTTAAATCACATGTTAAGTATTTCTACATTTCTATATGTAAAATTGATCATATCTGAAAATTTGGTTTGTAAAGAGTATAAAGTGTCTAATAAAGATTTTAAAGATTCTAAGAATCTTAAGGACTCAAAAGTTAAAAGGATTTTTAAAATTTTGTTTGAAGTACTTCAAAGATTCTAAACGTTCTAGAGAAATTCCAAAAATGCATAGATTTTCAAGATTCCAAAAACTCCTAGAGTCTGAAGGCTCTGAAGAGTCTGAAGACTTTGAAGATTCCAAAGACTGTAAGGATCTTAAGTACTCAAAGGTTGAAAAGATTTTTAAAATTTTGTTTTAAATATTTCAAAGATTCTAAAGACTCCAAAGAAAACAAAAATCCTAAAAATATGAAAAATCGTAAAAATCTGAAGAATGTTTTCTTTATTTTTTATAAGTTCTAAAAGCACTAGAGGTCTTGTACACCCAAATATTATCTTATAAATCTTACACATTGGAAAGATTCCAGAGATTAAAAAATGTTTCGAAAATCTGGAAAAATTTAGAAAGTGGGTAAAATATGGTATCTTGAAAATTTAAGAAAAGGTTGAATTTCAGAATTCTGTCATAACTGAAGCCCGATAATTTTAGAAATTTTGGAAAGTCTGGAAATTCTGGGTGTTTTGTATTTTTGGAAAATCTCAAAAATCCTGTTGATTCTAGAAATAAAAAAAAAATAAAAATTATGAAATTTAAAAATTTCGAAAATTTACACAATCTTAAGTTTGTAGAGATTCTAAATTAGGGAATTTCTAAAGGTTTGAAAGATTTCAAAGATTCTAAAGACTGGAAACATTTACAGATCTTAAAGATTCCATACACTAGAAATTGCCAATTGTAGACATTAAAGACTCTAAAAAAAAACAAAAATCCTAAAAATCTAAAAATTGTAAAGATCTGAAGAATTGTAAAGATTCCAGAAAATAAAAAAAAATGGAAAATCTGGAAAAGTTGGAAACTGGAAAGAATGTGGTACCAGAGTCCAGACATCTTAAAAATTCTGGAAAAGATTAAATTTCAAATTCTCGCATTGTTGAAGTTCGATTATTTTAGAAATTTTGGAAAATCTGTAAATTCTGTGCATTTTGTGTCTTTGGAAAATCTGAAAAGTCTGTCAGTTCTAGAAATTTCGAACATTTTGCAAATTATGAAAATTCCGAAAAATCAAAAATATCAAAAATTAAAAAAATTCAAATTTTCGAAATTTTAAGCAATTTTAAGAAATCCTGAAAGCACTAGAGGTCTTGAACTCACTAATATTTTCTTATGAATCTTGGACGTTGTAAAGATTATAGAGATTCCAAAAATTTTGGAATATCTGGAAAAATTTAGAAATTGGGAAACCTAGAAATCTTGAAAATTTCGGACAAGTTTGAAGTTCAAAATTTTGGCATAACTGGAGCCCGATAATTTTAGAAATTTTGGAAAATCTGGAAAAATTTAGAAATTGGGAAAAATGTGGTTGACCTAGAAATCTTGAAAATTTCGGAAAAGTTTGAATTTCAAAATTCTGGAATAACTAGAGCCCGATAGTTTTAGAAATTTTTTAAAAATCTGAAAATTCTGGGCATTTTGTGTTTTTGGAAAATCTGAAGTCTGTCAGTTCTAGAAATTTTGAACATTTTGCAAATTATGAAGATTCCGAAAAATGAAAAATATCAAAAATTAGAATATTTCAAAATTTCGAAATTTCACACAATTTTAAGAAATCCTAAAAGCACTAGAAGACCTGAACACCCTAATATTTTTGTATGAATCTTTGATGTTGTAAAGACTCCAGAGATACCAAAAATTTTGGAAAATCTGGAAATATTTAGAAATTGGGAAAAATGTGTTGATCTAGAAATCTTGAAAATTTCGGAAAAGTTCGAATTTCAAAATTTTGGCAGAACTGGATCCCGATAATTTTAGAAATTTTGGAAAATTTGGAAATTCCGTGCATTTTGTGTTTTTGGAAAATCTGAAGTTTGTCAGTTCTAGCGATTTTGAAGTCTGTCAGTTCTAGAAGTTTTGAACATTTTACAAATTATGAATATTTCGAAAAATCAAAAATATCAAAAATTAGAAAATGCAAAATTTCGAAATTTTAAACAATTTTAAGAAATCCTAAAAGCACTAGAGGTCTTGAACACCATAATATTTTCTTACGAGTCTTAGACGTTGCAAAGATTCCAGAGATTCCAAAAATTTTGGAAAATTTGAGAAAATTTAGAACGTGGGAAAATGCGGTGGACCTAGAAATTTTGAAAATTTCGGAAAAGGTTGAATTTCATAATCTGGCAGAACTGGAGGCCGATTATTTTAGAAATTTTAGAAAATCAGGAAATTCTGGAATTTTTGTCTTTTTGGAAATTCTGGAACCTGGTAATTCTAGAAATTGTGAAAATTTAACAAATTATGAGAATTCCGAGAAATTAAAAAAAACAGAAATTGTAAAATTTCAAATTTTTTAAAGTTTACTCAAGCTTAAGTTTGTAGAGGTTCTAAAGATTACGAAGATTTAAAATTTTCAAAGATTCTAGACTTTCTAAAGACCTTAAATATTTCATGCATTAGAAACTTGAGAATTGTAGAGGCATCAAAGATTCTCAAAAAACAACGTTCTAATGTTCTAAATATAAGAAAAATCCAACAAAATCTTAAAAATTTTAAAAAACCTGAAGCTAGATCCTAGAAAATGTAAAAATTCTAAATAGTAATTTTAAAGTGTACTACAGAGAGTCTGAAGAGTCTAGAGAGTTTAAAGATTCTAAAGAGTCTAAAGGCTTTACAGATTCTAAAAACTCTAAGGACTCTAAGCACTCAAAAATTAAAAGAATTTTTAAAATTCTTTTTGAAATTTTTCAAAGCTTCTAAATGTTCTAGAGAAATTCCAAAGATCTGAAGAATGTTTTCTTTGATTTGTATAAATCTTCGACATTGTAATGAGTCCAGAGATTCCAAAAATTTTGGAAAATCTGGAAAAATTTAGAAAGTGGTTTAAATATGGTAGAACTAGAAATCTTGAAGATTCCACAAAAGTTTGAATTTCAAAATTCCGGCATAACTGGAGCTCGATGATTTTAAAAAGTTTGGAAAATCTGGGGCATTTTGTGTTTTCTGAAAATCTGAAACGTCTGATAATTCTAGAAATTTTGAAAATTTTGCAAATTACGAAAATTCCGCAAAATTAAAAAAATTAAAAAAATGATAAATTTTCAAAATTTTGAAAGTTCACGTAATCTTAAGTTTGTAGAAGCTTTCAAAGCTTTCAAAAATTCTAAAGAGTCCAGACTTTCTAAAGACCTTAAAGATTCCATGTATTGGAAACACTAAAGATAAACAATGTTCTAATGTTTTAAATATAAGAAAAATTCAACAAAATTTTAAAAATCTTGTAGAACTTGGAGCTAGATCCTAGAAATTGTAAAAATTCTTAACTTTATAAAAATCTAGTGGTTTTAAAGTGTCCAACATTGCCAAAAATTGAAGTGACTTTAGAAGCTCTGGATTCTAAAGAGTCTAAAAAGTCTAAAGATTCTAAAAAGTCTAAAGGCTTTAAGGATCCTAAAGAATCCAAAGACTCTAAGGCCTCAAAAGTTAAAAGAAGTTTTTACATTGTGCTCGAAATATTTCAAAAATACTAAAAGTTCTAGAGAAATTCCAAAAATCTACAGATTTTCAAGATTCCAAAGACTAGAAAGAAAACAAAAATCCTAAACTTCTAAAAATCATCTGAAGAATGTTTTCTTTATTTTTTATATCTCCTAAAAGCACCAGAGGTCTTGAACACTCTAATATTATCTTATTGTAAAGATTCCAGGGATTCCAAAATTTTTGCAAAATTTGGAAAAATTTAGAAAGTGGTTAAAATATGGTAGACCTAGTAATCTTGAAAATATCAGAAAAGGTTGAATTTCAAAATTCTGGCATAACTGGAGCCCGATAATTCTAGAAATTTAGAGAATTTTGCAAAATTATGAAAATTCCGAAAAATATAAAATTATAGAATTTCAAAATTTCGAAAGTTTACACAAAATTGTAGAGATTCTAAAGACAACAAGGTGTCCAAAGGTGTGAAAGATTTAAAAGCTTCCAAAGCTTTCAAAGGTTCTAAAGACCTTAAAGCTTCCATACACTAGATTGGACTGGCGACTGAATTGGAAGAAGCATGTAGATGATAAAGTAGAAAAGGCACGCTCGGCTCTTTGGCAATGTCGTAGGGTGGTGGGAAGGTCGTGGGGTTTAAATCCCAAGATCGCCCTCTGGATCTACACGGCAATAGTCAGACCGATGCTGTGCTATGGAGCTTTAGTTTGGTGGCCCAGAGCCAGACAAAAAACAACAGCCCTGCAACTTGAACACGTTCAGAGAATGGCGTGTCTCAGTGTTACAGGAGCAATGAGGACCACTCCCACAGCGGCTCTGGAGACTCTCCTTTGCTTAGCACCTCTTAACCTTTACATAGAGGAAGCGGCAATGACGACGTCTCTAAGACTTCACTCTCTGGGAGTATGGAACAAGCAAGGCCGCACAACGAAGCACACTCGGATCTTAACGGAGGCGTTCAACAGAATACCCTTGTTGAGGATGGGTTGTGACCGAATGGGCACAAAATTAATATATGAGAAGACATATAGAATATCAATGAATGATAATTCAGAAGGACGAGCCGACATAGATATCTATGTCGATGGTGCCAAAACAGATAGTGGTTCAGGAGCCGGCATCTACTCCGAACAACTGAACGCACAAATCAGTGTACCTCTCGGCACCCACACGTCTGTCTTACAAACAGAACTGATGGGAATAATGCTGGGAGCTAGAATCATTGCTGAACGTGAAATCGGCAACAAATCAATACGCATACTTACTGACAGCAAGTCTGCACTACTAGCCCTGGACAGCTGTATGGTTCGATCCGGGCTGGTTTGGGAGTGCAGACAAACGCTAAAGTATGTAACGCAGAGGAATAGTGTGGAACTTTGTTGGATCAAAGGACACAGTGGCAACGAAGGAAACGAGAGGGCAGATGAGATGGCGAAGCGAGCCGCGCGCATGCCCTTCTGGGGACCCGAACCGGCAATCACGCCTTCGGTCGCCCTCTCGAACGAACTCGTAAAGCAATATACCCATAGACGCCATGAGCAGATATGGGCGACGTTGAGCAGCTGTCGGCATAGTAGAGCTTGTATGGCGACACCAGACCGTAAGTTGACAAAATTTTATCTCTCACTTTCAAGGGACAAACTGCGTAAACTGGTAGGATTCCTTACGGGACATTACCAGTTTAACAAACATCTACATACGATAGGGGTAGTAACAGACCCAATCTGTCGTGGATGCAATGAAGAAGAGGAAACAGCTGAGCACATTCTTCGTGAGTGTCCAGCCCTAGCCTCCTACAGGGAATCCATACTAGGGGACATCTGGCCTAGTATGGCAAATATCAGGGAGTTTCCACCCTCTGCATTACTCAGGTACATCCAAGCAGTTGGATGGCTTGACGAGTAGAGGAGCGGGAAAACACCCTGATATGGACTTGGGGAAGGTACAATGGGCCCAAAGGCGAGGCCTAAGTGCCGGCTGGCTACGGTCAGCCCCCATAAATTAAGAATCCAGAAATCCATACACTAGAAATTGCAAGTTCTAAAGATACTGAAGTTCTATTGTTTTAAATAGAAGAAAGATCCAACAAAATCATAAAAATTGTGAAAATCTTGGAGGTAATGATCCTACGAATTCTAAAATTTCTAGCAATTCTAAAGTTTCCAAAATTCCAAAGGACTCTGAAAACTGTGAGGACTCTAGAGAAACTAAAGAGTCTAAAGACTCTAAAGATTCTAAATACTCTTAACACCTTATACAGTGAAACCTGTCTATGCCGGACTCTGTAGAAGGCGGAAAACTGCTCATCGCGGAAATTTTCCGCAGTCCCGTTTTTTCAAATACCTAATTTAATGTATTTTGGTCCGTATAAGCTGGAAACTGCATAACGCGGAAACGGAAAATATTTGTAAGTCCCAACGTGTCAAAATACATGCACACAACTCTGTGTAAAACGGAAGCGAGAACAAAATTGATGATTTCTACGAAAAATATGCAATTCAATTCGTGGACCTGCAGGTGAATTTTTTGTCAACAGGAAATCACTGTTCTCAATTCTCATTTAATTGGTGTCTCTCGTGGTTATATGTGTGTTCGCAGTGGCCCAAAAAACGACCAACAATAACAGCAAAATGGATTTAATTAATGTACAATTGCAGCAAAATTTGAGTGTTAAAGAAATTGCAAAAGTTCGGTTCCAAAAAACGCAAGTGTATCAAATTATAAAACATATTCCTAAAATAAATTAGAGAATAATGGCAAAGCGGTGAGCGTCTAGCCAACCTTTTGCAGTTGAGAACAAGCATGGAAAATATATCTCAATGGCCGAAAAAGCAAATAACAATAAACAACTATTTCAAATAATTCTTTTATATGTACCTATGTATTCAATTTAATAAAATTTGTTTTCCGTTTTATAGAGGTTTACTGTCCGTCATAGCCGGGTTTCCTGTAAAAGCCGGAACCCTGTTTAAGACGGATAAAAATTTTGGACCCGCGCGATTCCCGCATAGACAGGTTTTACTGTACATGTGTTCCAAAAATGACGCAAAAGCGCAATGGTACGTTGCTAAGAACTAGAAACAAATGGTTCGAACAAAATTTTGAAAAATAAAATTTCGATCAAAAATGACGCTGTAAATCGTGTTCTGACACATTATTACTAAATTATTAATAGCTAATTATTTAACTATCTGTTTAAAAGTTAAATTAAGAAAAATTTGGCTCAAGGATTTTTAAATTATTTTTTCGAGTTTTTCGTAGCCTTCTTAACAACGTACTCCGAAGTTATGGGTTATTATTGGAACAGCTTCTATATTTTTGAGTATTAACGTTAAGGATTTCTATGTAAAAATGATCATAACTGAAAATTCTCCATCATTTTTATAGATGGAGGTTCGAAATTTTGTTATGTTTCTTTTCAATTTTTGACATTCGAAAGCTTTCTGTTGATACTTATTAAGACAAGACTGATTTTGGCAAATGATATAGGTTTTAAGAAAAGAGAGGGCGGGTGGGCGGGGCTAGTACTTGATAAGATAAGACTGACTTTGGCAAATAATATTTAATCACCTTGTATAACTAAATTAAAACTCTCGTTAATGTTTTGTGCAGCTGTAACGATAAAATAACCTTTGATTCAAATTAAAAAATATCAATAAATTATTGACCAATATATAATATATAATTTTATATCCTTATTATACATATTGAGAGAGGCAAACAAAACAAAAAGACAATGTGTGAGAGAAGGATGGAAATAATGCATCGCGAATTAATTTCGCAAGAAGGTTTGAAATCCCCCACGGATTAATCGCCCTTTCTCACATTTAAAGAGGTATGCAACTAATTATTCAAATATTCTAGTGAGAAGGGCGGCGCCTAAAATCCCAGTTCGTGGATGAAAAGGTCAAGGGGCGGATCCACATCGATCAATTAGAGGCAAGCTGGCTTTGCCTTATTCCCTACTTCCACATTTCACATTGAATTGATACGTGCTTTTTATTGACTTTTCCTGATAATATTGCGTTAAAAGGCGGCGTGAAAACCTTTAAGCCAAAAATATGAAAATAATAACCCAAATTGGTTGCAAGTTTCGGGTTACTAACTGTTTGATTGTGCGCTATATCCGAACTATTAATAACAGAAACAGGATCGATACAGGGGATCAGTAATTAAAGCAGTCCTACTTAGCCTGAAATAGGGATCTGTAACTGTCACGTCATGTAATATTCTTACTCTTCTAATCTTATCCGTCAGGGGAGAAATCTTACACCATTTCATGCATACTGACACCTATTGTTATTGAGCCAGGTGTCGTGTAACGTGGGGATTCCTTCCAAGAGATCAAGCAGAAATCATTTCTCAGGGGTATTCGTGCTTCACAAAGCTCGAACCTTTTTGTTTTTGAGACACCTTGTATTATCACACAAAGGGGACATTCCTTTGATGACAAAAGTCAGTGTCTCGGTATACAATGGAAGGTCCTTGAGGATAGTTTATACATCCACAACTTTGAATATAAGAACGAATTATTAATTTTTGTTTTTTTTGCAGGTAAGAGCGCGCAAAAAGCACACGTGCGGTAAGTAGATGGTTTCGCCACCACGGTATTATTAATACAACAGTTTCCGTTTGATATATCTCTTTGTCACTTTAATAAAACTACAAAGCGAATCTCCTTCCGAATTCAAGTCGAATAAAAACCAACTTCTCCGTAAAGCTAGAACTTCGCACATTGTCAACATTCCGCTTAATTCTAACCATTGAAACTTTAACCAGCTTCGTCCACTTTCATCGTTTTAACACTGAAAACCGCGCAGACTTTTCGTGAAACATTCACGCGTTCCACCGTAGTATTGAATTTCCGTCGAATTTTTTCCAAATCGTAAATCATCCGCAGCAGACATATTTTCCTTTTTCGAGTCAATTCAGCAAATGCGTTGAGGAAGTTCCCGGCTTATAATCTTGTGAGACACGAGTGGGAGCTTTCACGAAGGAAATGTGGGAAATTTGTCGATCGGGGAGATACCTTGACGGGGTTATCGGGGTTTTCAATTAAATGCCTATCAGCAGCAGCGAGTCGACTCAAAGGTCAATTTTCAATTTAAAACTTTTCGGATAATAGGTGTTGTCAAACGAAACTTTCGCTGAAATTCTTTTGTCAAGGTATCCGCTTTTCTCGATTCGTCCGGATAAAGCGGCAAAGCTCTCCCGGAGGAAGGTGTTCATTTCGGGCGCGAATTTTTCCGGGCCTAGGCTGGTGGGTAGAGAATTTCTATCTATATACCGTTCGGGGTGTTTTTAGACAAAAGCGGGCTACGAAATTTTTTCTTCACGTTGATTATTTTGTTACAACAAAAATTTTCAACAAAAAGATAGTTGACATATTTTCTGTGTAATTTGTAATCATTCGATAGATAGGAGAATTTGATGTCGAATAGGTAGTGATTGATTCGCGAAAACATTTGGAATTTAAAGGGGGGAGGGGGTGAACAACCTTGTACAAAATTCTCAAATCGATGGGTTACAAACATAAATTCTAATGAGATTTCAAAGATTGTAAAAATTGCCGAGATTCCACAGATTCCAGATATTTAAAAAGTGGAAAGGTGCTAAAAGTTCTAAGGATCTCAAAAACTTTTCAAATTTTAGAAATACTAAAGTGTCTAGAAATTATGAAAATCTGAAAGTTCTAAAGATTTTAGGAATTTCAGTGATTGTTAAGATTCTCGAGATTCTCGAAAATTTCCAATGGCTGAAAGGGATCAAAAGGTTTAAAAGCTTTCAAAAATTCTAAAGATTCGAGATTTTCTAAAGACCTTAAAGATTCTAAATACACTAATGTTCTAATGCTCTAAACATAATTCTAAAGGTTCTAGACAAATTCCAAAAATGTAAAGATTTTCAATATTCCAAAGAGTCTAAAGAAAACAAAAATCTTAAAACTCTAAAAATTGTAAAGATCTAAAGAACGCTTTCTCTAATTTTTATAAATTCTAAAAGCAGTAGAGGTCTTGAGCATCCTAATATTATCTTATAAATGTTAGACATTGTAAAGATTCCAGAGATTCCAAAAATTTTGGAAAATTTGAAAAATTTAGAAAATGGGAAAATATGGTAGACCTAGTCTTGCAAATTTCGAAAAAGGTTGAATTCCAAAACTCTGGCATAACTGAAGCCCGATAATTTTAGAAATTTTGGAAAATCTGGAAATTCTAGGCATTTTGGGTTTTGGGTTTTTGGAAAATGTGAAAAATCTAAAAGAATTAAAATTTATAAAATTTCAAAATTTCGAAAGTTTCCATAATCTTTAGATTGTGGAGATTCTAAAGACACGAGACATTCTAAAGACTTTAAAGATTCTAAATAAACTGAAGTTCTAGAGTTTTATAAATAGAAGAAAGATCCAACAAAATAATTATTGCAAAGGTCTTGGTGTAGTTATGACCCTACACATTTTAAAAATTCTAAACTTTATAAAGTATTTAGTAATTCTAAATTTTCCAAAATTTCCAAAATTTCCGAAGATTGAAAAGACTCTAAGGGCTCTGAGAACTCTGAAAGACTAAGACCAAAAAATATACAGAGTCTAAAGGCTCTACAAAGTCTAAAGAGTCTACAAAGTTTAAAGACTCTAACGAGTTTAAAGGCTCTAAAAAGTCTAAAGACTTTAAAGATTCTAAAGACTCAAAAGTTAAAAGAATTTTAAAAATTCTGTTTGAAACATTTCAAAGATTCTAAAGGTTCTAGAGAAATTCCAAAAATCCAAAGATTTTAAGATTCCAAAGACTCTAAAGAAAACAGAAATCCTAAAAATCTAAAAATCGTAAAGATCTGAATATTTTCTTTATGTTTTATAAATCATAAAAAGCACTAGAGGTCTTGAACACTCTAATATTGTCTTATAAATCTTACAGATTGTAAAGATTCCAGGGATTCCAAAAATTTTGGAAAATCTGGAAAAATTTAGAAAGTGCGAAAAATGGTAGATCTAGAAATCTTGAAAATTTCGGAAAAGGTTAAAGCTCAAAATTCTGGAGACAGATAATTTTAGAAATTTTGGAAAATTTGGAAATTCTGGGCATTTTGTGTTTTTGGAAAATCAGTCTAAAAAAACAAAAAATTATAAAATTTCAAAATTTCAAAATTTCGGAAGTTTACATAATCTTAAGATTGTAGAGATATATTCTAAAGATTCTAAATAAACTGAAGTTCTAACAAGATCCAACAAAATAATATTGCAAAGATCTTGGGGTAGTCAAGCAATTTAATTTAGATGTAACAAGTAACGAGTATACGGACGAAGATATCAAAAAATTAAACGCATTAAATAAACACAAACGAAAAGTGTATAAAGAAGTTTTGAATTTTTCAAAAAGTACGAAGATGGTTTTTTGACTTGAATTTTTTAATTCCTAAATTTTTGATTTTTTTTGTTCCTTTCGTTTTTCCCTTACTAATTTTTTGAGTTTTCAAGTTGCAATTTTTTATTTTTTCAATTTTTTAATTGAATTTTTCAATTTTTAGGTTTTTCAATTTTTAGGTTTTTCAATTTTCCGATTTCTCCAATTTTGAATTTCGAATTTTGACATTTTTAAATTTTTCGATTCTTTAATTTTTGTTTCTTCAAATTTTCGATTTTGCAATTTTTCGTTTCGGTTTTTTCCTCAATTTTTACAGTTTTTAGATTTTTCAATTTTTATAATTTTTTGTTTTCTCTATTTTTTTTTCTTCAATTTTACGATAGAAATTCTTTGAGTTTTATTTTTAAATTTTTCAGTTTTTCGATTCGAAGTTTCACGGGTTTTCAATTTGTTCTTTTTCGATCTTTCAATTTTTCATGTTTGCAATTCTTCGATTTGGGATTTTTCATTTCGGTTTTTTGTTTTTTTTTATTTTTTTAAATCTTCGGCTTTTCAATTCTCTGGTTTTATAATTTTTTTTACTCAAACCGAAACGTTTCAGTTTTTGAATTTTTCAATTGCTCGATTTGCAATTTTTCGACTTTTCAACCGATAGATTTGTTAATTTATCGTCTTTAGATTTTTCAGTTTCATGATTTTTCAATTTTTCGTTTTTTTTTTAGTTCCCTCAGTTATCCGATTAGCAATTTTTCGAGTTTTTCAGTTTTTAATTTTTGTTTTCCGATTTTTTTAATTAAGTTTTTTCAATTTTTCTGATTTTAAAATTTTTCTATTTTTCAATGTGACATTATCCAATTTTTGCATTTTTCGATTTATCGATTTTTGATTTTTAGATTGTGGGTGTTCTAATTTCTTGGATTTTCGTTGTCTTAAAATTGAGAATCTTGAAAATCGAAAAAGTGCAATTTTAAAATTTTCAAAATTAAAAATTTTCAAAAATCGTAAAATCGGAGAATCGAAAAATCAAGGACTGAAAATTTGGGAAGTGGATAAAGAAAAAATTATAAAATGGGAACAAACATCGCAACAATAGAAGAATTGGAAAAAAACAAAAACTGTGATATAAAATCGAGGAAATGAAAATTAAAAAATCGGGAAAATGAGAAATAAAAATCAAGAACTTGAAAAACTGAGGAAACGAAAAATTGAAAGATCGAAACATTAAAGATTGAGAAACTGAAAAATAGAAAATTGTAATATCCCAAAATTCTTAAATTGAAAAACTTCAAATTGAACAATTGAAGAAACGTAAAACTGAAAAATTTGGAAGATGAGAAATTTAAAAAATTAAAGTTGAAAAAACGAAAAATTATGAAACCCAACATTGGAAAATCGAAAAATTAAAGAAATGAAAGAAAATGAAAAAACGAAAAATTGATACTTCAACAAATTGGTCGGAGGAAAATAAGTCCTAATTTTTCGAAAAATTATAACATTTGATTTTGCAAATTTTATTTTTTTATGATAACCCTTGTAAGTTAAAAATTAAAATTAAGTCATGTATATAATGTTTGCGTTTGTTTCAAGTGCTGAGGTCATCAATTTTTAGGAGGCGATATGCAATTAAATTTTGATTAACGATTTACCATGATTCAGAGCTTTCGGTTTTGCAGTTTCAAAGTTAAATTGTAAAATGTTGTTAAACCAAAAATCTGGATGTGTAAAAAGAGAAATTTAGTGAACATGTAAAAGAAATCTGAAATTTGTAAACTGTTAAAAAATTACCATAAAACTTCAACAGTATATTTGAGAACAATGATGAAAAATCCAAGTGTGAAGTTTAATTAACCCTAGCCATCCCATTACACTAACATTAAACAAACATTTCGTTATCTGTGGCAGGACGTTTCAACCTACACTCCGTCTTAATCACATCACGAACATAAATGAACGAAAGCGAATCTAAAAATCACAACTAGAGTCGCCATGTCGCTGGAAAGAAACGTTACCATGATGAGTGTTGGTGCTCTGGTCTACTTTCACGATGGGTTTCTCCGGGAAGATGATCTTTTTTATCAGACACATATTTCCCGCAATTATGCCGACCCAGAACGCCCCAAACACCCACAAAGCGCAAGTTACAAAATTGGCTTGGGGCGGAAGCTTCAAAGCCAGTGTTTGTGTCAAATCGAGCCTGGCTTCGTCCGCACAAAATTCCTTTCGCAGATTTTCACTCAGAAGGTGACTCCAGTTCTTGTGTTGGCAGTTCCAGGGATTATTGTAACTGATTACCCTAAACCCGCCACCACTTTCCAGCTTCCGTATGAAACTCTCCGGAAGAAATCTTAATTGGTTGTTTGAAACATCCACAAGCTCCAGCTCCGGGAAATAACTTACGTCGAAAGTGTCAAGATTATTTAGCATGTTGGAGGAAACATCGAATTTCCATAATTTGCTACGAGGTCTGAATATCTTATGGCTCAGGCTGGTAATAAAATTCTTCGACATGTTCACTCGGCTCAGATGTGGCAAATCATAAAAAGCTTTATCCGCGATGGAAGTGACTCCCGAGTTGATTATATTTAACTCTTCGAGTTCCGGGTAGTTGTTAAAAGTTTCCCGTTTTATCTCGAACAAGTTGTTATTGGCGACGTCCAATCTCTTAATATTTCTATTGGCGGAAGTCGGAGCTCTCCCCCTCGCCAGGCCGACATAAATCCTGCAAAATATTTTCCATCGCATTGACGATGAAAGAAAATCAATTACGGCTCACCCATCAACAAAGAGTATGGTAATGATGTATTGGAAATACTGCATCGTTTGATGAAGCACCCTTTGAGCCTCCAGAATCAATATTCTAGGTGCGACGTGCTCGAACGTCACGTTCGATTTAAGCCAATTTGATTTTTTGTTTCGTTGCTTTTTTGAGTTAATCGGGTTTTAACCGCAAAACGCCCTGAGGCGGCCAAACAAGCAAAAAAAACTGATAGAAATTGGAATTTGGACAGAAAACCGAAAAGGAAATAATGGAATTTGGAGTGAATGCAACAATTTTGAGTTTGTTCGGAATTATATACCGTTCAGGATGTTTTTAGACAAGGTTGGCCATGTAAATCTAGTAATTTGGTTGGCAACCAATTTCATCTATGCAAAGATCCCTAATGAAAAATGACATTGTTATCATGTTAGGTTAAGTTGTTTTTGACGTGAGGTTAGGCGGCTATGAATTTTGACATGAGCACGCCAAAAAGTGTCCGATTTGTTGAGACGATGACAGCTGTCATAAATGTCACTTTGACATAAAGGCCATCATCAAATTTTAAATGGGTTACCAACCTGACAAAAAAATGAGTCATATTATTTGGAACAGAAATTTAAAAATCTTTTTAATGTTTGGGTCCTTAATAGTATTTAATATCTTTAGAGCCTTTAGACTCTTTAGTCTGTCTAGAGTCCTCACAGTCTTTAGACTCGTTTCAGAATTTTTCGGGTGATTAGTACCTCCAAGAATTTTACAATTTTTATGATTCTGTTGGATCTTCTATTTAAAATTTTAGGACTTCAATTTATTTAGCATCTTCAAGAGCTTTGGAATTTTCGTAATCTTTAGAATCTCCCCAAGCTCGTTCGAAATTTTCAATTTTTTTAATTTTTGATTTTCAGAAATCTCGGATTTTCCAAAAACACAAAATGCCCAGTATTTCCAGACTTTCCAAAATTTCTAAAATTGTCGGGCTCCAGTTATGCCAGAATTTTAATATTCAACCTTTTCCGAAATTTTCAAGGTATCTAAGTCTACCACATTTTTTACATTTTCTAAAATTTTCCAATTTTTCCAAAATTTTTGTAATCTGGAATTTTTACAAAGTCTAAGATTTATAAAATATTAGTTTAGAGCATTTGGATTCTTGAAAATCCCTGGATTGTTGGCATTTCTCTAAAACCTTTGAATCTTTGAAATATTTCAAACAGAATTTTAAAAATCCTTTTAATTTTCGAGTATTTTTTAGAGTCCTCAGACTCTTCAGAATCTTTCAAGTCTTTAGACTCTTTAAAGCCTTTAAAGTCTTTAGAATCCAGAGATCTTAGAGTTCCTCCATTTTTTGGAAATTTTGGACGTTTTAGAATCACTAGATTTTTATAAAGTGTGAAAGTTTTACAATTTCTAGGATCTACCTCCAGGGTCTTTAAAAATTTTAAGATTTTGTTGGATTTATTTATTTAGGACATTAGAACTTTATTTTGTTTAGAGTCTTTAGTGTCTCTAGAATTCTCAATTTCTAGGTCTTTAGAAATTCTCGAGTCTTTAGAATCTTTGAAAGCCTTGAAAGCTTTTAAATCTTTGGTATCTTCGAAACCTTTAGAACCTCTACAAACTCAAGATTGTGTAAACTTTCTAAATTTAGAAATTTCATTATTTTTGATTTTTTTTAATTTTCGAAATTTTCATAATTTGCAAAATTTTCAAAATTTCTAGAATTATCAAATTTTTCAGATTTTCCTAAATAGAAAATGCCCAGAATTTCTACATTTTTCATAAGTTCTAAAATTAGAATTTTTAGACTGTAGACTCTCTAGACTCTTTAGACCCTTTGGTCTCTGTAGACTCTTTAGTCTCTCAGAGTTGTCAGAGTCCCTCTAGACTTTTCAAACTTTGGAAATTTTGGAAGCTTTAGAATTACTAGAAATTATATAAAGTTTAGAATTTTTAGAATTTTTCGGGTCATTAGTACCTCCAAGGACTTTACAATTTTTATGATTCTGTTGGGTCTTAATTCTATTTAAAACCTTAGGACTTCAGTTTATTTGGCATCTCCAAGGCCTTTAGAATGTCTCGAGTCTTTAGAATCGTTGAAAGCGTTTAAATCTTTCAAAGCTTTGGAATTTCCGTAATCTTTAGAATCTCTACAATCTTAAGATTGTGTAAACTTTTGAAATTTTGAAATTTTAGAATTTTTGATTTTTAGAATTTTCGGATTTTCCAATAACACAAAATGTCCAAAATTTCGAGATTTTCCATAATTTATAAAATTGTCGGGTTCCAGTTATGCCAGAATTTTAATATTCAACGTTTTCCGAAATTTTCAAGATATCTAAGCCTACCATATTCTTCCCACTTTCTAAAATTTTCCAATTTTTCCATAATTTTTGGAATCTGGAATTTTTACAAAGTCTAAGATTTGTAAAATATTAGTTTAGAGTAGTTGGATTCTTGAAAATACATGGATTTTGGCATTTCCCTACAATCTTTAGAATCTTTGAAATATTTCAAACAGATTTTAAAAATCCTTTTAACTTTTGAGTATTTATTAGAGTCCTTAGACTCTTCAGAATCTTTCAAGTCTTTAGACTCTCTAAAGCCTTTAAAGTCTTTAGAATCCAGAGTTCTTAGAGTTCCTCCAATTTTTGGAAATTTTGGACATTTTAGAATTACTAGATTTTTATAAAGTTTAAAAATTTTACAATTTCTAGGATCTACCCCCACGGTCTTTAAAATTTTTAAGATTTTGTTGGATATTTCTTATATTTAGAACATTAAAACTTTATTTTATTTAGAGTCTTTAGTGTCTCTAGAATTCTCAATTTTAGATATTTTCGAGTCTTTAGAATCTTTGAAAGCCTTGAAAGCTTTTAAATCTTTGGTATCTTCGTAACCTTTAGAAAATCTACAAACTCAAGATTGTGTAAACTTGCTGATCGAAAAACTGAAGAAACAAATATATAATTGAAACACTGAAAATCGAGAAACTGTTTTATTGAAAGATGGAAAAATTGAAAAATCGAATAAATAAGTAATTAAGTTTTAAAATCCAGTTAATGAAAAATGGAAAAATTCTAAAATCGTAAAATTGAAAAGTGGACAACTTTTAAAATTATTATTGTTATTACTTACATATATCTAAAATGAAAACTACAAAAATTACAAGAAATCAAAAATTCATGAAACGAAAAATTGAAAAATCATGAGACTGAAAAATCTAAAATTGAAAGAAAGTACAGTCAAAAATCTAACAGTTGAAAATTCGCAAACTGCAAATCGATAAATTGAAAAATGTAAAAATTGGAATATGTCACATTGAAAAATAGAAAAATTGTAAAAAATAAATAAAAAAAATCGGAAAACAAAAATTAAAAATTGAAAACTCGAGAGACTCAAACCGAAAATTTGTAAAATCTAAAAACTGAAAAACTCGAAAAATTGCTAATCGGATAACTGAAGGAACAAAAAAAAACCGAAAAATCGAAAAATCATGAAACTGAAAAATCTAAAGACGATAAATTAACAAATCTATCAGTTGAAAAGTCGAAAAATTGCAAATCGAGAAATTAAAAAATCGAAAAACTGAAACGTTTCGCATTGAATAAAGAAATTATAAAATCAGAGAATTGAAAAGCCGAAGATTTGAAAAACTAAAAAAAGCAAACAACCGAAACGAAAAATTCTAAACTGAAAAATTGCAGGCATGAAAAATTGAAAAATCGAAAAAGAACAAATTGGAAACTCGTGAAACTGCGAATCGAAAAACTGAAAAATTTAAAAATAAAGCTCAAAGAATTGCTGTCACAAAATTTAAGAAAAACAATAGAAAAAACAAAAAATTATAAAATCGGAACCTTGAAAAATCTAAAAACTGTAAAGATAAAAACGGAAACGAAAAATTGCAAAATCGAATATTTGAAGAAATAAAAAAATTAAAGAATCGAAAAATTTAAAAATTTCAAAATTCGAAATTGGAGAAATTTGAAATCGAAAAATTTAAAAATGTAAAAATTGAAAAATTCAGTTCAAAGGTTCGAACATTGAAAAAATGAAAAATTGCAAATTATATTTTTTTGTTTTTTTAGACTTTTCTGATTTTCCAAAAGCACAAAATGCCCAGAATTTCTAGATTTTACAAAATTTCTAAAATTATCTGTCTCCAGAATTTCGAATTTTAACCTTTTCCGAAATTTTCAAGATATCCAAGTCTACCACATTTTTCCCACTTTCTAAAATTTTCCAATTTTTCCTAAATTTTTGGAATCTGGAATTTTTACAAAGTCTAAGATTTATAAAATATTAGTTTAGAGTAGTTGGATTCTTGAAAATACAGATTTTAAAACTCCTTTTAACTTTTAAGTATTTATTAGAGTCCTTAGACTCTTTAAAGCCTTTAAAGTCTTTAGAATCCAGGGTTCTTACAGTTCCTCGAATTTTTGGAAATTTTGGACGTTTTAGAATCACTAGATTTTTATAAAGTTTGAAAGTTTTACAATTTCTAGGATCTACCTCTTATATTTAGAACATTAGAACTTTATGTTATTTAGAATCTTTAGTGTCTTTAGAATTCTCAATTTCTAGGTCTTTAGAAATTCTCGAGTCTTTAGAATCTTTGAAAGCCTTGAAAGCTTTTAAATCTTTGGTATCTTCGTAACCTTTAGAACCTCTACAAACTCAAAATTGTGTAAACGTTCTAAATTTTGAAATTTTTAGAATTATCAGATTTTTTAGATTTTCCAAAATAGAAAATGCCCAGAATTTCCAGATTTTTCAAAATTTCTAAAATTAGATTTTTTGGACTCTGTAGATTCTGTAGATTCTTTTTTAGTCTCTCAGAGTTGTCAGAGTCCTTAGAGACTTTTCAATCTTTGGAAATTTTGAAAACTTTAGAATTACTAGAAATTTTATAAAGTTTAGAATTATTAGAATTTCTATAGTCTTCACTACAACTTGATTTAAACATTTATAAATTTGATTATCCTCATCGATCTCCCTAGCTTCCACATTACATTAGCCACTTTTTTCCGAACTGATTCTCAATAAAGTCATTAAAAAACCGTATGATTAATAACAACAGGCTTTATTCTCAGCAATCTAACAATGATCCTCAGTGCGTTACTAAAATCAAAACCGAACAACAAAAAAGTCACTGACGACCTACCCACTACACAGAGTGAGTACGCAGGGCTTGCAGACCTTCAACTGGCACATAGTATGAAATCTTTCTACCGTCAACTTCCCGCTCCAAAAAAAACTACAACCAAACCTCTCACCATTCTTTATTTCGAAAAATCAAACATGTCTACCTCGTTAGCTTCCGACTCGTCCGTATCCAGCAGACTCTGCAGCTGCCTCTTCTGCAGCACCACCTCGCTCAGCTTCTTCTTCAGCTGCTCGCACTCCTGCGACTTCTGCTTCAGCTCGTCGCTCTTCGACTTTTCGAATTTGCGCGCTTCGCTGATGGTTTTCTTGATCACGTTGTGCAGCTTCTCAATGTCGTTGAAATCGGCCGCCACACATTTTCCGCTTCCGGCCCTGTTGTCGATGTGCCGGATAATTTCGCGGAGTTTCTCGTTCTCCTCCTTCAGCTGCTCGACTTCTTTGTTGTACTTCTCGCGCTGCTCCCGGGAGAGCGTCAGGAGCGACATGGCTTGAGCGTAAACCTTTTCCAGCATTTTCGTGACGCAGTAATCTGGAATGGGTTCGGTTAATGTGGGGATTGGGGGGCTGGGAGCGTACCCGCTTCGTCCTCCTCGTGGAGGTTGTCGAAGTTCTCGTAGAGGAGTTTGAGGTTGTTTTCGATTATGTCGATCTCGTCGACGACGGGCTCGATTCGTTTGCGCTTCTTGGAGAGCTGTTTTAGCATGTTCTCGAGCTCGAATTTTTCCATTTGGATGTTGACGAGGTAGTTGCAGATGGTGCGTTCTTCTTGGGGGAGGGAGTAAACCTGTTCGACTGGAGGAGGTTTTGGTTAAATAAAGACGAAAGTGAAAAATTGGTGGAAGGCTATTTCGAGTGAACTTCCCTTACCTTTGAAGTAAAGCCCAAAAAATCCAGCTTCTTTGAATAATTATAAAGTAAAGTAAAAAAGTAAAACGTTCGAAAATCGAAGTATAGAAAAATTGAGAGTATTTAAAAAAACGAAAAGTAAAAGGATTTAAAAAATCGAAAAAGTGAAGAATGTAAAAATTGAAAAATCGAAAATTCGAAAAACCAAAAATCAAGAAATCAAAAAATGGAAAAGGAAAATATTGGAAAATCGAAGAACTGATGAAAATTTAAAAAATGAAAGGATTAAAAAATTGGAAAATCTATAAGTCGAAAAGGAAAATCTGAGAAAACAAAAAACCCAAAATTCGAATATCAGAAAATCAAAAATCAAAAAACCAAAAAATCAGAAATTCGAAAATGAGATTTCGAAAAATTGTTCAATCCAAGAATCAAAATATGGAAAATTCGAAAAATCAAAAACTTGAAAGATTGAGAATTCAAGTTTCGAAAACCGAAAACTCGAGAAATCAAAAAATCGAACAACTAAAATCTAAAATTAAAATATCAAAAAATTGAAAAATCTAGAAAAGGAAAAATTCCAAAAATTGAAATGTTGAAAATTCGAAAACTTGAAAAATTGAGAAATTAAAAAATTTTACACCAATAAGTCCGAAAATGGAAAATTCAAAAAATCGAAAAGTTGAATACATAATTAAAAAATTGTTAAATCCAAGAATCAAAATATAGAAAATTCGAAAAACCAAAAATCGAAAAATCAAACACTTGAAAGATTGAGAATTCAAGTTTCGGAAACCGAAAACTCGAGAAATAAAAATTTGAACAACTGAAGAAAATTAAAAAAATCAAAGAATTAAAAAATGGAACAATCTAGTAGTCGAAAAAGAAACACCGAAAAATCAAAAATAGAGAATTCAAAAATTCGGAAACGAGATTTCGAAAAATTGGAAAATCCAATAATCAAAATACAGAAAAAACGAGATATCGTAAGTCGAAAAATCGAAAATTCTAAAATCGAGGAATCAAAAAGCCGAAAATGGAAAAATTGGAAAATCGAGTAATAATCGAAACTGAAAAAAAATCGAATATCGAAAAATAGAAAAATCGAAAACCGAAAAATCAATAAACCGAGAAATTGGGACATCCAAAAATTGAAAACTTGAAACATCGAGAGATCGACAAACCGAAAAATCTAAAATTAAAATATAAAAAAATTGAAAAATCTAGAAAAAGAAAAATTCCCAAAATTGAAATGTTGGAAAGTTGAGAATTCGAAAACTTGAAAAATTGAGAAACCCAAAAATTTTACACCAATAACTCCGAAAATGGAAAATTCAAAATATCGAAAAGTTGAATACATATTAAAAAATTGAGAAAACGTAAAATAGAAAAATCGAAAACTCGAAAGTTGGAAATTCAGGTATCGAAAACCGAAAACTCGAGAAATCAAAAACTGAAAAACTGAAGAAAATTAAAAAAATCAAAGAATTAAATCGAAAAATCTAGTAGTCGAACAAGAAAGAACTTGAAAATGCAAATATCGAAAAATCAAGAATCAAAATACATAATGGAAAATCGAAAAACTGATGGAAATTTAAAAAATTAGAGAATTGAAAAATAGGAAAATCTATAATAAGTCGAAAAGGAAACAAATTGAAATTTTGAATATCGAAACAACGAAACTCTGAGAAAACAGAAAACCCAAAATTCGAATATCAGAAAATCGAAAACTAAAAAACCAAAAAATCAGAAATTTGAAAATGAGATTTCGAAAAATTGTTAAATCAAAGAATCAAAATATGGAAAATTCGAAAAACCAAAAATGGAAACATCAAAAACTTGAAAGATTGAGAATTCGAGAAATCAAAAAATCGAAAAACTGAAGCAAATTTAGAAAAGCAAAGAATTACAAAATTGTGCAATGTAGTAGTCGAAAAGGAAACGTCGAAAATTCGAATATCAAAAAATCAAAAATCGAAATATCGAAATTCGAAAAGTTGAAAATTCTAAAATCGAGAAATCGAAAAGTCGAAAATGGAAAACTTGGAAAATCGAAAAATGGAAAAATCGAAAAGCCGAAAAGTCGAAAAACCGAGAAATTGGAACATCGAAAAACTGAAAACTTGAATCATCGAGAAATCCACAAACCGAAAAATCTAAAATTAAAAATCCAAAAATTCTACACCATTAAATTCAAAAATGGAAAATTCAAACAATCGAAAAATTGAAATACATATAAAAAAATTGAGAAATTGTAAAACCAAAAAATCGAAAACTAGAGGGTTCGGAAATTCAGGTATCGAACACAGAAAACTCGAGAAATAAAAAAATTGAAAAACTGAAGAAAATTTAAAAAATCAAAGAATTAACAAATTGAAAAATTTAGTAGTCGAAAATTCAAAAATCGAAAATTCAAGAATTCGAAAATGAGATTTCGAAAAATTGGAAAATCCCAGAATTAAAGTATGGAAAAAACGAAATATCGAAAGTCGAAAAATCGAAGATACTAAAATCGACAAATCGAAAAATCGAAACTGGAAAAATTGTAAAATCCAGTAGTAACTGAAATTGAAAAAAAAAAAAATGAATAACAAAAAATAGAAAATTCGAAAAATGGAAAAATCGAAAAGCCGAAAAATCGATAAATGAATCGAGAAAATGAAACATCGAGAAATCGAAACATCAAAAGATCGAGAATCGAAAAATCGACAAACCGAAAAATTTAAAATTAAAATATCAAAAGATTGAAAAATCTAGAAAAAGAAAAATTCACAAAATTGAAGTGTTTAAAAGTTGAAAATTCGAAAACCTGAAAAATTGAGAAACCCAAAAATTTTAAACCAATAAGTTCAAAAATGGAAAATTAAAAAAATCGAGAAATCGAAAAGTAGTAAGTTTGAAAATTCAGGTACCGAAAATCGAAAAAAAGAAAAATCAAAAAATCGTAAAGGAAAATAATGGAAAATCGAAAACCTGAAGAATAGAAAAATTGAAAAATTTTAAAAATTGTAAAACTGAAAAATTGAAAAATTTGGAAGTCGAAAAAGACACAAATTGACAATTCGAATATCAAAAAACGAAAATCCTAGAAATCAGAAAACCTAAAATTCGAAAATCAAATAATCAAATATCAAAAAACCGAAAACTCAAAAATTTGAAAACGAAATTTCGAAAATAAAAAATCTGAGAAATCGGAAAGACGAGAAGTCGAAAAATCGAGAAATCGCGAAATCAAAACATTGAAAAACTGAAAAATTGTAACATCGAGAAATCGAACATCAAAAGATCGAGATATAGGAAAATCGACAAACCGAAAAATCTAAAATTAAACTATCGAAAAATTGAAAAATCCAGAAAAAATTAACCAAAATTGAGTGTTGAAATTTTGAGAAATCGAAAACTTGAAAAATTGAGAAATGAAAAATTTTAAACCAATAAGTCAAATAATAGAAAATTCGAAAAATCGAAAAATAGATCATCCAAAAATTTGAAATTTAAAAAACTGGAAAAATTGGAAAATGGAACTACTTAAAACCAAAAAAAGGAAAATTCTTAAAAATCGGAAAATCTAAATTTAAAAAAATCGTAAAAAAGTCGAAAATTTGAGAAATTAAGGAGTTGAAAAATCCAAAAATCGAAAATTCGAAAAATTGAAAAGTCGGAAAATGGAGAAATTGAAAAATCAAGAAATCGAAATCCAAAAAATAGAAAATTCTAAAATCGGAGAAGTTGAAAAATCTTCCGGAAAGTCAAAAAATCGGAAAACCGAGAACTCGTGAAATCAAAAAACCGAAATTGAAACAAATTGAAAAATCAAAAAATTGAAGAATGCAAGTAAAAATTGAAAAATCGAAAATTCGAAAAATCAAAAATGGAATAATATCGAAAACTAGAAGGATTGAAAATTCAAGTATCGAAAACCGGAAACTCAAGAAATCAAAAATTCGAAAGGGAAAATAATTGAAAATCGAAAAAATTAAGAATGAAAAAATTGAAAAATAGTAGATTAAAAATCAAAGAATTTAAAAACTGAAAAACCTAGAAGTCGAAAAGGAAAGAAATTGAAAATTCGAATATCGCTAAAACGAAATTCCGAGAAATCAGGAAACGTAAAAATCGAAAATCTAAAAATCAAAATTCGAAAAACTGAAAAATCAAAAATTCGAAAACGAAATTTCAAAAAATCAAAGAAACTAAATATACCAAAAACGAAATATCGAAAGTCCAAAAATCAAACAATCTGAATTCAAGAAATCGAAAAGTCGAAAAATATAAAAATTAGAAAATTCTGAAATCGAAATCGAAAAATTCGAAGAGCGAAAATCGAAAATTTGAAATTCAAAAATTTGAAAATCTAAAAAATAGAAAAATCTTGAGGAAAGTCAGAAAACCAAAAATGAAAGGAATCGAAAAACCAAGAAACTGAAAAATGTAAAAAGTGAAAAATCGAAAATTCGAAGAATCAAAATTCGAATTTTATCGAAAACTAGGGAGATTGAAAATTCAAGTATTGAAAATCGAAAACTCGAGAAATCAAAAAATTGAAAAGGAAAATAACTGAAAATGGAGAAAATTAAGAATGGAAAAATTGGAAAATGGAAGATTTTAAAAATCAAAGAATCGAAAAATTGAAAAATCTAGAAATCAAAAAGGAAACAAATTGAAAATTCGAATTTCGCAAAAACGAAATTCCGAGAAATCAGGAAGAGTAAAAATCGAAAATCTAAAAACCAAAATTGAAAAACCGAAAAATGAAAAATTCGAAAACGAGATTTCGAAAAATCAAACGAATTAAATATACAAAAAAACGAAATAACGAAAGTCGAAAATTCTAACATTCTATAATCAAGAAATGGAAAAATTAGAAAATCGTTAAATCGAAATTGAAAAAATTCGAATACCGAAAAATCGAACATTTGAAAAATAGAAAAACTGGAAAGCCAAAAATTCGAGAAACCGAGACATCGAGAAATCGAACATGGAAAAATTAAAAAACTGAAACATTCAAAAATGGAAAGTAGAAATATCAAGTAATCGAAACATCAAAGATCGAGAAATCGAAGTCTATAAAAATTCAGAAATGGAAAATTTCCAAAAATTGAAGAAAAATCAGAAAAAGAAGAAATGGGATAATCTAATAGTCGAAAATTTAAAAAAACTAAGAATTGAAAAATTGCAAAATCGAAGTCCAAAAATGGGAAATTTGAAAAATGTGAAATTTAAAGACGCAAAAAGTTCTAAAATCGAACAAAATCAGCAAAAGCAGAAATCAGTTTTCAAGGTTTCTCCTTTTTGAAAATCTAAAATTTAAAAAATCTAAAAATTGAAGAATCGAAAAAAAAACATCAAAAATTCGTAAACGGGAATTGGAAAAATTAAAAAATCGACATCGAAAAAATTCGAATACAGAAAAATCGAAAATTCGATGAATAAAATATTTAAAAAGACGAAAATCCGAGAAATCAGTGAAACCTAAAATTTGAAAATCAAAAAAAACACAAATCGGAAAACCGAAAGATCAAAAAGTCGAAAGCGAATTTTCCAAAATCGAAAAATCCAAGAATCGAAATATGAAAGCAAGTATTGAAAGTCGAAAAATCGAAAATTCTAAAATTGAAAAATCGAGACATCGAAAAATGAAAAATTCGAAAAATAGAAAAATGGAAATGTTAAAAAAATCATAAAAAACAAAAACTGAAAAATGTGAAATTTAAAAAAACGGAAAGTCAACAAACTGAAAAATAAAAAACGAGAAATGGAAAAAATCTCAAATTTAAGAAATCAAAAAAATCAAGAATCGAAAAACTGAAAAATCCTAAAACTCAAATATTGAAAAATTAATCCAGCGATAAATCAAAAAATTAAAAAATCCCAAAATTGCACCACCGAAAAGCCGAGATATTGATAAACTGAGAAATCGAGAATTCGAAAAGTCGAAAAATCGAAAAATTGAAAAACCAGAAATCTGAACAATCGAAAAATTGAAGAAATGAAAATCTGAATCAAAAACTTGATAAACTGAAACATCGAAAAATCGGGAAATCGAGAAATGGGAAAATCCAAATATCGAAATTTTAAAATTGAAAACTTGAAAAATTGAAGAATCGGAAAATAAAAAAAGCGAGAAATCGAAAATTTGACAAATTATAAAATCGACTAATTGAAACATCAGAAAATTTAAAAATAAATAATTGGAAAACCCTAAAATCCAGAAATCGAGACAGTGAAAATTCGAAAATTTGAAAATTTTGAAAAATTGTACAATTTTAATATGTTTTTACAAAAATCTGGAAAAACTCAACACGGATTCATAAGTGCAGGAGTATCTTACTTCATAAAATTTAAATAACATTTACTAACTTTGGAGATGATGTTATCCTATTATTGGTGGCGACGACTAGCCAAATTTGGTTAGCATTTTACCATTGATATGATAATCCTAATACACGTATCAATCGGTCCACTAGTTGCTTATATTATCTGTCTAATAAAAATCTGGACAGACACCAGACAGACAGACAGTCAAACGGAAACGGGTGACTACTTTTTCGTACTTTACACTCGGAAAGCAAAAATTATCACCTATTTCGTTTCTCTTCTCTTCAGTATTAACCAGCCTGTCGCAACAATTCCGAAAACTATTCATCGACCTCTTCAAGCTCAACGTAGTATCCAACAAACTATTAAACACCTCTATATAATTCGTGTTAATATCGAAATTCCCCAAGAACTTCTTAAACTCGCTCGGGTTCATATAGTCCCTCATATTGCTAATAATCTCGTTCAAAATAACCTCCTGCGTCTGGATTATACAATTCGTGCGCCCAGCGATACTACAAATGCGGTCGTACAGGTCCATCATCCGACTTTTCATCCCCAACTCCCTGTAGAACTTGTTCATGGCCAGCGCCACCGTCATGTTATCGTCCGTGAGCTCGGGCAGACACTACAATAACGCTTTAGAGGATTTCCATTTGCGATTTGGGCTCACCGTTTTGGCGAACTCGACCATGAGAGGGCTGTTCATTTCCTTCTTTATGTAGAACTCGAGCTGGATCCTCTGATTGTGCACTTGCTTTTTGAGCTTGTCGATCACCCGGTTTTTCTCCTCCAGGATAACCTGGAGGGTCGGAAACGCCGTCTCCGTGTCGGTGCTGAGGTGGGACTGAATGGGAGTTAGCTGGGGGGACGTTTGGGGGCTCACCTTTGTGTTGGAGTAGTAGGTGTGGTTGCTGACGCTTTGGAGGTTCGCCATTGTCAAAAGTTTTAGAATTTTACTTGGAATTTAATGTGTTCACTTGGAGCATGACGTAACGAATGACAGCGAATTAGTTTTTGGGCAGTTGTTTTGGAGGAGTGAAAGGAGGGATCTTGGTTTGGAGGCGTCCAAATTGGAAAACTGGTTCTACTTTCAAAAAACAGAAATTGAAAAGCTCCGAAAACTGATAATGTTAAAAAAAATGAGAATTCGAAAACTTGAAAAATCGAGAAATTCAAAAATCGGAAAGTCGAAAAATTTTTAAAATCGAAAAACCAAGATGATAAGAAATCCAAAAAAAAAATCGTAAAACGGCGTAATTGAATAATCCAAAAAACGAAGAAATGATAAATAGAAATGTTGAAGAACTGAAAATCCGTCACATCTAAAAATTGGACAATCGAAAAATCGGAAAGCGGATAAGTAAAAAATTGAAACATCGAAAAATCCAAAAACTGAGACATCGAGAAATCGAAAAATAAGAGGATCGAGAACTAGAGAAGTCGAAAAGTTGAGAAGTCGAAAAACTGAGAAACCGAAATCAGCCAAAATCGAAAAGTTAAAATTGAAAAATTGAGAAATTAAACAACCAAAAAATCGAATTGTCCGAATCTCGATAAATCGATACATCAAAAATAAAAAAATTGAAATATAGAAGAATTGAAAGCTCGAAAAACCGAAAAATCCAGAATTTTAAAAGTTGAAAAATTAAAATATCGAAGAGTTGAAAAATTGAGAAATCGAAGTATAAAACAGTTGAAAAATTGAAAAACATAAAGTATAAAAAAACAAAAATTTGAAAATTCTGAATGTACAAATTCGAGGAATTTAAAAATCCAGAAGTCAAAAAATTTAAAATCGAAGAATCGAAATAGTGAAAAATTGAAAAATCGGATAATTGAACAATCGATTCTTCGAAAAATTCAAAAACTGAGTCATCGAGAAATTAAAAAATCAACGGATCGAGAACTAGAGAAGTCGAAAAGTTGGGAAGTCGAAAAACTGAGACCCCGAAATCAGCCAAAATCGAAAAATCGAAAAGTTAAAATTGAAAAATTGAGAAATTAAACAACCAAAACATCGAATTGCCCAAATCTCGATAAATCGAGACCTCAAAAATTAAAAAAATTGAAATATGGAAGAATTGAAAGCTCGAGAAAACGAAAATTCCAGAATTTTAAAAGTTGAAAAATTAAAATATCGAAGAGTTGAAAAATTGAGAAATCGTAGTATAAAACAGTCGAAAAATTGAAAAATATGAAGTATAAAAAAACGAAAAATTGAAAATTCTAAATGTACAAAATCGAGGAATTTATAAATCCAGAAGTCAAAAAATTTAAAAGTCGAAGAATCGAAATACTGAAATATCCCAAAACTGAAATATCGAAAAATTAAAAAATATAAGAAAAATTGAAGAATCCAAAAATTGAAAAATCCCAAAACTGGAAGAAATATCTAAAAATTGAGAAATTAAAAGATTGAAAAAGTGAAATATTTTAAAAAAGAAAAATTGGAAAATCAAAAATTCGGAAAACTGTAATATAGAAGAACTGAAAAGTCGAGAAATCAAAAAATCTAGAATTTTAAAAATTCAGAAATCTAAAATTTAAAAAACGAAAAACTGAAAATCCAACAAGTAAAAAATCTAGAAGTCGAAAAATCGAAGAATCCCAGTGGAAATATTGAAAAATTGAAAAATAGAAGAAAAATTCGAAAATCCCAGAATTGAAAGAATTCCAAAAATTGAGAAATTAAAAAAGTGAAAAATTGATAAATCAAAAAAGCAAAAAAGCAATTTGGAAAAATCGAAAACTTAAAAAATCAAAAAACTGAAAAATTGAAAAACTGAAAAATTATAGGTAAGCGTCAAAATTGTGAAAAATTGGAAAATCTAAATATTTAAACAACGTAAAGTTGAAGAGGAGAAAAATTTTAAACCAATAAGTCTAAAAATAGAAAATTTGAAAAACCAGAAAAACGAGAAATCTTAAAAATCGGAAAATCTAAAATTTAAAAATCGAAAAATTGAAAAATCGAAACACAACTCGAAAACTTGGGAAATTAAGAAACTGAAAAATCCAAAAAAAAATCCGAAAACCGAAATTCGAAAAATCGAAAAGTCGGAAAATAGAAAAATAAATTGAAAAATCAAGAAATCCCAGTTCAGTCGACAATTCTAAATTCGAAAAATAGAAAATTCGAAAATCGGAAAAATTGAAAAATCTCCGGAAAGCCAAAAAATCAGAAAATCGAGAACTCGTGAAGTCAAAAAACCGGAAATGAAACCAATTGAAAAATCAAAAAACGGAACAATGTAAAATTTGGAAAATCGAAAAACCGAAAATTCAAAAAATCAAAACTCGAAAATCGAAAACTCCAGAATTCAAAAAATAGAAAAATTACGGGAAAATCGAAAAAATGAAGAATGAAAAATTGAAATATGGAAAGTTTTAAAAATCAAAGAATTGATAAACTGAAAAATCTCGAATATCGAAAAAACGAAAATCCGAGAAATCAGAAAACGTAAAAATCGAAAATCTAAAAATCAAAAATCGAAAAACCGAAAAATCAAAAATTCGAAAACGAGATTTCGAAAAATTAAAGAAATTAATTATACAAAAAAGGAGAAATCGAAAGTCGAAAACCAAAATTCTAAAATTAAGAAATCGATAAGTCGAAAAATATAAAAATTAGAAAATCGAAATTGAAAAAATTCGAAGACCGAAAAATCGAAAATTGAAACATCAAAAGTTAGAGAAATCGAGAAATCAACAAACTGAAAAATTTAAAATTAAAATATCGAAAGGTTGAAAAATCCCAAAAACGAAAAATTCCCAAAATTGTGAAGAGTTGAGAAATTGGAAACATGAAAAATCGAGAAATTGCAAAATTTTACACCAAGAAGCTCAAAAATCGAAAATTCTAAAAATTGAAGAATTAAAAAATTACGGAATCGTAAAATTGAAAAATTGAAAAGCAAAAAATGTAAAATTTAAAAAAGGGAAAAACTGAAACATCGAAAAATTTTAATATCAAAAGAAAGAGAAATCCAGAAATGTGATATTTAAAAAATCCAAACATTAAAAAAATAACGGGTGTTCAAATAAAAACGATATCAAGCTGGCTTTGTAAATGTGAATCTAGCGTTTAGTGAATGATTCGTTCACATTTCCAAAGCCAACTTGACGTCGTTTTTATTTGAACGCTCGTAACAAATTCGGATATATACCTAAAACTGAAAAATCGAAAAATCAAGAAATTGAAACTCCAAAATTTAAAATATTGAAAAATTGAAAAATTGGATAATTCAACAATCGAAATATCGAAAAATTCAAAAACTGAATCATCGAGAAATTGAAAAATCAATGGATCGAGAACTAGAGAAGTCGAAAAGCTGAGAAGTCGAACCAAAATCAGCCAAAATCGAAAAAAAGCAAAGTTAAAATTGAAGAATTGAGAAATTGAACAACCAAAACATCGAATTGTCAAAAATTAAAAAACCGAAAATTTAAAAATTCGGAAAATTGAAAAATTGAAATGTAGAAGAACTGAAAGCTCGAGAAAACGGAAAGTCCAGAATTTTAAAAGTTGAATAATTAAAATATCGAAGAGTTGAAAAATTGTAAAATCGAAGAATAAAACAGTCGAAAAATTGAAAAATCTAAAGTATAAAAAACGAAAAATTGAAAATTCTAAATGCACTAAATCGAGGAATTAAAAAATCTAGAAATAAAAAAATTGAAAAATCAAAGTACTGAAAAATCCCAGTGGAAATATTGAAAAATTGAAAAATACAAGAAAAATTCAGAAGTCCTAGAATTGAAAGAAATCCAAAAATTGAGGAATTAAAAAAGTGAAAAATTTATAAATCGAAAAAGCAAAAATGCAATTTCGAAAAATCGAAAACTTAAGAAATCAAAAAACTGAAAAATTGAAAACTTGAAAAACTAAAAAATTATTAGCGTCAAAATTATGAAAAATTGAAAAATCTAAATATTTAAAAAACGTAAAATTGAAGAGGAGAAAAATTGAGAAAGCCCAAAATTAAAATATTGAAAAATTGAGTTAGATTTCTCTGGTGTCTGTGTCCAATAAAAATGGATACAGACACCAGACAGACAGACAGACAGACAGACAGACGGAAACGGGAGACTAGATTTTTCGGACTGTAGGGTTATGAAACGTCGAGAAAATATAAAGGTGGCCATTCGTCCGATGGACTCGATTATTATACTTACTTAGCTTGTGCGCGGTAAGTAAAGATGAAAATCCGAGAAATCTGAAAACCTAAAATTTGAAAATCTAAAAAACAAAAATCCAAAAACCGAAAGATCAAAGAGTCGACAGCGAGATTTCGGAAAATCGAAAAATTAAAGAATCGGAAAGCCAAAAAAATCGAAAAACCGAGAATTCAAAAAATCGAAGCATGGAAAAATCCAAAAACTGAGAGGAATCGAAAAATCAACAACCTGAAAAATCTAAAATGAAAATATTGAAAGATTGAATAATCTAGAAAAGGAAAACTTCCCAAAATTGAAGTGTTGTAAAGTTGAGAAATCCAAAACTTGAAAAATCGAGAAAACTTAAAATTTTAGGTACACCAAGAAGTCCAAAAATGCAAAATTCGAAAAGTCAGAAAAAGCAGAAATCCAGAAACACGAAAAGTCGAAAAACATCAAAAGCTCGAGAAATCGGGCAATCAAAAAGTCGAGAAGTCGAGAAATCAAACCTAAAAATCTAAAATTAAAATATCTAAAAATTGAAAAAATCTAGAAACGGAAAAATTCCAAAAATTGATTTGAAAATTTGAGCTATCGAGGACTTAAAAAATCGAAAAATAGAAAATTAGAAACACCGAAAAATTGAAGTGTTAAATTTAAAAAATCATAAAATTGAAAAATGTGAAATTAAATTTAAAAAAACGAAAAATCGAAGAGCTGAAAAATCAGAAAACGGAGAAATCGAAAATCGAAAAGTTTAAAATTTAAAAATTCAAAAATTGCCAATTCGAAAAATTAAAGAATCGAAAAATCGGAAAATCGAAATATCGGTAAATCGAGAAATCAAAAAATTGGCAAACCTTAAAAATCGAAAAATTTAAGAAAGAAAAATGCAAAATCGAAAAACTGAAAAATCAAGAAAACGAGAAATCGAAAAAATCTCAAATTTAAGAAATCAGGAAATTTAAATGTCAAAAAATTGAAAAATCGCAAAATTCAAATATCGAAAAATTGAAAAAATCCAGAAACGGAAAAATTCCAGAAATTGATGTGTTGAAAATTTGAGCTCTCGAGGACTTAAAAAATGGAAAAATCGAAAAATTTTAAACATTGAAAAACCGGGAACTCGGGAAATGCAAAATTTGAAAAACGTGATTTTAAATTAAAAAAAAAACGAAAAATCTAAGAGATGAAAAATCAGAAAACGGAGAAATCGAAAATCGAAAAGTTTAAAATTTAAAAATCAAAAAATTGCCAATTCGAAAAATTGAAAAATTGAAATGTCGGTGAATCCAGAAATCAAAAAATTGGCAAAGCTTAAAAATCGAAAAATTTAAGAAAGAAAAATGCAAAATCGAAAAACTGAAAAAGCAAGAAAACGAGAAATTGAAAAAATCTCAAATTTAAAAAATCAGGAAATTTAAATGTTAAAAAAATGGAAAAACCGCAAAATTCAAATATCGAAAAATTGATCAAATGGCAAATCGAAAAATTTAAAAATCGGGGAAAAATTGAAAATTCGAAAAACCGAAAAATGGAAATGTTAAATTTTACTGTTAATTATTGTTCAGTCATTTATCACAACCAGTCTTATTTTACTAAGTATAGCCCCGCCCACCCACCCGCTATTTTCTTAGAAGGCAAATCATTTACCAAAATGAGTTTTATCTGTTCTCATTGTAATAATTTTATTTCTCTTCAGTATGAAGTCCACCTTTTATTCTGGCTAGAGAAAATGAAGCACTGAAATAAAAACGGGGTGGGTGGGCGGGGTTAATTATAAGTCCTTTTGTAGCGTGGGAAAGGGAACCAATAGTCTACTTAAAAAGCGTTAATCGTATTTTTTTTGTTATATTGTTTGCTATAAGATTTATATTTTATTTCAGAAGAAAACAATGAGAAAACGGGTGGGTGGGGCTAAGGCTTTTTTTTTCTTGCAGAGTCTTTTGTAAGCAAGGGATAGTCCCGCCCATCCATCCCCTCTTCGTTCCAGCGATTACTCTTAATATTGTTCAGTCATTTACCACAATGACTCTTATTTTAGTAACTATTACTGGAAATTTCACTGACAAAGACAGAGAATTAAAATCTCTAGCTGTACTCTTCTCAAGGGCAGCAAATGACCACCACATCCATATCTATTTCTAATTCTAAAAACGACATAATACGTCACGGTATTCTAGAATTTTCGATTATAATAACTTATAAAAATAATAAAATAACGCTAACGACGTTATTTACGGCAGCGTGCCCGAAATACGACTTCTTTATAGCAGCATTTACAGCCCACTCTAGTTATTTCATGCTCATAACGAATTCAATAAAATTACACTACATGAACGCCGATAATAAAAATTACAAACGGATTTAATGGAAGTTTCAACTCAATCATTCGGCTCGACAATATAATCAGATAGGAAAAACAACATAACTGGACGTGTTACGGAATGCCCGGAAGGTTTAAGCCGGTTTAAAAATAATTTACCGGAATGATCAATTATACCGCACTGATAAAATTTAAACGAAAATCGTTTGTTATTAATTGTATTCAGGGGAACAGTTTGCCGCACTATTTTTATTTAAAATAAATATTGCCACTGGTTGCTAAATAATTTAATAATTTAATAATTTGACGTTTAATGAAATACACAGAAGTCATAGAGGTAACTGCCCTCAAGCTCCGGCTCATGCCATATTGATTAGCCGCTTTGTTTTGATATCGGTGTTTACTCTGTCTATCTGGAAACTATTATCGTGTAGGTAGAGCTTAACGCGCTGCTGCTGCACTCCATTTAAAATCGATGAAATGCAAAGAAGGCTTATTCACATGTGTAACGAAGTTGCAGAACTCGGTATAATTATGTATAATAATTGTACTTAATGCACTTTTAATGTTCTGTTGTAATTGGTTTCTTTTATACGGACGTTAATAATAATAATAATATAAGGTTTGTAATGTGTAAATTACCCTTGAAAATGATACTGCAAGATACGCTTTATTTATTCGTCTGATTGTATTGTAAGAAAGATTAAAGCAATCATATTTAATGCAAGCGCTTTTAAGTAATGTGCTGCTGCCATTGTACGAGTATGAAGAGTGCCTTTGATTATTTTATAACCCATTATAGAAGCTGAGTTGATATTGTCGTTAAGAAAAAGAAATCAGGAATCCTAGAAATTTTGTTTCATGAAAATTAGGTGACAGAATCTAGGTGACGCTTCGGCTAACAAGTTAGTTAAAATGCAAACGAATATAACTTTAAACTAATTTATTATGGAGAATACGACCAGATTTCTCCATTAGCTTAGCGCTTCGCTTTACCGGAACATACGATAAAATTAATGTCATCTTAAATAATAATTAAAACTGACACAAGTAGTGTTTGGAACCCACTTAAAATAAATTCAAACTGCTTAGTATCATGGTCGATTTGGCAAATAATAGTGAGTCTCAGTTTCACCCTCATACATCATCCCTCTTGCGTTATTTGAAACTTTCCATCTTTCCCACATCCCAAGCAAACTCTCTTCAAAAAAATGATTTACAACACCACTAACTTCGCTCCATCGATCCGGACTAGTCCGTTTTCCGCTATTTTTACCGTGGAATTAAAAATAGCCCTTTTTGAACCTCATCCCTTGCTTAATGCCCTCCAGGCAAAAATGTCATCCGACCCAACCAACCCCGGCAATTAACGCAAACGTCGGGACGATTGTACGTGCCTAGGATTCAGCCAGTGCCCAATTATCCCGATAAGACTTATCAATGAGGGTGATGGCAGGTATGCATGAGTCATGCTTGTAAATATTGAAGCTGGCTGTTTAAACAACAAATCGAATTTGGGTAATCATATTGTAAGGGGGAGCTGAAATGTTGCCTTTGGGGTTAGCAGGTGGTTGTTCTCATAAAAGGGGAGACAGACACATAGCAATTCCCTTACATGAGCACCCTCGACTGCAACTCATGCGGAGGGAGGATTGTATGGCGGCCATTACACCTGAGAGGTGATTCTAAATCCTGGTTGGGGAAATTGTGGAGCTGGATGGAGCGGTTAAGCGGTGGATGCGGATGAAGGTTGGTTTATTAAAAAGGGGGAAGAAATGAAAAAAATTGGTCTAGAGTTATTTAGACGGGACTTATCTGGCACCTGAACACAAATATTCAAAGTAATTCAATGTACTCGAAAAAAAAAAATGTGATAAAAATCAAGGCAGGCTCATAAACCACAAATATGTTATCCGTTCACGATCTTTATATAGTAGGGTTGGCCATGAAAATCTAGTCAGTTTGTTGGTATTCGATGCACAAGAATAAAAATTCTGGAAAGATAATGAGACGTAAATTTGAGGCAAAAACAATCCCATGATAAATGGAATTTCAATCGCCAAATTTTTAAATTCTCACTCACACCCTGTATTTTTATTAGTACCGTATCTTACTCTGTTTTTGTTCGTGTTCTTCTAATGTGTCTTTTCAAAAGGTAACTTATAATTAACTTTAAATTTCGAAAATAGAAAAATTCAAATATAGAAGAACTGAAAACTCGAGAAGTCGAAAAACTTAAAATTTTAAAAATTGAAAACTTAAAATATCGAAAAGTTGAAAGATTGTGAAAACCGAAAGTTCAAAAAACGAAAAATTGAAAATCCAAAAAGTAAAAAGTCGAGAAATCGAAAAATTGGGAAATTAAAAAATTGAAAAATTGGGAAATCCAAAAGCCGAAAAATTGCAAACCTAAAGAATCGAAAAATTGAAAAATCTGGAGCCTGAAAAATCAAAAAATTGAGGAACTGAAAAACTGAAAATTTCAAAAATCGAAAAGCCGAAAAGTGAAAATACGAAAAACCGATAAATCGAAAAATCAAAACATCAAAAAATTTACAAATCGAAATATATATAAAACAATCGAAAATTGAAAAATCTAAAGTTTAAAAAACGAAAAACTGAAGAATTGAACTGAGAGAACTTTTTCGTTTTTTTAATTTTGATTTTTCAATTTTACAGTTTTGTCATTTTCAATGTTTCGTTTCCTCAATTTTTCAAGTTCTAGATTTTTATTTTTCATTTTCCCGATTTTTTTATTTTTCATTTTCTCGATTTTATGTCACAAATTTTCATTTTCTCAATTCCTTTATTTTTGTTGTTTCTTTCGATTTTTCAATTTTTCGTTTTTTCAATTTTTCAAATTTTCAGTTTCTCAATTTTTCGTTTCCACAATTTTTCATGTTCCCGATTTTTATTTTTCAGTGTGGCGAATTTTTAATTTTTATTTTCTCGATTTATATCACAATTGTCGGTTTCTTCATTTCCTTTATTTTCTGTGTTTTTTTTCGATTTTACAATTTTTTACTTTGCAGTTTTTGGATTTCCAGTCTTCCGATTTTCCAATTTCTTTAATTTTAAATATTTCTATTTCATAATACATATTTCTTTTTTTTTTATTTTTCACTTTTTCGATTCTTAAGATTTTTCAAGATTTCATTTTGTAATTTTTCGTTTTTTACTTTTGATTTTTCAATTTTGTAATTTCTCGACTTCCGGTTTGCATCAGTTTTTCAATTTGGCAATTTTTCAATATTAGATTTTCATTTTTCGATTTTTCAGTTTCTCAATTTTTATTTTTCATTTTCCCGATTTTTTAATTTTCACTTTTTCGATTTTATATCACAATTTTCTTTTTTTTTATTTCCTTTATTTTTTGTTGTTTCTTTCGATTTTACAATTTTTCCTTTATTAAATTTCTCAAAATTTCAGGTTTTTAGCAATTTTTCGTCAAATTTTCAAGTTTGAGTTTCACTTTGTACATTTTTTAAGTTTTATTATGCACTTTTTCGTTTTTTATTTTTGATTTTTCAATTTTACAGTTTGTCGACTTACAAATTTTCCATTTTGTCAATATTACAATTTCTCATTTTTTCATTTTTCACATTCTCGATTTTTTATTTTTCCCTTTTTCAATTTTTCAACTCCCCGATTTTTATTTTGCATTTTCCTGTTTTTTATTTTTCATTTTCTCGATTTTATATCACAATTTTTTGTTTTTTCGTTTCCTTAATTTTTGTTGTTTCTTTCGATTTTGCAATTTTTCGTTTATTCAATTTTTCAAATTTTCAGGTCAATCGAATCCAATTCGTCGATTTTCCAATTTTTAAATTTTTCAGTTTGCAGTTTTTGGGTTTCCACCCCTTTTTTACTTTTTGGATTTTCAATTTTTCGATAAACTTTAGATTTTTCAAATTTTCGACAGTTTTATACTTCGATTTCTCAATTTTTTTTCAACTTTTCGATGTTTTAATTTTTCTTTTTTAAAATTTTTCAATTTTTTTTTTATTTCTCGATTTATCGAATTCAGATGTTTGGATGCTTTGATTGTTCAATTTCTCAATTTTTTTCTATTTCTCGGTGTTTCAATTTTTGGATTTCTCGGTTTTTCGATTTTCCAATTTTTCGATCTTTCGATTTTTCAGTTATCCGATTTTTCAATTTTTTTAAATTCTGGAGTTTTGATTTGTCGATTTTTCAGTTTTTCGATTTTCAAGTTTTAGATTTTCGAATTTTTCTTTTTTGATTCTTTGATGTTTGGATTTCTCCATTTTTCAGTTTTGCGATATTTCAATTGTTTAATGTTTTAAATTTTACATTTTTCGATTTCTGGATTGTTTGATTTTCCAGTTCTTCAATATTTGTCTTTTCCAATTTTTCAAATTTTGACGTTGCTAAGTTTTCAGTTTTCCGATGTTTCATTTAATTTTTTTTTATTTTCCCGTTTCTCGAATTCGCAGTTTCGATTTTTCAGTTCTTCAATTCTTCGATTTTTGGATTTTTCGGTCGGCTAAATTTTTTATTTCTCAGTTTTGGATATTTGTTTCAGTTTTGGGATTTTTCAATATTTCTATTTTTCGACTTTTCGATTTTTTATTTTTTGGATTTTCTAGATTTTATGTGACAAATTTTCATTTTTTCAATTCCTTTATTTCTTGTTGTTTCTTTCGATCTTTCGATTTTTCGTTTCGTCAATTTTTCGAATTTTCAGTTTCTCAATTTTTCGTTTCCACAATTTTTCATGTTCCCGATTTTTTTTTTAAATGTGGCGAATTTTTAATTTTCATTCTCACAATTGTCCGTTTTTTCATTTCCTTTATTTTCTGTGTTTTTTTTCGATTTTACAATTTTTCAGGCTTTGAATTTTTCGGTTTGCATCAGTTTTTCAATTTGGCAATTTTTCAATATTACAGATTTTCATTTTTCGATTTTTGACTGGATAATAGGAATATGTTATGTTATTCTGAAAGTTCTGATTAGTGTTTTGTTTTACTAGAAATCCGAACTTTTCTTCAACTTAACTTTAAATGTAAGATTTAGAAAAATGGTTCGACAATGACCATCACGCAGAAATTCCGATTTGACCCTATTCCATTTTGGCAAACTGGGAGCACTATCGTGATCTAGTTTAGGCACTTAGACGCATTAGCTTCAGATGTCGTCTTAGCCCTTGTAATTATGTCCCAAGTTTCGCCCTTGCAGCACCTTTGCCGAAATTCTATTAGGGCAGATGAGCGCGAACATCCAAACTACCACTCATGCCACATATTAATTAATCGCAAGGGTAGCGAAAGCTCCGTTCCCGGATCGATTCCGCGCTAAAATACGATCCCTAATAGTAGTTTTTAAGCTCGGAATAGTCACGGAATTGAAATTTCGACCGTCATATAAAAATTATATTACTCCAAGTGGTTGTTTTTGCCCTCCGAGCGATAAAGTGGCCTCGAGGATCAATAACCAAGTGCTGGAATTCGGGGAGAAATGTTTGCAAGTACGAGGAATAAATTACATGTCGGATTCGGAACCGAACTACCCTTGGCTGTACAATTAAGAAAAAGTGGAGGAACTTAACGGCGGGAATTATTGGGGTAATTTCTATTTAAAGTGGAAGTTCGGTGCATAATGGATGCGGAGTTTGCAGCAAACAATCTATTAACGCGGGCTCTTTGTAACTTGGTCTTCATTAGGTTGTTCTATTTAATTAAAATTTCCATAATTAGGTCTATATGGAGAGAGCGAAAAACGGTCGAATGGGTCTTGGCATGTTTGACACGGCTTACTTGGAGTGTAATCTCGGGCAATTATACCTTCATGGCTTCTTTGCGGAAAATAAAGCTTAATCCAAGCTGTACAAATGCCGAGTAGCGCGATCGATTTATTCAAAACGTAAATCTGGTAAGGCACGAATCAGTTCTTTTGACGCCTTAAAAAGCTTTTAGATTATGACTATGGAGATTTATGGCTTTTAGCGGCTCGTGGTGACAGTCGGAATTTTTGCTATGACAGTGATATTAAGCTGGTGACATCTCAAGTGCTATACTTGTCTTTGAACGAAGTTAACGGAACTAGTTTTTTTGTTTAAGAGTGTATTATTCTAAATAGTGGCGTTGCAGCGGTGTGCTGAGATTTTATATTAAGGTCTAACGTTGTAACTATGCTACCAAATGGGGTTTGAAATTGAGACTAGGAAATTTAAACCAGGAAAGCTTATTTATAGGAGGTACGTGTACGAAATATGTTGTTGGAGGAAATGTATTTCTACACTACACCTGCTCTATATTTTAGTTCTGTACTAGTAGTTGTGGTGGAACATATGTGAATGTAGATGTTCCACTTGTGAATCGTAGAAGCAAGCAAAACCAATATTATGTAATATCACGTACTCGTGGAATAAATTGAACGAACAGATTTTTTTATTTATATTAGAAGACAAAATTATTCATTTTTATTTTGAACATTTATGGAAATTGTTTTGAAAAGATTGCCCAAAGATTACTTTCTATTTGTAATTTAAAATTTTATTGGAAATCATTTTACTATTTTTCTTCACTATTTAGAGACAAGTTTATCGTTTTTTTTAGTGGAGATTATTTTCACATTTTTTTAAATGTTTTTGAAAATCCTTGTTTCGTTTTTCGCAATTATTTCAAGAGCTGAACCAAAAATCTATTAATATTTTTGGAAATTAAGTTTTCGATTATTTGAAGATCAAGAACAAAAGTAACTGCAGATTTGTAATCTAACAAAAATAATGTTTTTGCAAAATTTGTTGGTTATTTAATAAATAAAAATAACTTCAAATTCGTGATTTATGACGATATCCTTATAAGCAAATGCTTCCTTTTGTTCGAATAGCGGTTGATTTAATATGTTTTTGACAAAATTTTGAAATATATATATGTATATAGATATTTTCCAGTTTTCCAAATTTTTTGAAGAGAAATAACAAAAATCACTTCAAATTCGTAATTTCATTCTGAAATAACCTTCTAAAATTTGTATTGGGGAATTTTTTGAAATCATTTTACCCTTGTCCTCCATCATTTCAAGATTTACACGAAAAATCACTATTAGTGACCTAACATTTTTCTGAAAAATTTTGCAATTTTTGTTTTCCACATTCTCTATTGGTTTGAGGAACTACAAAATCACATCAAATTCGTAATCGACGGAAAATTGTTCATAACCCGAAATTATTATAATTTCCACGGAACTCATTTTAAATTTTTTTTGAAAATTTTTCAAAATCAATTTTCCTTTTATCTCCATCATTTCAAGAACTATACGAAAAATCACAGCGATTCTCTAGAAGTTTGTCGGTGTTTTCTTTGTGGTAGACACATTTTCAACTTTTTTTGGAAAATTTTTGAAAAGTTATTTTCCCATTTTCCTGGGATATTTAATGGATAAAACTAACTTCAGATTCGTAATTATAAGGAAATCTCTATAACAAATGCTTCCTTCCATTCGAACATAACTGGAATTAATTTTTTTTTGGAAAAACTTTCAAATATGTTTCTCTTTATTTGAACAGTTATAACAAAAGTATAATTAATGGAAAATTCTCTGTAAACTAAAATTTGTTTCGAAAAATTTTGGAAATTGTTTTCCCATTTTCCCCGGTTATTTGATGGATAAAAATAATTTTAAATTCGTCGTTACAAGAAATTCTATATAAGCCCGAATTAATGTTTTTTTGGAAACATTTTACAATATATATTTTCTAATTTTCCAGATGTATTTGAAGAGTTATAACAAAACTGACTTCAAATTTGTAATCAATGGGCAATTCTCTATAAACCAAATTTTTTTCATTCCAACAGAGCTAAAATTGGAAATTATTTTGGAAATTAATTTTCCTTTTATCTCCATCACTTCAAGAGGAAAAATCACTTCACAAGTTCATATTCGTAACCACTGTATAATTCTCTACAAGCTTCTCAGTGTCTTCTTTATGGTAGAAACACTTTAATTTTTTTTTTTTGAAAATTTCGGGAAATTGTTTACCATTTTTCTCCGTTATTTAGTGGATAAAAATATCATTTTCGTAATTATGAGGAACTCCCTCTAAGCAAATGCTTCCTACTATTCGAAGATAGCTCGAATTAATTTTCTTTTTTGGAAAAATTTTGAAATATGTTTTCCAATTTTCCGATTTTATTTGAAGAACGGTAACAAAATTGACTTGAAATTTGTATCAATGGAAAATTCTCTGAAAACCAGAGTTTTTTCGTTCCGACAGAGCTAATTGTAAATTTTTTTTGGAAAATTTTTGGAAATCATTTGAACTTTTTGTCCATCTTTTCAAGACCTATACAAAAAAATCACTTCACTTTCGTACACTCTCTTTGTGGTCGACACATTTTCAATTTTTTTTTTGGAAAATTTTTGGAAATTTTTACCATTTACTTCAGATTCGCAATTATAAGGAATTCTTTATATTTACATTATTACTATTCAAACATACCTCGAATTAGTTTTTTTTGGGAAAAATTTTGAAATATTTTCAAATTTTCTAGATTTGTAACAGAAATAACTTCGAATTCGTAATCACTTCAGATTCGTAACCAGTGCATAATTCTTTACGAGCATGTCGGTATTTTCTTTGTGGTAGACACAGTTTCTAGTTTTTTTTTGGAAATTTTTGGAAATTATTTTACTATTTTCCTCTGTTAATTAATGGATAAAAACAACTTAAGATTCGTAATTATAAGGAATTCCTTCTAAGCAAATGCTTCCTGCTAGTCGAAGATAGATCAAATGAACTTTTTTTTTTGGGAAAATTTTGGAGTGTGTTTTCAATTTTCCAAATTTATTTAAAGAGCTATAACAAGAGTGACTTCAAATTTGTGATCAATGAAAAATTCTCTATAATCATTCATATAGAGCTATTTCTAAAAACTTTTTGGAAAATTTTTGGAAAATAATTTTTTTATCCCTATAATTTCAAGACATACGAAAAAGCACTTCAAATTCGAAACCAATGCATAATTCTCTATAAACTTGTGGGTGTTTTCTATGTGGTAGACACATTTACATTGTTTTTTGGAAAATTTTTGAAATGTATTTTACGATTTTCTTCAGATTCGTAATTATAAGGAATTCTCTTAAGCATTGCTTTCAGATATTCCAACATAGATCGAATTAGTTTTTTTTTTGAAAAATTTTGAAATATGTTTTCCAATTTTCCAATTTTATTTGAAGAGCTGTAGCAAAAATTACTTGAAATTTGTAATCTCTGAAAACTAGAGTTTTTTCATTCCGACAGAGCTAATTGTAAATTTTTTTAGGAAAATTTTTGGAAATCATTTGAACTTTTTTCTCCATCTTTTCAAGATCTATACAAAAAATCACTTCACATTCGTAACTCTGTGTGGTAGACACATTTTCAATTTTTTTTTGGAAAATTTTTGGAAATTACTACCATTGTCTTCACATTCCCAGTTATAAGGAATTCTGTATAATTATATTATTACTATTTAAACATACCTCGAATAAGTTTTTTTTATGGAAAAATTTTGAAATATTTTCTAATTTTCTAGATTTGTTTTGAAGATCTATATATAACAGAAATAACTTCGAATTCGTACTCAACCGAAAATTCTCTTTAAACCAGATTTATTTTTCAATCGAACAGAGCTAATTTATATTTTTTTGGAAAATTTTTGGAAATTCATTTTTTTTATCTCCATCATTTCAAGACCTATGTGAAAAATCACTTCAAATTCGTAACGAGTACATACATAACTCTACAAGCTTGTCGGTGTGTTCACTGTAGTAGACACAGACAAATATTTTTTTTTGGAAAATTTTTGGAAATTATTTTACAATGTTTCTCTGTTATTTAGTGGATTAAAATAATTTGAGTTTCATAATTATGACGAATTCCCTCGAAGTAAATGCTTCCTTCTACTTGAAGATAGCTCGGAAATAGCTTTGGAAATTTTTGAAAATTGTTTTACCATTTTCCTCTGTTATTTAATGGATAAAAATAACTTCAGATTCGAAATTATAACGAATTCCTTCTAAATGTTTTATTCTAATCGAATATAGACCATATGATATATGTAAAATTTTGAAGTGAAATCTGAAATTTTCCAAATTTATTTGAAGAGCTATGACAAAAATGAGGCCTAATTCGTAATCAACGAAAAATTCTCTGCAAACCAGAATTTTTTTCATTCCAGCAGAGCTAATTCTAAACATTTTTTGGAAAATTTTTGGAAATAATTTTTTTTATTCCATCATTTCAAGATCTAGGTGTATCAAAAATCATTTCAGATTTTTGGAAAATATTTTATTAAATTTGTAATCAATGGAAAATTATCTGTAAACCAGAATTTTTTTCATTCATTTAGAGTTATTTCTAAAAATTTTTGGAAAATTTTTGGAAATCACTGTACCTTTTTTCTCCATATTTCCAAGATCAATAGGCAAAATCACCTCAGATTCGTAACCAATGCCTGTCTACAAGTTTGTCCCTGTTGTCTTTGTGGCAGACACTTTCAGCTTTTTTTTGGAAAAAATTTGGAAATTATTTTTTCATTTTCTTCAATTATATTATGGTTTGAGGAGCTATAACAAAAGTGACTTCTAATTCGCAATCAACGAAAAATTCTCTGTAAACGAGAATGTGTTTTTTCCAGCAGAGTTAATTCTAAAAAATTTTTGGAAAATTTTTGGAAATTAATTTCTTTTATATCCATCATTTCAAGGTCTAGGCATACCTAAAATCACTTGTTATTCGTAACCAATGCATAATTCTCTGCAAGCTGGTGGGTGTTTTCTTTGTGGCAGACACACTTTCCATTTTTTTGGAAAATTTTTGGAAATTATTTCATCATTTTCCTCTGTTATTTAATTGATAAAAATAACGTTAAATTCATAATTATAAGAAATTTCCTCTAAGCAAATGCTTCCTACTAATCGAAGACATCTCGATTTTTTTTTTTTTTTTTGGAAAAATTTTGAATTACGTTTTCCAATTTTCCAAATTTATTTAAAAGCTATAACAAAAATGACTTTAAATTTGTAATCAGTGGACAATTTCTGTAAATCAAGAGTTTTTTTATTCAGACAAAAGTAATTGTAAATTTTTTTTGGAAATCATTTTACCTTTTTTCTCCATCTTTTCAGATTCCTAACCAATGCATTATTGTCTACAAGCTTGTCAGTGTTTTCTTTGTGACAAACCCAGTTTCAACTTTTATTTGGGAAAGTTTTGGAAATTATTTTTTCATTTTCCTCGCTTATTTGATGGATAAAAATAACTTTAGATTCGTAATTATAACAAATTCCCTGTAACAAATATTTCCTTCTAGTCGAACAGCCCGAATTAATAGTTTTTGGAAAAAATTTGACATACACGTTTTCTAATTTTCCAGATCTGTTTGAAGATCTGTAATTGAAATAATTTCAACGGAGCTAATTCTAAAAGTTTTTTTGGAAAATTTTTGGGAAAAAGATCGTCAAAAAATTCTGGGAAATACAATTCGACTCGGAATAAATTTTTCAAAAAATTTATAGCAAATTTTGAGAAAATGAAAATGCTATGTTTATTTCATTTATAGTATACATGGTACTTAATTTAAAGTGAAAGTTGAGAAATATGTATTCTTTAGAGGAGAGAACTGTGAAGTGGCTTCCAATTTGTCGAAAGTTTTCAAAAGTCATTATAGTGTTAATTCTAAATAGTTGGACCTAAAACTAAATGGGCTAGAATTAGTCCAAATTTGCAAATCCAAACTTTTCTTTAACATAACGTCGGAATTAAGTAAAATTATACAAATATTTTTTTGAATTAATCAAGAAATGAAGCCGAAAATAATTTCTACAAGCCGAAATCTACAAAAAATGTCTTTTGGTACTTTCCCAATGGTGTTCGAGAAACGGCTAAAAATTTCATATTGAAAAATTGCACATTTTGAAAAGTTACCTAAAATAAGCCTGAAAAACAGCAAAGAATTGTAGGAACTTTTGAAAAAATGCAAAAACTATGTAGAGGTAATTTTGATTGATGTTTCACTGTAAATATTCACGACATAACCAAATAGTTCTGATAATAAATTCTATAGTCGACAAGCGATGGATGACAGACAGATAGAAACAGAAGACCTACTTTTTCAAATCCTAGAAGCCATGGAACGTGGAAATATCGCGTCTACAGAATTTTCACGCGGATTTGGGTACGATTTACCTTTTTAATATTTAAAACATAATCACAGAGTTATCGTTTATCGGAAACCCGTCCAAACCCAGAATTATTTAATCACCACTCCAACGACGCTCCTCTTCGAAAGTTACTGCAAAAACCTCTCACGCTAAATAATGAATCAGCCAATAAACAATACCCGCACAAACCAAAGAGAATGGATTTTGGGCTAGCAGAATTCTAAATACTTAATACTGCTCTCGCGAAGATATAAACAGCGCTCGAGGGGTCGGAATTAAGGCCATCAATCTGGGAAGCGAAGAAGAAAACCCTCCGAGTATAAAGTTACCTGTTTGCTCGCAACTTAGGGCTGTTGATTCAAAAATGCTTCGAATTAAACGCACGATTAAATGGAGCTCTTGTTGTAAAACATTCCAACTTCCCCGCTAATCCGGCCGGAGGATTCCTCAGAAACTTAGTGAAGCGGGATGATAAATCGTCGTCACAAAGATGTACACAATACGACATACGATAATCCGGAGGATGGAGGTTGTTTGCGTTACTGAACAATCATAACCTTCGCAGGATTGTAATCTAGTTGGAATTAACCCCGGGACCCTTGCGCTCAAAAATACTTGACAACGCCAAAATAACATTCCGAGGGACGATGTTTGCTCGAATTCATTTTTCGGACGGAGAAGGTAAATATCACTGCTAATGTCGCTTTGAGAACGAGGATGATGAATTGTTAATTCGGCTCCGTTTGGACGGGTAGGATGTCGGCTTAATTTTTTATTGGAAATCTTGTTTTCGAACAAATGTATCTCGTTATTTCGCTTTTTTCGCTCGTTTGTTTAATAATGTAATGGCAATTAGGTTCATCGATTTAAGGTACAACAAACGAAGTACTATTTACCGTAATGGTGGTGGGAGTGGGAGGGCAATTTTCCGCGCAATTTCCGCCTGGAAAAGTGAAAATTGGATCAGATTCCAGCATCAGATTATGTTTTTACTTCCCGAGTGTAAGCTAGGGGAGGACTGTTGTTGAGTCGATCGGGAAACTGACTACTTTTATGTTTTCTCGAGGTTTTATGACGCCCGTGTCCGTCTGTCTGTCTGTCTGTTTGCCGTATGTTCGGATTTTTATTAAACAGATAATCTCCGCAACTACTAGACCCATCATTGTCAAATTTGATACATAAATCCTACTTAAATTTTATAAAATATGCACTTGTGGTTTATGAATCCGTGTCGAGTTTTTACTTCAGACATCCAAATTTTTCGACTAAAAATCAACACTGTATAAGAACAGCGTTTTAAGGTTATTGTAAATATAGTAAATCGTTAAACAAAATTTATTCGTTCATGAACCCCCCTCCAGAATTTATGTCTCGTTAGAATTTTGGTCGATATTTAAACGTTAAGAAGTAACATAGTCCTGAACTTGTGCTTTATGAATCCGTGTTGAATTTTTATCGTAGACATCGAAATTTTTGGAAAACAAAATTTTAGGTACAATTTTTCAATTCTTCGATTTTTAGAGTTCTGGCTTTTGATTTTTCAATTTTTCGATTTTTCAACTTTTCAATTTCTGGATTTTCCATTTTATTGGGATTTTTTAGAATTTCGGTTTTTCAATTCTTCGATTTTTTAATTTTTTATCGTTTGATAAATTTTTCGATATTTGAGTCTTGGTATTTTCAATTTTTAGATTCTTCAATTTGACGTTTTAATTTTATGATTTTTTAAATTTTTGATTTTTCGATTTCTAGATATAATTTTCTCGTTTTTTGATTTTCAGTTATTCGTGTTTTAAATTTTACATTTTTCGATTTTTCAATTTTTCAGTATATAAATTTTTCAAATTTTCAGCTTCACCAATTTTTCGATGATTGAAATTTCATTTTTGGGATGTTTTAATTTTTCGATTCTTCAATTTCACGATGTTCCAAATTTTCATTTTCCCGATTTTTTTATTTTTCGATTTCTCGATTGGCCAACATTTCAGTTTTAACGTTTTTCAATTTTTTGATTTTTAAATTTTCCATTTGTTGATTTTTGATTTTTCGATTTATCATTATTTCTATTTATTGATATATCGGTGTATCCATGTTTCAGTTTTGGGATTTGTCAATTTTTTTTCGATGCTTAAATATTCGATTTTTCAATTTTTCGATTTATCGTTTGATCAATATTTTGATATTTGAGTCTTGGAATTTTCAAATTTTAGATTCTTCAATTTAGTGTTTTAATTTTTCGTTCTCTATATTTATTTTCTCGCTTTTTGAATATCAGTTTTTCAATTTTTCGTTTTATAATTTTTACATTTTTGGATTTTTCAATTTTTTAGTTTATACATTTTTCCAATTTTCAACTTTACCAATCTTTCGATTATTCAATTATTCGATTCTTCAATTTCGCGATTTTCCATATTTTCGCTTTCTCGATTTTCTCTATTTTCCAACACTTCAGTTTTAAGGATTCTTGAATGTATCGATTTTTCGAAATCTCATTTTCCAATTTTTGATTTCTCGGTTTTTCAATTTTTTCGAAATTTTCAGCTTTCGATTTTTCAAATTTTCCATTTTGAAAATTTCCAGTCTTTAATTTTTCATTTTTTTTGTACTTCGATTCTTGTATTTTTCGATTTTTCCAAATCTAGTTTTCCAATTTTTGAATTTTCAACTTTTCAATTTTTGATTTTGAATTTCAGGTTTTTTGATTTCTCGGATTTTCGTTTTTTTGAATATTTGCTTAATCGAATTTTCCATTTTTCGATATTCGAATTTTGAATTTGTTTCCTTTTCGACCTATTGATTTTTCAATTTTTCAATTCTTTGTCTTTTCAAATTTTCAATTTTTCGAATTTTTGATTTTTTAAATTTCCGTTTTTCAGTTTTTACATTTTATATTTCATTCATCGAATTTTCAAAGTTTTTTCTTTTGGATTTTCGATTTTTCAATTATTTTAATTTTCCTTTTTTTTTGATTTTTTGAGTTTTAGATTTTCGATACCCGAATTTTCAATCCTTCTAGATATCGATTTTTGCGATTTTTTATGCTTTTTAATTTTTTTTGATTTCTCGATTTAGCGATGTTCCAATTTTCCAATGGTTCGATGTTCGATTTTTCGATTTCTCGGTTTTTCAATTTTTCGGCTTTTCGAGCTTCGATTTTACTCAGTTTCTCCTTTTTCTGATTTTTCAGTTTTTCGTTTTTTTTAAATTTAACATTCTTCGATTTTTCAATTTTTCAATTTTAGGATTTTAACATTTTTTCGAATTTTTCATTTCGCAACTTGCGGTTTTTAATTTAAAAAAATTTTCGATTTCTCGATTTTTCAAATTTGCGATTTTTCATTTTTTCTATGCATCGATTCTTGGATTTTTTGATTTTTCGAAATCTCGTTTTCTAATTTTTGTATTTTCAACTTCTCGATTTTTAATTTCGAATTTCAGGTTTTTTGATTTTTTTGAAAATTTGATTAATCGAATTTTCGATTCTCCAATATTCGAATTTTCAATTTGTTTCCTTTTCGACGTCATGATTTTTCAATTTTTCAATTTTTCGAATTATCGGTTTTACAAAATTTCCGTCCTTTAGTTTTTGGACTTTTCAGTTTTTTTACGCTTCGATTTTTCGATATTCGAGATTACAATTTTTTTACTTTTCGGTTTTTAATTTTTCTGTCTTCAATTTTTGGATTTTTCAGTTATTTTGTTTTTCGATTTTTTGATTTCTCAAGTTTTCGATTTTCGAGTCTCGAATTTTCAATCTGTCTAGTTTTCGATTTTTCGAATTTTCGATTTATCAGTTTTTACGGTGTTTAGCTTTTAGACTTTCCAATATTTTTAATTTTCGATTTCTCAAACTTTTAGTTCCAGTTTTTCGATGTTTCAATTTTTTGGTTTTTCGATATTTTGATTTTCCTATTTCCAGATTTCTCGATTTTCAGATTTTCGGTTCTTGAATTTTTCGATGTTCCAATTTTTTGATCTTAGAATATTTCAATCTGACGTTTCCAAATTTTCGATTTTTTGATTTTCGACTTTTCGATTTCTTGATTTGTTGACTTCTCGCCTTTTCGGCTTTTAGAGTTTTCGGTTTTTCGATATTTTGATTTTCTCATTTCCAGATTTCTCGATTTTCAGATTTTCGGTTCTTGAATTTTTCGATATTTTAGTTTTGGAAATTTTCGGTTTTTCGATTTCTTCAATTTTTCGATTTTTCCGTTTTTAGAGTAATTGTTTGATCAATTTTTCATTTTGAGTTTTGGGATTTTTCAACTTTTAAATTCTTCACTTTGATGTTTTAATTTTTTAATTTATTAAATTTTAGATTTTTCAATTTATAGATCTCTCTTTTTTCGATTTTCAGTTTTTCAATTTATCGTGTTTATAAATTTTTCAAATTTTCAGCTTTACTAATTTTTCGGTTTTTTTTGGATTTATGGAGATTTCGATGTTTCGATTTTTCAGTTTTTCAATTTTTCGATTTTTCCATTTTCCAAATTTTTACTTTTTCGGTGTTCGAATTATTTATATTTCGATTTCTCTATTCTTCAATTTTCCCATTTTTCGATTCTTGGATTTTTCGATTCTAGAATATTCGATATTTCGTGTTTTCTATATTCCGATTTTTAAATTTACCGATTTTTCGAATTTTAGGTTTTCTGTTTTTGTTTTCTTTTCGACGTATTAATTTTTCAATTTTTGAATCTTTTACTTTTCAAATTTTCGAATTTTCGATTTTGCAAATTTCCATTTTTCAGCTTTGGCACTTCATATTTCGAATATACCTAAATTTTTTTTTTTTTCGATTTTCGATTTTTCAACTATTTTACTTTTCAATTTTTTTATTTTTCGAATTTTCGATTTTCAGTACTCGAATTTTCAATCTTTCTAGGTGTCGATATTTCGACTGTTGATTTTTCGAATTTTCTGTTTTTCAATGTTTACATTGTTCAACCTTTCCACTTTTCAATTTTTTTAATTTCCGATTTCTCAAGTTTTCAGTTCCATTCTTCAGTTTTTCGATTTCTCAGTTTTTTTACTTTTCGATTTCTCAGTTTTTGAATTTTTCGAGTCTTCAATTCTTCAATTTTTCGATTTTTTAAATCAATTTTTCGTTTTTTCTTAAATTCAGCATTCTTCGATTTTTAATTTTTCAATTTTAGGATTTTTAGATTTTTTCGAATTTTAGTTTTTCGAATTTCCCATTTCTCAATTTGCGGTTTTTAATTTATAAAATTCTTCGATTTCTCTATTTTTCAAATTTGCGATTTCTCAAATTCTCAACACCTCAATTTTGGGAATGTTTTCATTCCTGAATTTTTCAATTTTTGCATATTTTAATTTTGAGATTTTTCGGTTTACACACTTCTCGATTTCTCGACTTTTCGATTTGGCGATGTTTCAATTTTTCGATGTTTCGATTTCTCAGTTTCTTGGTTTTTCGACTTTTTCCAATTTTTGAGCTTTCGATTTTTCAAAATTTCTATTTTCAAAATTTCGAGTTTTTAATTTTTCATTTTTTCTATACTCCGATTTTTGGATTTTGAATTTCAGGTTTTTTGGTTTCTCGGATTTTCGTTTTCTTTGAAAATTTTATTCATCGAGTTTTCCATTCTACGATATTCGAATTTTCAATTTGTTTCCTTATCGACCTCATGATTTTTCAATATTTCGAATTTTCGGTTTTTCAAAATTTCCATCCTTTAGGTTTTGGACTTTTCAGTTTTTTTTTACTTTTCGATTTTTCGGTATTTTGTTTTCTCGAGTTTTCGCTTTTGGAGTCTCCAATTTTCAATCTTCCTAGTTTTCGATTTATCAATTTTTACGGTGTTTAGTTTTTAGACTTTTCAATATTTTTAATTTTCAATTTCTCAAATTTTTAGTTCCAGTTTTTCGATTTTTCAATTTTTCGATTTTCGATTTTTCGCAGTTGTTATTTATGTCACTGCTTTTAATTTATAGAGGTAAAGAAACAAAAACGCAATTCAAATTTTATATTTTGTATTTTATATAAATTGTCAAGAAAAAAACGGGATTTATTGGGCTTTACTTTAAGGGAGAGGGAAGTTCTGTTGAAATAACCTTCTACCATTTTTTTTAAAAAACCCCAAATTGACGACCGGTAATTGAAGAACATTTCATGTATAATTTTTTTTAAGTTTCATAAAAGCTCAGCTTGACCTATGTATTTATGCAGTGTACATACAGAGTGTCCCAGTATGACCATTTCTTTTATTTTTCTGACTGACAACTTGAACATAGTATTTAATATTGTGTTTTTTCTTTTCAGGTAATGCGATTGAGACATCAGCCACCCTTCAACCGTACATCTAGGTATGACTCCCTTACGTGTTTTTAATTTGGAGCTTTTTCTTTCTGTACTATTCTTCAAGCTTTTTCTTCTTCTTTCTTCTGACCTTTTTCTCATTAACTAACTGCGTTCCAAATTTTTGCGGATGCCAAACAAGCCTGTTTCGCAGTATCAAAGAAGTAAACATTCCCTCAAAGCTAATAGAATTAACATAAGTAATAATACAAAACAAAGAAGCTTGGAGAAAACAGTAATGAGGAAGTTTTAATTAAGTTCGAAAGTTTAACATGTCGAGAAGCAACAATGAATTTAAATTTAGCAGTTTGTTTGTAAAGTGCGGTGGGGCACGACGAGGTAAATAAGACCGGGGGAAAAATGCCGTGTTTAAATAACAAAAAGGATTGTTATTGTGTTCGCTAATTGAGCGTTCAGGATTTTGGCGATAAGTTAGAAAACGCTAACTTTGTAGAATTACTCGTACTGAGAGTGATTCTGAGAATATTTTTGCTCCTCTTCTTAAATCTGCATCGCAAAATTTAAATTGCAGCTTCATAACTTTATTCTAAGAAGATTAATAACTCTGTGCTACGAATGTCCCTCTGTTCTACTTTCGAATTCTAAGCAGAAATTAATTACCTCTTCACTGCCATTCTTACATACTTTTTCCTGCAACTTTAAAAACTTGATTAATATCCTTCATTTCAAACTTGAACATTTCCAGGTGAAGCAGCGAGAAAAATGTTAAACTTTCATGTTTCCCCTCTTCTCGAACCGATGGTGTTTGCAGGAAATCGATAGCTCTTGCAGTTTCTACTCGAGGGAGGGGAAGTTTTCAAATAAATAAACACGCTGTAGGTGTACGTGATGAGCAATGTTTTCGTCTAACATTGTTAGCAGGATCTGAATAATTAGCAGTAACGTTATTATAGGCCATATGATAGGATATTAAAGCTTCGGGATTAGGATTAAGATCCACACTCCACGCGGCTGCGGTTTAGGCGAGAATAATTGATTTTCAGACGTTGTTAGTAAGTCATTTTCTAGGCGGCAACAGCTAGAATGTTTCGTAGACGTTCAATGTACCCTTTTTTAGTTAACTGTAAATAGTTAGTGGAAGAGAGGGTTTCAGACGCCGTTTTTTGTGTATTAGAGAATTTCGCTTTAGCTGCCGTGAAAGGAATGGATTTTTTTCTTGCTTTATTTATAGTGTGGGCGACCCATTCTAGATTTTCTTTGGAAAAATATACATTGCGACATTTGTGTAACAATGCTATCTTTCAGTTGACGAAATCAATAATCCCACGGAGGTTTCGAACCAGCGTTCAGCGTATTGACATAATAATAAATGGTTTAAGATTATTTTTCAAAGGGATTTCAACAAAATTTCACAAAAGGGATTGCTGTGAAATTGCACATATTTTTGGTCAGAAATTATTATTTCCGTTCGTGTTAGGAAATAATAATAATACTAATAATTTATTTACCTTCAGAGAACATTATACAGGACATATTTATGAAAGAAAAAGAAAACTCAGCTTTTCCTAACTCAAATGATATCACTTTGTTTAATTTTTCCAAAAATAGAAGAGTATATATAGGGTCATGATGAAATTTACTTAACAAAAATATGAGAAAAATAATAACAAACAAAATAAACTTGATTTTTTTAAAGATGCGGCTGCAGTTAATACCTGCTAAGATAAAACTGATTTTAAAAAATGAACATAGCCTCTAAGAAAAGAGAGGGCGGGTGGGCGGGGCTAGTACCTGCTAAGATAAGACTGGTTTTAGCAAATAACGTATCCTCTAAAGAAATTTAAATAAATTATTATAAGAAAAGACACTAGAGGTTCCAAAGCACTTTAAAATTTCTTCCAAACAAGAATACCTAGAACCTCAAGACTGTTTTAAATTTTTCAAAAAAAAACGAGTTCTCAAAATTAACTCAAAAACAGATCAGGTAATAATTTTCCAAAAACAGAACACCGAAGTTCCCCAAAATTGTTTTAAATAATTTACAAAAAAACTTTCCATGGGATTCCAAAGTAATACACCTGGGTACTTCTTCAGAGTCTCCGAAATTAAAAAAAAAAAAACACTACAGCACTCAGGATGTTTTCAAATTTATAAAAAATAAAACACTAAAAGCTCAAAAGATTTTTTCAAGTTCATCCAGCAACAAAATATCAGATTCCTTTAAATATACCTCGTACTAAGGTCGTTTGATTTAAAAGAAATTTTTACTTCCCCAACTCGAGGCAAAAACTGTCTGGACAATATCTTTACAAACTAAACACTAGAGAAAATGTTCAAAATTCCTGCCTTCTAAGTAAGCTCGTAATATTTTTTCTAAATTTCGATAATTTTTTGTAAAAGTTAGTCATCACTATTTGTTAAGATAAAACTGATTTTGGCAAATGAGATACCTTCTAAGAAAAGAGGGGGTGGGTGGGCGGGCCTAGTGCCTGATAAGATAAGGCTAATTTTCGCAAATGACATACGCCCTAAGAAAAGAGAGGGTGGGTGGGCGGCCCTAGTACCTGCTAAGATAAGACTGATTTTGGCAAACAAGATTCCTCTAAGAAAATAGAGGGGGTTGGGCGGTGTTAGTACCTGCCAAAATAAGATCGATTTTGGCAAATGACATACACTTTTTGAAAAGAGAGGGTGGGTGGGCGGCGCTAGTACCTGCTAAGATAAGACTGGTTTTAGCAAATGACGTATCCTCTAAGAAATTTAAATAAATTGTTATTAGACAAGACACTAGAGATTCCAAAGCACTATCAAATTCCTTCCAAAGAGGAATACCTAGAACCTCAAGACTCTTTTCAATTTTTCAAAAAAAAAACGGGTTCTCAAAATTAACTCAAAAACAGATCAGGTAATAATTTTCCAAAAACAGAACACCGAAGTTCCCCAAAATTGTTTTAAATAATTTACAAACAAACTTTCCATGGGATTCCAAAATAATACACCTGGGTACTTCTTCAGACTCTCCGAAATTAAAAAAAAAAACACTACAGCACTCAGGATGTTTTCAAATTTATAAAAAATAAAACACTAAAAGCTCAAAAGATTTTTTCAAGTTCATCCAGCAACAAAATATCAGATTCCTTTAAATATACCTCGTACTAAGGTCGTTTGATTTAAAAGAAATTATTACTTCTCCAACTCGAGGCAAAAACTGCCTGGACAATATCTTTACATACTAAACACTAGAGAAGATGTTCAAAATTCCTGCCTTGTAAGTAAGTTCGTAATATTTTTTTAAAATTTTAATCATTTTTTGTAAAAGTTAGTCATCACTATTTGTTAAGATAAAACTGATTTTGGCAAATGAGATACCTTCTAAGAAAAGAGAGGGTGGGTGGGCGGGGCTAGTACCTGATAAGATAAGGCTAATTTTCGCAAATGACATACCCTTAAGAAAAGAGAGGGTGGGTGGGCGGGCCTAGTACCTGCTAAGATAAGACTGATTTTGGCAAACAAGATTCCTCTAAGAAAATAGAGAGGGTTGGGCGGGGTTAGTACCTGCCAAAAAAAGTCCGATTTTGGCAAATGACATACATTTTATGAACAGAGAGGGCTGGTGGGTGGGGAATAATGGTAGGAATTTGTGAAATGTAGCCTAACATACATAGTTTCTGGATGTCGAAATCTACAAATAAATCTCTTCAAGTAATTTTCGAAAATCATCAAAACAGGTCCAAAATTTCGTAATATTAAAATTAATATTTTGGAAAAGTTCCATAAAAATCCACAAAAACTTCTGTGCTAATTCGAAAAATATACCGTGTTTACGGTCTGGGGGCAATTTTTGGAAATACGCGATTTTGAACCCAAATTTTTTAAAATCTTAAAAATTATTGTATACCTACTGTATTGGCGATTCTGGCAAAATGGTAAGAATTTTAGGATAAATGAAGCCGGAAATTACTTCTAGAGGTCGAAATCGCCAAATCTACAGAAAAATGTCTGGATAATTTTCGAAAGTGGGTAAAAACGACCGAACATTTCAAAACCAGAAATTGAGAATTTGAAAACGTTGCCCAAAAATCCGCAAAAATTTTAGAATATGAATTTCGACGGAGGATTTTCGAAATCGGTTTAAAAAACAAAATATTTAAAAATCTCAAAATTTGGTACATTTTGTACTGAAGTTAGGGAATAGTAAGAACATATTTATGTGAAATAAACTCGAAAATAGTCGAAAATTTTATAATATTGACTTACGCTTTCGGAAAAGGTGCGTGAAAATCCACTAAAAATTCTGAGGTATGTAGATCTCGTCGCACTAATTCGAAAAATATAGCCTGTTTATAGTCCTGGAGAAAGATTTTCGAAAAATTATACGAGTATATTCGGTTTTTAAATTCATTTTTTTTTTAATAAATCCTAAACGTCATAATTTTTCATACGGCGATTTTGGCAAAATGGGAGCAGTTGTCGAAATCAAGCCAAAAATAACTTCAAGAGGTCGAAATCTACAAAAATGCTTTTCGATAATTTCCGAAAGTGCCTGAAAGACGAAACATTTCACAATCAAAAGGTGCCCAAAACTCCGCAAAAATTCTAGGATATGGATCTCGACGTGTTGATTAAAAAAATTTAGCATTTTTCGGTCTCGGAGCAGGGTTTTTGCTATATTTTATACTGAATTTTTGAAATGAAGCCGAAAATAGCTTCTGAATGCCGAATTCTACAACAAAATTTGTTCAAGTAATTTTCGAAAAGTTACCTTCTAGAGTTCGAAATGGACAAATCTACAAAAAATTGTCTTTGGATAATTTTCGAAAGTGGTTGAAAATAGACTGACAACTTCAAAACGACAAGTTGAGCATAAAATAGTCTCTGAGTGTCAAAATGTACAAAAAAATCTTTTAAGTAATTTTGGAAAATGATCAAAAAAAAGTCGAAAATTTCACAATATTGAAAACTTACCTACGCTTTTGGAAAAGTTACCTGTAAATCCACAAAAAATTGTAAGATATAGATTTCGATAAATGTAGTTTGTTTATGGTCCCGGAACAATTTTTTAGAAATATTTAGTTTTAGATTAATTTTTTTCTAAAATCATAAAAATTGCTGTATTTCATATTTTCGAAGAAATGAAGCCAAAAACAACTTCTGGAATTGGAAGTTTTAAATTCTTTTTTTTTAATAAATCCTAAACGTTGTCATAATTATCTGATATTGGCGATTTTGGCAAAATAGTAATAACTTCTAGAAGTCAAAACTACTTATAATGAAATATCTTTGGACAATTTTGGAAAGCGGTCAAAAAAAGATCAAAAATGTTTTAATCGAAAATTGAGCTTTTGAAAAAATTGCCCAAAAATCCGGAATATGGATCTCGAAGCAGGATTTTCGAAATATTCGGTTCAAAAAAACAAAACTTTTAAAAATCCCAAAATTGGCCACAATTTATTATACTAAAGATAGGGAATAATACTTAGTAGGAATTTTTTAAATGTAGTCGAAAAAAACTTCTGAATGTTGAAATCTACAAACAAAAATCTCTTTAAGTACTTTTCGAAAATGACAAAAAAGTCGAAAATTTTGTAATATTGAAAACTTACGCTTTTGGAAAAGTTACCTAAAAATGCACAAAAAATTCGAAGCTATAGATCTCAATATGCTCATTCGAAAAATATTACGTGTTTACTTTTGTGGTCCCGGAGCAATTTTTGGAGATATTCGATTTTAGATTCATTTTTTTTAAAGCATATAAAAATTGCTGTATTTCATTGGGCGATTCTGGTAAAATGGTAATTTTTTGAAGAAATTAAGCCAAAATATCTTCTAGAGCTCTAAATCCGATCTAAAGGTCTTTGCATAATGTTCGAAAGTGGCCAAAAATTGAACAAAATGTTTTGAATATGTTTATTATTAAAATTTTCATTTCATCATAATTAAATAAAGACGTGGGTATTCTCACATTTTCTAAAAAATGAGGTTCTTAATTCGATCAATTAAAAATTGGTCGAAGGCTATAAGTAAAATCCGACAAATCTCGCTGTTTAAAAAAATTATAAAATTTGATTTTACGATTTTCGTTTTGTGATAACCGCTGTAAAGTAAAAACCAGCGGCAAAAATAACACCTCCGCAGCCCCTGCGCCGTACGGACAATGTAAAATATATTTAAAGCACACAACTAACGTGCCAAAATGTCCTTCAGCACTAGGTAACAGCAACCTGAAACTCAAGCGTTTATTTATGTTTATACATCGAAATAATGTCACGTAGAAATTTGTTTGATTTGAATGAGTTTGTTTTCTCAAAACACAGGACTAAAATTATTAATCGGACAAAATGTTCTGAATATTATGATTTTGGTTAACATTTAACCAACTACATGATATTTCTAATACACAAACAAAATTTGATACTGATGATGAGCTAAACGAAGATGATTTTCATCGTACAGTAGTTAATTATATGTTCTTTTTTAGAGTGGGAATGAGAAAGAATAGAATGTATGCTATTAATGTTTTTGTTATAATATTTGCTATAAAATTTATTTCTCATTTCAGAAGAAAAAAGGAGAAAATGGGTGGGTGGGCGGGGCTAGTACTTGCAAAGACAAAGCTTATTTTGGAAAATGACATAAACTGTGAGAAAATAAGGGGCGGGTGGGCGGGGCTTACACTTGCTAAGATAGGACTGATTTTGCCCCAATAGGGGCAAGTTTAATAAAACTTGTAAAAACTTGTTTAATGTAGAAGGTGCTAAATTGCATATTTCCATAGTAACGAGTTAAATTCCGAAATCTGATTGGGTATTTATTTTTTCTCAAGTCAGTCGTTAATTTTTCTGAGACACTCTGTATAAGCAAATTAAAAAAATATTAATTATATATTAAAAATGAATCATAAGTATAGACTCATCATACTTTGCACATTTAAGATAGGGTATATTCAGCAATATTTAAGGTGACGTCATCAATTTTTTAGGGGGATGAGCAAATACATTTTGATCAAAGGATTCGGTTTTGCAGTTCCTGATTAAACCAATAAAATAAATTCACGTTCATTGAAATTTTTTTTTTCTAAAACCAAAAAATTGCAATATTATGTTAAACATTAAAATCGAAAAATACAAAAATTGAAAAATCGAGAAATTGCGAATAAAGTTGAAAAATTAATAATTAAAACATTCAAAATAGGAAAATTAAAAATTGAGGTAATAAAAATGTGACTATTAGAAATTGAAAAACTTGGAAAAACGGATAATTGTAAAATCGTGAAATTGGAAATGAAAAAATGAAAAATAAAAAATTCTAAAACCGAAAACGTGAAAATCAAAAGCGAAAGATTAAAAAATTGCACAATCCAAAATTAGGATCACGTGAGTACTGACAAACACACAAATTGCCGCCTACAGAACATTTAACTATAAATAAATACAATAATAAAGTTCACAACTAAACTAAAACTTAACGCTGAAAATTCGTCGATGCTGTAAACTCTGTTTGTTGGCAGAATACTTGGAAGTTCGTTCTTTAGCACAGCTTTTTTTTAAAGTAGAAAAATTCTGGATATGTGAAAAAAGCATTTTTTTATAATTAATAGAATTATCTAACGACTCTACAGATAATTTTCGCACTACAATGTTTGCAACGTATTGCCCATTTTCTTATATTCAAACTTGGACTTTTTTGTAGCCTAGACAGAATTTTCCCAAATTTTCTACATTTCTGCGTCCAGTTCTGTCTTCCTTTTTTCTTAAATTCTAAAACATCTTAGTTTCTATCAAGATAGTCTAAAACATTTTAAATTATTTGTTTTGCTTGGTCGTTAAATACTATTTAATAAATAGTTTCATTTTTGACTGGGACAAATGATTAATTTCAAAATTTGATAAAATACTCTACGACCGACTCAAAATTTGGTGATTTTTTTGTCTTACACAAAGTGCATAAGATAGAAAGAGAAAAAGTTTGACTTGGGGTAATTCCACGACTTTAAAAATTTTTCTTATGGTCTTCATTATGAAATGCGAAAATTAAAGTTTGCCAGGGATCTTTGGAATTAATTTTACAACTAGTTTTTCCATTTGACTTGTACAACATTAATAAAAAAATACTAGATGATAAACAATTTTTAAACACTTTTACACTTAACCCAATACGAGCTAATTGATACAGGAAGAGAACTCGAAAAGAAAGTTGTAGGAGGACTTGGTGTATTTAACACACCAAAGCTCTTTCTAGTTGTTTTAATTATTTTAAAAGCTCCCTACGTACTTAGCTGTGCAATAAAATTTGTTGTTTGATTGTTTACGCAGATTAGATAATCTTTCTTTATAATACCTTAGGGGTGTATAAAAATCAGATTTTAAAACAAAATAGGTAGAAAAAACTGAAATAAAACAATGTTGAAAATCCCTATTTAGTTCCACTTGAAAACCCATCAACATAAGCGCAAAATCGGTCATAATAAGCACCAAATAGATACCTACGCAGTGTCAACATTTATACACACCACCTTATCGATTTTCTTGTCAGGGGGCGATACTTGTTAGTATTCGTACAGCTTCGTGGTTGACGATCCAGAAATTTGAACAACACGACTCCCTACATACCCATGCTCGATAATACTCCGCCGAAACTGATCGCAGGCGATGATCCTCTTCGCCGGCAATCCTCAAACGCAGCGAAAATCGACAAATATGGAAATCACTAAAGTCCCCCGAGCCGCATAAAAATCCACCATACCGGATCGAAGTCGCAACTTTCTCCAAACTCCAACTAATTTCGAGAAGAAGGATCGCCAGCCATAACCCGAATCATCAATAAAACATGTACAGGTGCTAAGGCCGTTAAAGCAGTTTAAAAGTTTCAAAAAGCTCTCGTCCTGCCTCCAAACGGCAGGATAACGTCGTTGCAGGCGCAGGACAAAGAGGGTTTATTAAAAACAGCGGCACGTATTCCTGCCTCGGGGACGTTTCTTTCACTTGGGTGATGTGATGTTTTATAAAGGCACGAAAGTGCTGCGTTTTACAAGTGTGATAGATAAAGCGAGAATTAAAACATTACGACATCGCGAGTTTAATTGAAGCGAACGCAGGGGCTTGATGGAATAAATCTTTTAAGGTCTTTAAAAGCTCGGGAATACATGCTTTCAATAGGAGAGCGCGCTGGCAATTCAGACATCGGAGTGGATCGAGGAATGTAATCGTAAGGTTGGATTCGTTGCAAAACAAAGAGTGAGTGGGTGTACACTGTACAGGTTTCGTGCGAGTTTTTTATGCTATGTCAAGATGACTCTAAATGAGAAGTGCTTCGCTTGCATTTTTTAGTCGAGTTGTGAAAGCACTGTTTAGTATGAGGAAATTAATTAGTGCACCACGTGTTTCATGATTTTAACTGGAGCGAGGGATTATTTTAAAATTAATCTTTTCTCTTTTTAGTTTGAATTTCTACACTGAACAAATAACAAAACAATACAGACCGAAAATAAAATATCACCGAGTTTACCCCAAATAAAGTGTCCTTGTTTCAGTGTTATGTCTCCCCGTGATCCTCCGTCTTGTATCCCCCTGAATTTCTTTATCTAGTGCTTTCACCTGTCTCTTATTTCTTAGCTGCTTTCTCTCCTTCTAACACAATCTTTACAACCCCAAATCTCGTGTTACTTTTTGACGTTTCTTCAATCTCTCCCTTGAAATGTATCACTGTATTTCTTCTTCGGCATTCAGCTCCAACTAATTTCTGTTCAAGTCAAACCGTCTCTTGATTTTCGTCGATGCAAATTTTTATATTGTTCCGCAGCTTCTATAATTTGTTTTTTAATTAAATTTTAATTGTTTTTTGTTCGGCTACTGTTTCAATTTTTCTCAGAAAATTTTTGAAAATCATTATCTTGTTTTTCTCGATTGTTCAAATTTACAGTCAAGGTTCAAAGTTGGCTTTTTCTTCTTTCTAATTTATGATAAGACTGATTTTGGCAAATGACCTACTCTTCTAAGAAAAAGTACTAGCCCCCCCCACCCACCCTTTATTTTCTTACAAGAGTAGGTCATCTGCCAAAATCAGTCTTATCTTGGCAAGTATGTGACTTATTTTTGCAAATGACATATCCTTTAAGAAAATAAAGGGTGGGTGGGTGGGGCTAGTACTTGTCAAGAAGAGACTGATTTTCGCAAATGACTTATTCTTCTAAGAAAATAAGGGTGGGTGGGTGGGGCTAGTACTTGCTAAAAATAAAAAAATAAAAATCAAAAAAATGACATTGAAAAATCGAATCAATGAGAAATTGTAAAATTGTAAAACTGTATAACCCGAAAATAAAATTTTAATCTGAGAACTTGAAAAATTAAAAATCAAAAATCAAAAAATTAAAAACTGCAAAACTGTCAAACAAATTATCAAATGAATTATTCAAAAGTTGAAAAATCTAAAAACTAAAAAAAATGAAAACTGGAATTTCGATTTCAATTTTATAAGATTTGCTTTTTTTCAATTTTTCGATGTTTCAGTTTTTGATTTTCCGATTATACAGTTGGACAATTTTCCGATTTTGCAATTTGTCATTTTTTAATTTTTAATTTTTTATTTTTAGCAAGTAGTAGCCCCACCCGCCCAACCTTTGTTTTCTTATAAGAATAAGTCATCTGCCAAAATGAGTCTTATCTTGGCAAGTACTAGCCCCGCCCACCCACCCATATTTTCTAGAAGATATGTCATTTGCAAAAATCAGTCTCATACTTGCCAAAATAAGACTGATTTTGGCAGATGACCTACTTTTCTAAGAAAATAAAGGGTGGGTGGGCGGGGGCTAGTACTTGCCGACCAATTATTATTTGATTTTTAAAAATATCAAGAAAACAGTTGTTTATTTTTTTTAATTTTCGATTTTTGATTTTTGGAAAGGAGTGAACAGTAATTATGATCAGCGATTTGCCATGTTTACGTTACTTTAAAACATCTGAAAATTTTGTTTCTAATTTTCAATTTTTGGATTTTTAGGTTTTTCAAAATTTCGGTTCGAATAAATTTGTTCTTTTAATTAAAAAATCGAAAAATAACAAATCGTGAAAAGGAAAAATTTTAATTTGAGAAAATGAAAAATTAAAAATCAAAAAATTCCAAAATTGTAAAATTAAAACTTGAAAAATCAAAAGATTGGAATTAAAAACTGCAAAACTGTCAAACAAATTATCAAATGAAATATTCAAAAGTTGAAAAATCTAAAAACTAAAAAAAAATGAAAACTGGTATTTCGAATTCGATTTTATAAGATTTGTTTTTTTTTTCAATTTTTCGATATTTCAGTTTTTGATTTTCCGATTATACAGTTGTACAATTTTCCGATTTTGCAATTTGTCATTTTTTAATTTTTAATTTTTTTATTTTTAGCAAGTACTAGCCCCACCCGCCCAGCCTTTGTTTTCTTAGAAGAATAAGTCATCTGCCAAAATGAATCTTATCTTGGCAAGTACTAACCCCCCGCCCACCCTCCCTTATTTTCTTAGAGGATATGTCATTTGCCATAATCAATCTCATCTTGACAAGTACTAGCCCCGCCCACCCACCCTTTATTTTCTTTGAAGAATGGGTCATCTGCCAAAATCAGTCTGATCTTGACAGGAACAAGCCCCGCCCACCCACCCTTATTTTCTTAGAAGATATGTCATTTGCAAAAATCAGTCTCATACTTGCCAAGATAAGACTGATTTTGGCAGATGACCTACTTTTCTAAGAAAATAAAGGGTGGGTGGGCGGAGGGCTAGTACTTGCCGACCAATTATTTGATTTTTAAAAATATCAAGAAAATAGATGTTTATTTTTTAAATTTTCGATTTTTGATTTTTGGAAAGGAGTAAACAGTAATTATGATCAGCGATTTGCCATGTTTACCGTAAATTTAAAACATCTGAAAATTTTGTTTCTAATTTTCAATTTTTGGATTTTTAGGTTTTTCTGAATTTCGGTTTGAATAAATTTGTTCTTTTAATTCAAAAATCGAAAAATGACAAATCGTGAATAGGAAAAATTTTAATTTGAGAATATGAAAAATTAGAAATCAAAAAATTCCAAAATTGTAAAGTTAAAACTTGAAAAATCTTAAGATTGGAATTAAAAACTGCAAAATTGACAAATTATTATCAAAATGAAATATTTAAAAGTTGAAAAATCTAAAAACTAAAAAAAAATGAAAACTGGAATTTCGAATTCGATTTTTCTTCACTTTTTCGATGTCAGTTTTTGATTTTCCGATTATATTCATCAGTCTTATCTTGGCAAGTACTTTTGTTTGTATACTAATTGCGCAGATATGATTATACTTGCCGATGAGGTTATTCCAAATAGTGCTAAAATTTCGTATGGGAATTTCCGGTTTTCTCAATTTTTTGAAGAACTTTATGACAAAAATAACTTCTGATTCGTAATCTACGGAAAATTGATTGCTTTGACATTTTTCTTCATTATTTCAAAATCTATAGTAAAAACGAGTTCAGATTTTTCTACAAATTCGTAGTTTTTTTTTATACAGACCTTTTTATTTTTTTTTTTTTGGAAAATTTTTGGAAATCATTTTCAATTTTCTTTAGTTACTTCAAGACTTGTACCAAAAATCAGGTCTGTTTTTCTTGTTCGAATCAACCTCGGTTTAATTTTTTTGGAATATTTTTGCACAATATGTTTCCATTCTTATCGATTATTTGAAGAAGAAAAGAAAATAGAACACTCCAGAATTGTAATTAACGAGAAATTCTACATAAGTTAATGTTTTCTTCCTTCGATAGGACAATTGAATATTTTTTCAGAAAAGTTTTGGAAATAATTTTTTTCAGTTTTCTCTATTTTTTAAACAACTTATAACAAAATAATTTCAGATTGATTCGTAGTCTACGTAAAATTTTCTGCAAGGCGGAATTTTTTAGAGCCCTGTTTAAAATTTTTTGGAATTTTTTTCCACAGTTTTCTTGATTTACTTGAAGAGTTTATGGCAAAAATAACTTCGAACTCGTAGTCTACGAAAAATTGTCTAAGTTAGATTTTTTTATCTTAAACTAAAATTTCTTTTGTAAAATTTTTGAAAATTATTTTGAGATTTTCCTTCTTTATTTCAAGACCTATTGTAAAAACTGCTTCAGACTCGTAATCTGTGCATAATTTTCTACAAAGTAGTAGTTTTTTCTTCACAGTAGCGACCGTTATAATGTTTTTGGAAAATTTTTGGAAATTGTGTTCTTTTTACCAAAAATCAAATATATATTTTTTTGGGTTCCAAGAGAGCCCAATTTAATGAACAGATTTTAGCCGCAATTTGAAGCCCTCTAGCACATTTGCAACCTACAAGCGATACTTTAAAAACCAATTCTTTCTTCCCGTTTTTTTTTTGGAAATTTTTTGGAAATTATTTTCAATTTTCTACTCGTATTCTATCCACAATTGTCTACAAAATCGTCGTTTTTTCTTTTTAACAAAGGCGCTTTTAACATTTTTGGAAATTGTTTTTTCTCTTTACCAAAAATCTTTTTTTTTGTTTTTGGTTTCAATATAGCCCACTTTAATGAACAGTTTTTACCCGCAGTTTGAAGCCCTATAGCAGATTTGCAATCTACAAGCAATACTTTAAAAGCCAATACTTTCTTCTCGTCTTTTTTGGAAAATTTTTGGGAATTATTTTCAATTTTCTACAATTACTGCAAGACCTGTATCAAAAATCAAGTTTGTTCTTTTTTTTATTCCAATCAAGCCCAATTCCCCAACAATTCTCTACAAACTCGTAGTTTTTTCATTTTAATAGAGACCCTTTTAACTTTTTTAGAAAATTTTTGGAAATTGTTTCCCTCTTTACCAAAAATTTTTTTTGGTTCCAATTCAGACCACTTTAGTGAACAGTTTTTACCCGCGATTTGAAGACCTATAGCAGACTTCCAACCTACAAGCCAATACTTTTTTTTCATCTTTATTGGAAAATTTTGGAAATTATTTTCAATTTTCTACAGTTACTTCAAGACCTGTCAAGACAAGTTTGTCCTTTTTTTACTCGAATCAAGCCCGGTTTAAGTTTTTTTTAAATATTTTTGCAAATAATGTTTCCGTTTTTCTAGATTATTTGAAGGGGAAAAGCAAAATACGAACTTCGGAATTGTAATCTACGAGAAATTCTATATAAGCTAATGTTTTCTTGTTTTGATAGGACGATTGAAGATATTTCAAGATCTGTACCTAAAATCAAGTCTGTTTGGTTTTCACTCGAATAGAGCCCTGTTTCAAATTTTTTTTTTCTAAAATTTTTGAAAATTATTTTGAGATTTTCCTTCTTTATTTCAAAACCAATAGTAAAAATTGCTTTGGACTCGTAATCTATGCAGAATTCTCTACAAACTCGTAGGTTTTTCTTTTAATAGAGACTCTTAACTTCTTTGGAAAATTTTTGAATTTTTTCTTACCAAAATTCAAATAAATGTTTTTTTTTTGGTTCCAATAGAGAACAGTTTTTAGCCGTAATTTGAGGCCCTGTAGCAGATTTACAACCTACAAGCTATACTTTAAAAGCCAATAGTTTCTTCCCGTCTTTTTTGGAAAATTTTTGGAAATTTCTTATTTTCAATTTTCTGCAATTCAAAACCTGTACCAAAAATTAAGTCTTTATTCAAATCAAGTCCAGTTTAAATTTTTTGGAATATTTTTGCAAATTATGTTTCTGTTTTTCCTCGATTTGAAGAAATTGAAGAAGGATGTCAAAATGAAGTAAAGCAGAATTAGAAAAAAAATGGAAGAAAGACCAAAAAGGAAGAGAGAGGGTCGGAAGACAAGAAAGAAATAAAAGAGAAGTGAAACAAATTCTTTTGCGTAATATTGGAAGACATAGAAGACAAATCTACGAAGATAAGAAGGTATTAATCAGCACAGAAAAAAAGTGAAGAAATGTATCAAAATGAGGTAAAATAGAAACTGTTGAAGAGAAGTGAAATTGAGAAGATTTAAAAACGGGAATAAAAGGAAATGACAGGAAGTTGTTTAAAAACTGGGCACTTAGAGAGAAAAAGGAGTTAGAGGTACAATATTTGACGAACCAAAAAAATGAAGAGTGTTAAATATGAGGAAGAGATAAAAGAGAGAAAGAAGAAATTCTTTTGTAAAATACTAGGAGACACAGAAAAGAAGCCATTTATGAGTATAGGAAGTTTTAAAGTTATAAATTAACTCAGAAGGAAATTGAAGAAATATATCAAAATTAAGCAAAGCGGAGACTAGAGAAGTGAAGTGAAAAAATTCAAAACAAATTGTTTTCAGAATTGAGAGGACTTAAAAGAAAGACGAAAGTATAATTATTTTGTGAAATATTGGCCGTAGATGAAACCAACTGTACACAAGTGATTACAGAAGAGAAACTTAAACATGTTACAAAATGGTAAAATGACAACAAAGTTCATTTTTTTTCAACGACAAAAAACTGGAGAAAATTGCCTGGTCTTTGTCTTGGACTATGTCGACATTATAATTTTTTTCTCTCTGCATTAAATGAAACAGAAAACTAAATTTTCGTCTAGACTAACTCCTCACCGCATTCATGTTTAATAAGACAGACACTAATGCTCCTGGCTACATTTACATGTACTCCAGCAAAAAATCCCCCAAATTGCATAAAAGCCATGTCATTAAAATCGATTCCAGTCGCTGCTTTCCACTGCATTATTCCCCACCAGCCCGTGATACTTAATGCCATCAATCACTCGAAATGTTGCAAGTGGCCGTCCTTTGTTTGTCGTCTCATTAAAAACTGGAAACGGCTGAAAGTTGAGTGATTGCCAAATAATGCGATTTAAATGCGCCCCGTCTCGATGAAACGTTTTCAGCTGAAATATAACGCTCGTTTTATCGCTGGCAGTGATCAAAAGTGGGAATGAAAGCACATGTTTCTTGCATTTACCGCAGTTTTATCTTTTTTATCATTTTTGCACGACAGTTCGAGTGGAATAGTTGACAACCTGAATAAACGCGCTTCAAAAATGCCGCTGCAAGCGAGACAGACAGTTTTTGTTGTTGGTGAATAATTAAGGAATTATTGCTTTTTCGGATTAAAATATTCGAGGGGATTTGTTTTTACAAAGTAATCCGATTTTGCGCAACTCATTTCGTGCTTAGGGGCAAAACCGAAGCGGAGCACCAACAAAGGCAAAGTTTGTAGTTTAATTCGGGTAATTTATAAATGAGGAACCATTAACTAAACGAATGCCGGTTGGATTCCGAACAAAGATAAATTCGGCAATCTGCGGCATGCTTCATTTTATTTAATTTTTTTAACGTAGAACAATGTAATTGAAACTGGCTGGACTTTATCCAGTGTTTTAAATAAAACTGTTCGTGCTATAGTAACACTTTACTTTGTTGGACATATTTCACGTTCTACGCGCTCATAAATTTCCAAAATTAATAGCAAATCCCGTGAAATACGACCAAAAACACCAGCGATAATTTATTCCAAATAATGATAAAACACAATTTAATGCCACTTAAACGCAGCGTAATTGGATTATAAATAATGAAAACGCTAATAATTTACGTGAACCATAATTTATAAATATATGCTGTTTACAAACACTGGCGCAAAAACAACCATTTCAGCTCCACACCGTTCGAGCGAGCGCTAAATTTAAAGTAAACTTCCATCCAGATCTGGAAACCGGGGACTGATTGAATATACATTAATATACGGCCGTTCTCAATGCTCAATGCAGCCACTTTCATAATTTCAGCGTTGAAGCGTAAACACAGACTGAAACCCCGTCCTGAAGGCATGATTGTGTTTGTGCAAAGCAAAACATCTCGCGCAAACATTTTCGTTTGAAATTTCATGTAGGAGTGCGTTTGGGGCTGATTAGTTCTAATTTTAACAGATGCTGGAATGCTGGGTGTTTTATTGAAGTTGGGGACGTTTTGTGTGATGAGATAGCAGTTTCGATTCGGTGGTGGCAAGTTTAGAACTCTTAAATCGGCTGATTACGTCGTTGAGGTAACTGAAAGGAAAACATTTTCCGCTGCGATGAAAATCGGCGGTGTCAAATGCTGAAAGTTGGGAATAAAATGATGAAAGTGTGGGTTTGAAGAATTGGGAAAAAGTTAAAGAAACTTTTAGTAATATCTAAAAAATAATTGTGTTAGTAACTAATACATTATGGATGGTGGTTATAGATGAAATAACACGAATTTTTATGCATAATTTATGAAGAACTTATTTAAAATTTAAAATCGTAATCTGCAGAGAAATTCTGTAAGAAGCAGTTCACTACACTCCAACAGATCCGGGTATTTCACAGTTTTTCTCGATTTTTTCTAGAATTATACAAAAATATGAAAAATTTATACAAGCTAACATGGTTTCGAACTCGAACAAAATTGTTTTAGAAATTTGTGGAAATTGTTTCGTTGCTTTTCTTCATTATTCAAGATCTATACCGAAACAGACTTCAATTGCGGAATTTACGAAAAATTCTCTATAAACCAACATTTTTTTCTGACACGAATATTCTAAAATGATATTAGAAATTTTAGAAAATAATTTGAAATTTTTATCGATCGAAGAGCTACACCAAAAATTAGTTCAAATTCGTAAACTAGGAAATATCATCAATAAATCAATATTTTTTTCTAACTCGAAGTGAGTTATTTTTTTTGAAAATCGTTGGGAAATTTTTTTCCACTTTGCCCGATTGTTCCACGAATGATACTAAAAATGATATCAAATTCGTAATCTATATGAAAAATTGTCTATAACCAACTTTTTTTTTAATTCAAATGGAATTGATTTTAACATTATTTCAGAACATTCATTGATTTTTCATTATTTCAAAATCTATAACAAATTTGTCATCTACGAAAAATTCTCTACAAGTCAACAAGAATTCTAACTCGAAAAGAGATTTTTTGGAATTAATCGGCCATTTTTCTTCATTATTTCATGATCTATACTAAAAGGTACTCAAATTCATAACCTACAAAAAAGTATCTATAAGTCAACAATTTTTTCTTACCCGACTGGAATTTTAGAAATTTTTTGTAAATAATTTCGCCATTTTTTTTTTATTACTTCAAGATCTATACCAAAAAGGACTTCTAATTAGTAACCTACGAAAAATTTTTCTTGACTCTTTATGAAAATTTTTGGAAATTATTTCGCCGTTTTTCTTCATTACTTTGAGATCTAGACCAAAAAGGACTTCACATTCGTAATCTACGAAAATGTTTCTATAATCCAATAAGTTTTTAAATTCGAATAGAGCTGATTTTAAAATTATTTTAGAAGATTGTTGTAAATAGTTTCACCGTTTTTTATTTTCATTATTTCCAGATCTATACCAAAAAGAACTTCAAAATTTTTCTACAAGCCAACAAGATTCCTAAATCGAGTTGAGTTAGTTCTAAAATTTTTAAATTTGTTTAAAAACATTTTTGGAAATTAATTCGCCTTTATTTCAAGATATATACCACAAAGGACTCTACCAAAGATTCTCTATAAGCCAAGAATTTTATAGCTCGAATAGAGCTCGTTCTAAGTATTTTTAAAAAAATTTTTGGGAATTATTTCACCGTTTTTCTTCAATGTTTGAAGATCTATACTAAAATGGACTTCCAATCCAAGGTATGAACCAAAAAGAACTTCAATTTCGTAATCTACGCAAATTACTCTATAAGCCAACGAGTTGTCAAACTCGAATAGAGTTGATTTTAAAACTATTTTTTTCCGTTATTTCAAAATCTATACTAAAAAGGACTTTAAATTCATAATCTGAAAACTTTTCTATTAGTCAAGATTTTTTTTAACTCGAATAGAGTTAATTTTAACATTATTTTAGAAAATTTTTGGAAATAATTTCGGCTTTTTTCTTCATTATTTTAAGATGTATACTAAAATGGACTTCCAATTCATAATCAATGAAATATTCTCTATAAATGAACATTTTTTCAACTCGAATAGAGTGGATTTTAAAATTATTTTGGAAAATTCTGACAATTAATTTAAAGGTTTTTTTTCATTTTTTCGAGGTATTTACCAAAAATGACTTCAATTTCGTAATCTACGAAAATTTTCCTATAAGCCAACAAGTTTCCAAACTCGAATAGAGTGATTTTTAAAATTATTTTAGAAAATTAAAAAAATAGGAAATTCACACTTTTTTCATTATTTCAAGATCTATAACGAAAAGGACTTTAATTTTTCTTATTTTTTGAAGATCTATAAAGGATTTTTCTACAAGCCAACAAGATTCCTAACTCGAATAAAGTTTTTAAAAACCTGTTTGGAAATTACTTTTCTTTATTATTTCAAGATCTATACTAAGAAAGACTTCACATTTATATACTAAAAATTGCTCTATAAGTCAACATTTTTTCTAACTCGAATAGAGTTGATTTTAAAATTATTTTACAAAATTCTTGGAAATAATTTCGCCGTTTTTTTTCAGAAAAGAATTTCAAACTAGTAATCTACGATAAGGCAACAATTTTCTAACTCAAATAGAGAGGAAGTATTTATTAGAAAATGTTTACACTTATTTGGCCGTTTTTCTTCATTATTTTGAGATCTATACTAAAATGGACTTCCAGTTCATACTCGGTGAAAGATTCTCTATAAACGAACATTTTTTTCAACTCCAATAGAATTGATTTTAAAATTATTTTGGAAAATTCTGACAAATAGTTTCCAGGTTTTTTTATTATTTCAAGGTATTTACCAAAATGGAGTTCGTAATCTAGGAAAATTTCTCTATAAGCCAACAAATTTTTTGCAAACTCGAATAGAGTGAATTTTAAAATTATTTTAGAAAATTAAAAAAAATAATTTCACCGTTTTTTCATTGTTTCGAGATCTGTACCGAAAAGGACTTAAAAAATTCTCAACAAGCCAACAAGATTCCTAACTCGAATAAAGTGTGCTCTATATTTTTATTTTTATTTTTTTTTAATATTTCTGTAAATTAATTCGCCATTTTTCTACATCATTTCAAGATCTATACTAAGAAGGACTTCAAATTCATATTCTGAAAAATTCTCTAAAGTCAACATTTTTTCTAACTCGAATAGAGTTGGTTTCAAAATTATTTTAGACAATTTTTGGAAATAATTTCGCTGTTTCTTTGAATATTTCGAGATCTAAACCAAAAAGGACTTCAAATTAGCAATCTACGAAACATTCTCTATAAGGTAACAATTTTCTAACTCGAACAGAGCTCGTTCTAAGTATCTTTTAGAAAATTTTTGGGAATTATCTCGCAGTTTTTTTTCATTATTTTAAGATTCATACTAAAAAGGACTTCCAATTCATAATCGATGAAATATTCTCTAGAAACGAACATTTTTTCAACCCGAATAGAGTTGTCTGTAAAATTGTTTTGGAAAATTCCGATAAATAATTTCAACGTATTTTTTTTTCATTATTTCAAGGTAATTACCAAAAAGGATTTCAATTTCACAATCTACGAAAATTTCTCTATAAGCCAACAAGTTTGCAAACTTGAATAGAGTAAATTTTAAAATTATGTTAGAAAATTGAAAAAAAAACTCCAGATCTTGCTGAGAATTTTTAGTAGAATACGAATTTGAACACTTTTTTGGTATAGATCTAGAAATAATAGAAAAGACGGCGAAATAATTTCCAAGAATTTTCTAAAATAATTTTAATTTCAGCTCTATCCGAATTAGAAATCACGTTGGTTTATAAAGAATTTTTTGTAGACTAGTTAGAAAAAAAAACGTACTGAGAAATTTTCGTTAGTTATGATTATGAATTTGAAATCTTTTTTGGTATAGATCTTCTAGAGAATTTTTCTTAGATTACGAATTTGAAGATCTTTTTGGCACAGATTTTGATCATCATGAAAAATGCAGCGAAATAATTTCCATGAATTTTCTAAAATAACTTTAAAATCAGCTCTATTAGAGTTAGAAAAAATATATTGAGAATTTTTTCTAGGTTATGAAATTGAAGTTCTTTTTGGTATAGATCTGGCTGAGAATTTTTAGTTGAATACGAATTTGAACACTTTTTTGGTATAAATCTAGAAATAACAAAAAGACGGCGAAATAATTTCCAAGAATTTTCTAAAATAATTTTTATTTCAGCTCTATTCGAGTTAGAACTCATGTTGGTTTGTAAAGAATTTTTCGTAGACGAGTTAGAAAAAAAAATGTTTTAAGAATTTTTCGTAAGTTATGATTATGAATTTGAAATCTTTTTTGGTATAGATCTTCTAGAGACTTTTTCTTAGATTACGAATTTGAAGATCTTTTTGGCACAGATTTTGAAATCATGAAAAATGCAGCGAAATAATTTCCATGAATTTTCTAAAATAACTTTAAAATCAGCTCTATTAGAGTTAGAAAAAATATATTGAGAATTTTTTCTAGGTTATGAAATTGAAGTTCTTTTTGGTATAGATCTTGCTGAGAATTTTTAGTAGAATACGAATTTGAACAGTTTTTTGGTATAGATCTAGAAATAATAAAAAAGACGGCGAAGTAATTTCCAAGAATTTTGTAAAATAATTTTAATTTCAGCTCTATTCGAGTTAGAAATCATGTTGGTTTATAAAGAATTTTTCGTAGACGAGTTATAAAAAAAAATGTATTGACTATTTTTCGCAAGTTATGATTATGAATTTGAAATCTTGAAATCATGAAAAAAACAGCCTAATAATTTCCATAAATTTTCTAAAATAACTTTAAAATTAGCTCTATTACAGATATTATTTTGAAGAATTTTCTAAAATATTCAAGTCTCTTGAAAATTTGAAGGTAAATGAAAAATTAAAGAATCGATTAAATGAAAAAAATATAAAATCCAATAATTAAATAATAAAAAAATTCTAAAAATGTAAAATTGATAAAGAAAATATTTTAATAAAAAACCGAAACGAAAAATTGCAAATCGAGAAACTGAAGACATGAAAAATTGAAAAATCTAAAAATTGTAGAAACAAAAAAACGAAAAATTGAAAAATCACAAATCAAAAAATTGAAGTATCGAATAACTGGAAAAATTAAAATTGAAAGAAAATTGAAACATTGAAAAATCGAATTATTGAACAATAAAGAAAATAAAAAATCGAAACGAAAAATTGAAAAATTAAAAATTGAAAAACTGAAAAATTGCAACATTGAAAAATTGAAAAAACAAGTCAAAGTTCAAGTCAAAGAAGCGGGGTTTATGGGATTTTTTCTTCAGGACCGAGCCAAGTTCCGTCGAAATAACCTTCGCCCAATCTTTTGCCCTTGTTATCATGACAAAAGCCGCGGAGACAAGACACATATAGCACAACCTACAATGAAGGTTCAATAACTAGAGCAAACAAGAACACATTAAGTTCCTCGTTAACAACCCGATTAGATCGAACATGTTCATTACCAGCACACAATAACAATTCCGTACCTAACACAATATCGGCCGTGTACACACAGACCTTCAGCCCCGCCGCCCCGTCCCAAAATTCCATTATTTCGTTTTCTGCTTCCGTTTTCGCAGTAAACATGTTTGTGCCGGTGCAATTGATTCGGAATCAATAAAAAAAACGCACCGTGCCCTTATTTGCGCCTCCTGGCACCTGTCGTAAACAATTAATCGGCGTACAAAGGCCGCAAACTTTGACGAAATGAACATCCCTCCATTGTCGACTGCCTAGTTCTCGGTTTGCTGATAGTGGTGTTTATCACGGAGGGACGGCTTCGCGTATCTCTATGCATTAACAAAGCCGGGAAGCTTTTGTGGCGTATTTAGGTCAGGAGCTCTCCGCTTCGCACATCTTCCTAAATGGCTCGAATATTCGATGTACAGAGTGCGACTCGGAGGCGGCGATTTTCCCCGCAGAGTTTTACCAATGTGTTTGGAAAACGTGCGAAAGCGGGAAACTGATAAGCGCCACAATGCTGCAGTCACGGACTTAATAGCGTCAAAAAACGGATTTTGTCCCTACGGGAAGGTGGAATTGAATAAAATTCATAGGGGGATACGTGGGAGAACGGGGCGTGGATGGAATAATATTGAGAGTGGAAAGGATTTGGGGCTAATTCGAAGGAGCTTTTATTATTTTGGTAGCTGATAAGGGTATGGGGACAAAAAATCCGCACTTTTTGTTTAAAGAATTTTAATAACGTCAACAACAAAATACAATCACTAAATTTTATGTCTTGAAAAAAGGAGGTTTAAATAACGAAATCAGCACCATGTCGACTAGCTTGACGAATTTTGGTTTTGACACGCCTCATCATATGTACATATACTGTAGATGGGATCTGCCGTAACTTTTGTCTTATTCTCGCCTTCAGTTCATCAGTTGTAGAAGCTTCCCAGCCTCCACTGTATACCTCTCGCTTTAAATGTCTCCAAAATCTTTCGATTGGTCTAAGTTGTGGTACATTTGGGACATTTCGTGATTTTTCAATGTATTTAATTTGTAGCTCATTATAAGCCTGGATAACGCTGCCGGCGTAATGGGCAGTAGCCATATCGGGCCAAAATATAAATTGACCGTCTGCATGCTTATCATTAATAAATCGTCTTAAACGAGACCTTATGCAATATTTTTCGTAAATTTGAGCATTCACGGAATTGCCAGAGGGGCAAATATACGCGGCCGAATGTCCTCTGGGAGAAATTGCAACCCATACCAAAACCTTGGAAACAAATTTCTTCTTCCTCTTAAAATATACTTCTGTGTCCACTACTTGACCGCTCTTACAGTAATAGTGACGATTATTTGCAGTATCACTTCCATCTAGCGTAAAAAAAGATTCATCATCTATGATTATTTCCAATCCATTTGAAGGCGCAAATTCGTTTTCACTAAGTTGTCTTAACTTCTTTTTTTGTTCAGATTTTTGTTTATTTGTATATTTTGGTGCTGTTTTTCGCACCTTACGTGAGACCCCTTCCTTCTTGAGAATGTTACTTACATATTTCTTGTCAATTTTATATTTACGACCTAATTTTCTAAGTGAAACACCTAACTTTCCATGAGCATCTGCAACGAGGGACATTACCTTCTTCTTCGGCATTTTCTTGGCGGGTCTTCCGGAACCAGGTTTTCTTGTGATGCTTTTTGAAGAGTCCACGCGTTGACAAATATCATAAATGGTTCGTTTCGGCACATTCATTGCATAAAAATGATTTACAGTAAAAGATTTTTTCAGATGGTGATTTTTGACGTAAAATTCGGCAATTATGGCACGGCGTTCATTTTCGTTTAAACCTTCCATATTATTAATTTTGGAAGTAACAAACGTGTGCTCGATTTTAGAGTTACTGTGACAAGTGACAAATAACATAATGACCGCATTTGTCATTTGGTCACAGCACGCTTTGTTAAAAGTGTATTAAAATTTGTGCGGATTTTTTGTCCCCACACCCTTACGTCTGAATGCGGAAGGTGGAGGAAGAATGTTTATCTAGGGTGATTCTGGAATAGGTAATAATGAGGCTGACAGAATGGGGAAAACAACCCAGAATACATCTACAAAGGATTCGCAGATGTATATTATTTATTTATTTAAAACAGTACACGTAGTAGTCCCGGATTTTAGCGTAATTCTGACAAAAAGTAACAAATTACGAGCTTAACATCATTTTTACTACATTTCAGTGTTTCTTTAAAATCATCTTTGGTATAGATCTTGAAATAATCGAGAAAAATACTGAAACAATTTCCAAAACTTCGTCTTAAATAATAATTTTAGAACGTGCTCTATTCGAGTTATAAATCACGTTAGCTTATAGAGAATTTTTCGTAGATTACAATTTTGAAGTGGCTTTGGTTACAGTTCTTCGAATTTGAACTCCTTTTTGATATAGATCAAGGAGCGAAATTATTTCCAAGAATTTTCTAAAATAAATTTAAAATCAGCTCTGAGCGAGTTAGAAATCTGTTGCCTTATACAGAATTTTTCGTAGATAATGCGTTATTAAATCCTTATTAGAATAGATCTTGAAGTAATGAGGAAAAACGGTGAAATAATTTTCAAAAATAAAAAAATAGAACGAACTCCATTCGAGTTTGAAAATTTGTTGGCTTATAGAGCATTTTCCGTAAATTACGATTCTGAAGTCCTTTTTGGCATAGATCTTGAAATACTGACAAATAAAACGGTGAAATTATTTACAAGAATTCATTTATAGAGAAAACTTGTTGGCTTACAGAGAATTTTTCGTCTAATACGAATTTGAATTTTTATGTAAATGTTGAAATAATGAAAAAAATTAACGTTGAAATCATTACAAGAATTTTCCAAAATTCAATTTAAAATCAGCACTACTCAGATTAGAAAAAGTTTCGGCTTACAGAGAATTTTTCAAATTATGAATTTTAAATCGTTTAGTATAGATCTTCAAATGCTGAAAAAAATAAAGTAATTTTTGTTATAATCTTCAAAATGAAAAATATGGTGAATTATTTCCAACAATTTTCAAAAATAATTTTAAAATCTGCTTTATACGAGTTAGGAAATACGTTGACTTACAGAATTTTTTTTTGTATATTATGAATTTGAAGTTTTTTTTGGTAAAAATTTTAAAATAATGAAGCAAAAGAGGTTCAATTATTTAGCAGAGCTTTCTAGAATAATTAAAGTCTATATTATTGGAGATGGAAAAAATGTTGGGGTATAGAGAATTTTTCGTAGATTATGCATTTGAAGTTCTTTTTAGAGTAAATTTTGAAATATTGTAGAAAAAACTGTGAACAAATTTCCAAAAATGTTCTAAAAAACGTTTAGGATGAGCTTTATTCGGATTAGAAAACTTGCTGGCTTAGAAAGAATGTTTCGTCTAATACGAATGTGAATTTTTATATAGATGTTGAAATAATGAAGAAAATAAACATTGAAATCATTACTAGAATTTTGCAAAATGTAATAATGTAAAATCAGCTCTACTCAGATTAGAAAAAATATTGGCTTGTAGAAAATTTTTCAGATTATGAATTTTAAGTACTTTAGTATAACACACTTTTGTTCCAACTCGAATAGTTTTTTTTTTTTGGAAATCTTTCGAAAAAATTGATCCCATTTGCTCAGTTATTCCACGCACTATACTAAAAATTACTCCTATTATCTTTTACAATTTTACAATTTTATAGTTGTTTCGTTAAGCAACTAATAGATTTTATAACTCTTTCATCTATTAAACTTTTCAATTTTTCGGTTTTTTAATTTTTCATTTCTTCTGCTTTCTTTATTTTCATAATTTTGAATTTTTTAATGTTTCGATTTTCTAATTTTTTGTTTATTCAATTTAAAGTTTTTCAATTTTTCGTTTCTTCAGTTGTCCGAGTTTTGCAATTTTTCAGTTTCTCATTTTTTTGTTTCTTCTATTTTTAGACAGATTTAGATTTTTAGATTACTCAATTTCTATTGTCCCATTTTTCGATGTTTAAATTTTAGATTTTCGAATTTTTATTTTTTTGATTTTTTGATGTTTCGATTTCTCCATTTATCAATTTTACGATATTTTAATTTTTCAATATTTTAAACTTTATACATTTTAACTTTTCGATTTTTCAGTTCTTCAATATTTGTTAATTTTGACATTTTTGAATTTTCAGTTTTCCGATTTCTCACCCATTTTTTGACTTTCCCATTGCTCAACTTCCCAGAGTTTCGATCTTTCAGTTCTTTGGTTCTTAAATTTTTCGATTTTTTTTTTTTGTTATTATTTTTCATTTATTTGGCTTGTCAATTTTTCGAGTTTTAATTTTTCAATTGGTCGATTCTTCAATTTCTCATTTCTGCAAATTTTTGATTTGCAGTTTTTCATTACGATTTTTTGCTTTCTTTATTTTCATAATTTTTGAATTTTTTATTGTTTCGATTTTCTAATTTTTTGTTTATTCAATTTAAATTTTTTCAATTTTTCGTTTCTTCAGTTGTTCGAGTTTTGCAATTTTCAATTTCTCATTTTTTTGTTTTTTCTATTTTTAGACAGATTTAGATTTTTAGATTTCTCAATTTTTCAGTTTAATATTTCTATTGTCCCATTTTTCGATTTTTTAATTTTGCCATCTTGGTTTTTCGATTTTTAAATTTTAGATTTTCGAATTGTTTAGTTTTTTGATTTTTTGATGTTTCGATTTCTCCATTTTTCAATTTTACGATATTTGAATTTTTCAATATTTTAAACTTTAGACATAATTTTTCGATTTTTCAGTTCTTCAATATTTGTTAATTTTGACACTTTTGAATTTTCAGTTTTCCGATTTCTCACCCATTTTTTGACTTTCCCATTTCTCGACTTCCCAGAGTTTCGATATTTCAGTTCTTTGGGTCTTAAATTTTTCGATTTTTTTTTGTCATTATTTTTCATTTATTTGACTTGTCAATATTTCGAATTTTAATTTTTCAATTTTTCGATTCTTCAATTTTTCATTTCTGCAAATTTTTGATTTGCAGTTTTTCATTACGATTTTTTGTTTTCTTTATTTTTATAATTTTTGAATTTTTTAATGTTTCGATTTTCTAATTTTTTGTTTATTCAATTTAAATTTTTTCAATTTTTCGTTTCTGCACTTGTCCGAGTTTTGCAATTTTTCAATTTCTCATTTTTTTGTTTCTTCTATTTTTAGACAGATTTAGATTTTTCGATTTCTCAATTTTTCAGTTCTTTAATATTTCTATTGTTCCATTTTTCAATTTTTTAATTTTGCCATCTTGGTTTTTCGATTTTTAAATTTTAGATTTTCCAATTTTTATTTTTTTGATTTTTTGATGTTTCGATTTCTCCATTTTTCAATTTTACGATATTTGAATTTTTCAATATTTTAAACTTTAGACATAATTTTTCGATTTTTCAGTTCTTCAATATTTGTTAATTTTGACACTTTTGAATTTTCAGTTTTCCGGTTTCTCACCCATTTTTTGACTTTCCCATTTCTCGACTTCCCAGAGTTTCGATCTTTCACTTCTCTGGTTCTTAAATTTTTCGATTTTTTTTTTGTCATTATTTTTCATTTATTTGACTTGTCAATTTTTCGAATTTTAATTTTTCAATTTTTCGATTCTTCAATTTTTCATTTCTGCAAATTTTTGATTTGCAGTTTTTCATTACGATTTTTTGCTTTCTTTATTTTCATAATTTTTGAATTTTTTAATGTTTCGATTTTCTAATTTTTTGTTTATTCAATTTAAATTTTTTCAATTTTTCGTTTCTTCAGTTGTCCGAGTTTTGCAATTTTTCAATTTCTCATTTTTTTGTTTCTTCTATTTTTAAACTGATTTAGATTTTTCGATTTCTCAATTTTTCAGTTCTTTAATATTTCTATTGTTCCATTTTTCGATTTTTTAATTTTGCCATCTTGGTTTTTCGGTTTTTAAATTTTAGATTTTCGAATTTTTATTTTTTTGATTTTTTGATGTTTCGATTTCTCCATTTTTCGATTTTACGATATTTTAATTTTTCAATATTTTAAACTTTAGACATTTTAATTTTCCGATTTTTCAGTTCTTCAATATTTGTTAATTTTGACATGTTTGAATTTTCAGTTTTCCGATTTCTCACCCATTTTTTGACTTTCCCATTTCTCGACTTCCCAGAGTTTCGATCTTTCAGTTCTTTGGTTCTTAAATTTTTCGATTTTTTTTTGTCATTATTTTTCATTTATTTAACTTGTCAATTTTTCGATTTTTAATTTTTCAGTTTTTCGATTCTTCAATTTCTCATTTCTGCAAATTTTTCATTTGCAATTTTTCATTTCGATTTTGTATTTTCTTTATTTTCATATTTTTTTAAATTTTGTAATGTTTCGATTTTCCAATATTTTGTTTATTCAATTTAAATTTTTTCAATTTTTCGTTTCTTCAGGTGTCCGAGTTTTGCAATTTTTCAATTTCTCATTTTTTTGTTTCTTCTGTTTTTAGACAGATTTAGATTTTTCGATTTCTCAATTTTTCACTTGTTTAATATTTCTATTGTTCCATTTTTCGATTTTTTAATTTTGCAATCTGGGATTTTCGGTTTTTAAATTTTAGATTTTCGAATTTTTATTTTTTTGATTTTTTTTATACTCGTTTTGAACGTCTTAGTAAATATTGCTCAAGTTTTAACCGGAAACCTTTATAATGATCTAGGGAAAATTTTTCAGTGGAACATCTTTATTAATATATTACAAATTTTAATTGACAATTTGTTACCGCTTTTATAAGATTTGTTCAATTTTATACAAAATTGCCATTTTTAGCATGTTATGTGGACTTATTTTAACAAAATTTTGTGGATCTAAATACGATTTGGCTGATGAACACATTTTGACAATACAGTAATAGTCTGGAAATGCCATTTTTAAGAAGAATAGAGTACAAAATAAGGAGAGAAAACAGAGTAAATGGGTAATTTTCGGTAATGACTGTTTTATCACGTTCTGTGAATAATCTACTGACTTTACACACGATTACTAAATCCTTCCATGGTTTTAACGAACTTTTCTTGCCGTTCATTGACAAATTAACTGTGTTATCAGTGTACGTAAAGACCCGATCATGGTGAAAGATCATTGATGAATAGCAAAAAGATTAATGGACTCATTATGCCACCCTGCGGAGTGTCAATACGAATGGAACAGGCATTCGGTGATGCAATTTCTACTTTAATTTAAATCCGTCCATCAGTTAGAGCAGATTTTATCCAGTTATTGATGGAGTCTTTAACACGAAAAGAAGCACTTTTGTTACTCATATACAAGAGTTGCTCTGGAGTGCCTAAACCTTTTTATCCGAATTAAAACAGTGAAATACTAAATATGAATATTTAATTTTGAAATAGCGTCTGGTGCGAAACCAATTTCTCTCTGAAAACACGACTCAGCACATGATTCATTTTTTAAGTGTTCAGAAGCTTTCGTTTTTTTGTAAAGCACTGGGGGGTTTTTTCTCCGCGTTGAAATATTATTCCGGCCGAAACTTTTTTTGCAAGTAATCTGCAAAAATGAACGAAATAAGCGAACATGTTTACGGAAGCTTCATTCAAATCCTCGTTTTATTTACAGACTTACTGACTTAACACCTTAGTCGGTTTTTTAATGTAGTGTGTTTCTGATTAAACTAGTAATGTATTTATTGTCTTGGAAGTAAAGTTGTCTTCAGACAAAAATGTGACTAGCGTCTACTTTTTAATTTGTTCGAGAAAGTCGCGAACACTCTGCGTCGGAAAATGTAGTTACAGGTCTCCAAGGGCCCATCGCGGCTGATTTCATTTTGTGTGTTTTGCGAGTTTCCAAAGTAAATAAGATTAAGCGAGTTTGTTTTATGAAATAAATAAAAGCGTTATTTAAGTTATGTCTCCCGGAGATATTCGGTCATTAAAGGAGCAAAACACAAAATTAATTGCCAGCTTATTAGGGCTCATGTATTTAAATTGCCTTCCGTTCACATCCATAATTGCGAGGAACCTTTCTTTCCGCGCTCCCTCTCATTAATTAAATTATTACTCATATTATTTTCCCCTCTTTTCTGACGAGAAGGCAGCGTCATTATAATCCGGAAAGTCACGTTTTTACTCGCTAAGAAACTGTCCCTAATGAAATTCATCATTAAAACTGTCCCGTAATAGCGTTGATTAAATTTTCTTTAAAATTCCGAAAACTTCGGCCGTATTTTTTCCTACCCACTTCCGTCTATCGGGATTATGTGGGGCGGATGTCGCTCATACAACCCCGAATCCGCGGCTGCAGTTGCCAACGGGAAAATTATTAAACCCGAGACCACTTAATTAGCATTCGAAAAATACATCTGAGCGAACAGAAATTGTTCCATCCATTATCTTTAATCCCGCGCAACATCCTGAAATTAATTTTCACTCGATGCAAAGTTTCGCTGAAATACCAGAAACGAATTTAAACGTCAGCCGCTTTGGGTTCTTTTACGGAGAAATCGGGTCTATTATATCGATTGGCGGAATGAGAGCGAAAAGAGTGAATATAAGCTTCCAGAAAGTTTTTACATTGGTTATTATACGTTTTCAATTTTTAAAATTTCAAATTTCACAACGAATATTTCGAAAAAATTAATCCGTGACCATAAACACGTTATATTTTTGGAATCAGCACGTCGAGATCTATTTCCCTGATTTTTTTCAGAATTTTTAGACAACTTTTTCAAAATGGAAATTTTCGAACATTCAAATTTTGACCCATTTTCGACGATTTTCGAAATGTAACTAAACACATTTTCTTGTAGATTTCGCGTCGTAGAAGTCACGTTCGGCCTCATTTTTTTGATAACTCCAACCGCTTTTCCAGAATCGCACTTTTTAAAAATTTGAGAAAGTTTCACTGTAAATATTTCGAAAATATGCCTGAAAACTTGTTTGATCCACAGACCGGAGCGCTCTCAGACCAATGTCGACTCTAAGGGTTCAGAATTTCTGCGGGAAATAATTCTGTTTCACTCGATTTTGACAATTTTAAAAATCGAAAAATTGAAAAATCGGGAAATCTAAAAATCCAAAAGTCGAAAAACTTTAGAAATCGACAAACCGAGATGACAAAATTTAAAAATCGAAAAATTGAAAAATAGAAATATTGAAGAACTGAAAAATCGGGAAATCTAAAAATTTAAAACATTGAGAAATTCAAATATCGATAAATTGTAAAATCGAGAAATCCAAACATGAAAAAATGAAAAAAATAAAAATTGGAAAATCTAAAACATAAAAATCGAGAAATGGAATAATCGGATAATTGAAAAGTCGAAATAGTAGAAAATCCCAAAACTCGAATATCGAAAAATTGAGAAATAGAAGAAACATTGAAGAATCGAAAAACTGAAAAATTACAAAATTGAACGAAATATCCAAAAATTGGGAAATTAAATAATTGAAAAATCGAGAAATTGAAAAGTCAAAACAGCAAAGTAGAAAAATTAAAAAATCCAAACCCTGAAAAATCGAAAAATTTAAGACTGAAGAACTGAAAGATCGGAGACACTGAAAACCATTGAAAAATCGAAAAACCGAAAAGTAAAAAATTGAAAAACCGACAAATCGAAAATCGAAACATCCAAAAATTGAAAAACTGAGACATCGAGAGGTCGAAAAATTGGGAAACCGAAATGGGCAAAAATCGAAAAATGGAAAAGTTAAAAATAGAAAAATTGATAAATCGGGAGATTGAACAATCAAAACTTCGAAACAACCGAATCTCGTTAAATCGAGATCTCAAAAAATTAAAAAATTAAAATATAGAAGAACTGAAAACTCCAGAAATTGAAAAATCTAGAATTTTCAAAATAATTGAATTAAAGTTGAAAATGTGAGATATCGAAACACAAAACATTTGAAAAATTGAAAAACTTAAAGTTTGAATAAAGAAAAACTGAAAATCCATGAAATAAAAAATCAAAAAATCTGAAAAACCAGAAGTCGAAAAACCGAAAATTCGAATAATAAATATTTAAAAATTGAGAAATTAAAAAATTGGAAAATTGAGAAACGAAAAACTAAAAAAGCAGTCGAAAAATCTAAAAATCTAAGAATTGTAAAACTGAAAAATTGGAACTTCGAGAAGTCGAGAAATGGAAAAGTCAAAAATAGATCAAATAGCTGAAACATCGACAAATCGAGAAATCGAATCCCCAGAATTTCAAAAATTGAAAAATTGAAAAATCGAAACATCGAAAAATTGAAAAGCCAAAAAGTAAAAAATCGAAATCTTTGAAATCCAATCGAAAAATCATTGGATCGAGAAATCGAGGAGTCGAAATTCGAGAAGAATACTTAGAGATTGAAAAATTGTTAAATCGACAAATTGAACAATAAAAACATCCAAACATCTGAATTCAATATATCGAGAAATCAAAAAATTATCAACTTTCGATTTTTCAAATTTTCGACTGTTTTATACTTCGATTTCTCAATTTTTCAACTTTTATGTTTTAATTTTTCAATTTTTAAGATTTTTCGATTTTTCAGTTTGTTGATTTCTCGATTTATTGAATTCAGATATTTAGATGTTTTGATTGTTCAATTTCTCGGTTTATCAATATTTTAATTTTTAACTTTTCTTTTCGAATTTTGACTCCCCGATTTTTCAATCCTCTGTGAATTTTTCGATGATTCGATTTTCGATTTCTCGTATTTCGATTTGGCTTTTTAATTTTTCGGTTTTCCAATTCTTCGATTTTTCGATTATTCAATTACCCGATTTGTGAATTTTTCAGTTTTTCGATTTTTAAATTTTAGATTTTCGAAATTTCATTTGCTGATTTTTTCATTTTTGGATTTCTCGATTTTTCAATGTTGGGATATTTCAAAATTTAGATATTCGATTTCCCGATTTTTTGATTTTTCAGTTTTTCAGTGTTTCTATTTTTCAATTTTTCAAATTTTGACTGCTAAATTTCCGGTTTCCAATTTCTCAATTAATCTAATTTTTGATTTTCCCATTGCTCGATTTTTCGATTTTTATTTTTTGGATTTTCATTCAATTTTCGTTTTTAAAACTTCAGGTCATTCAATTTTCTGACTGCTTTATATCTCCATCTCTCAATTTTTTGATTTCTCTACTTTTCGATGCTTCCATTTCTTCGATTTTTCAATGTTTCGATTTTTGAATTATCCGATTTTTCAATTTTCCAATTCTTCTAATTTTCGGGTTTTGATTTCTCAATTTGTTGATTTTTCAGTTTTAAATTTTGGACTTTTTAATTTTTTTATCCGATTCCTCAATCTATTTTTTGATTTTCCTATTTTTCGACTTCCCAATGTTTCTATCTTTCAGTTCTTTGGTCCTTAAATTTGTCGATTTTTCAATTTTTCGATTTTTCGACTTCGCTTTTTTGACTTTTTGATTTCCCAATTTTTTAATTTCCCAATTTTTGGATTTTTCGTTCGGTTTTGTAGTCTTTTAGTTTACAAAACGAAAAATTGAAAATCCAAAAAGTAAAAGTCGAGAAATGGAAAAATCTAGAACTTGAAAAATGGAAAAGTCGAAATAATAAAAAATTTCAAAACTCAAATATCGAAAAATTGAAAAATAGAAGGAAAATTGAAGAATCGGAAAAGATTTTTCAATTTTTCGGCTGTTTTATGCTTCAATTTCTCAATTTTCCAACTTTTCGATATTTTAACTTTTCAATGTTTTAAATTTTAGATTTTTCAATTCCTCAATTTTTCAGTTCCCCAATATTTCTATGTATTTTTCCATTTTTCAGTTTTACGATATTTTAATTTTTCAATGTTTTAAACGATAGACATTTTAATTTTTCGATTTTTCAGTTTTGCAATACTTTTTAATTTTGACATTTTTGAATTTTCAATTTTCCGATTTCTCAATCCAATTTTTGACTTTCCCATTTCTCGACATCCCAGAGTTTCGATTTTGCAGTTCTTTGGTTCTTAAATTTTTAGATTTTTCAGGTTTTGGATTTTTCAATTTTTGGATTTTTTGACTTCGCTTTTTTGATTTTTTGATCTCTCAATTTTCAATTTTTGGAAATTTCGTTCAAATTTTAATCTTTTAGTTTAAAAAACGAAAAATTGAAAATCCAATAAGTAAAAAGTCCAGAAACGGAAAAATCCAGAACTCGAAAAATAGAAAAGTGGAAATACTAAAAAATTCCAAAATTCAAATATCGAAAAATCGAAAAATAGAAGAAAAATTGAAGAATCGAAAAAGATTTTCCAACTTTTCGATGTTTTAACTATTCAATTTTTAAAATCTTAGATTTTTCGATTTCTCGGGTTTTCAGTTCTTCTATGTTCCAGTTTTTCAATTTCTGATTTTCCAACTTTTCGATGTTTCGATTTTCCAATTATCCGTTTGTTCAATTTTTTAATTTTTTTGCCATCTTGGTTTTTCGGTTTTTAAAGTTTAGATTTTCGAATTTTTATTTTTTTGCATTTTTCATTTTTGGATGTCTCGATTTTACAATTTTTCGATATTTGAATTTTTGAATGTTTTAAATTTTAGTTTTTTCGATTTCTCAATTTTTCAGTTCTTCAATATGTATTTCTATTGTTCCATTTTTCGATTTTTTAATTTTGCCATCTTGGTTTTTCGATTTTTAAATTTTAGATTTTCGAATTTTTATTTTTTTGATTTTTTGATATTTGGATTTCGCCATATTCCAATTTTACGACATTTTAAATTTTCGATGTTTTAAACGTTAGACATTTTAATTTTTTGATTTTTCAGTTCAATATTTTTCAATTTTGACATTTTTGAATTTTCAGTTTTCCGATTTCTCAATCTATTTTTTGATTTTCCCATTTCTCGACTTCCCAGAGTTTCGATCTTTCAGTTCTTTGGTTCTTAAATTTGTCGATTTTTCAGGTTTTGGATTCTTCAATTTTTGGATTTTTCGACTTCGCTTTTTTGACTTTTTGATTTCTCAATTTTTCAATTTTTTTATTTCCCAATTTTTGTATATTTCGTTCACTTTTGTAATCTTTTAGTTTAAAAAACGAAAAATTGAAAATCCAAAAAGTAAAATGGAAAAATCCAGAATTCGAAAAATGAAAAAGTCGAAATACTAAAAAATTCCAAAACTCAAATATCGAAAAATGGAAAAATAGAAGAAAAATTGAAGAATCGAAAAAGATTTTTCAATTTTTCGACTGTTTTATACTTCGATTTTTCAATTTTCCAACTTTCGATATTTTAACTTTTCAATTTTTAAAATCTTAGATTTTTCGATTTCTCAAGTTTTCAGTTGTTCTATGTCCCAGTTTTTCAATTTCCGATTTTCCAATTTTTCGATGTTTCGATTTGTCAATTATCCGTTTGTTCAATTTTTTGTTTTTTTATTTTTTCATGTTTGGATTTCTCAATTTTACAATTTTTCGATATTTGAATTTTTCAATGGTTTAAACGTTAGAAATTTTAATTTTTCGATTTTTAAGTTCTTCAATATTTTTTAATTTTTTCATTTTTGAATTTTCTGTTATCCGATTTCTTAATCCATTTTTTGACTTTCCCATTTCTCGACTTCCCAGAGTTTCGATCTTTCAGTTCTTTAGTTCTTAAATTTTTCGCTTTTTCTGGTTTTGGATTATTCAATTTTTCGATTTTTCGACTTCGCTTTTTTGTCTTTTTGATTTCTCAATTTTTCAATTTTTGGATATTACGTTCCATTTTGTAATCTTTTAGTTTAAAAAACGAAAAATTGAAAATCCAAAAAGTAGAAAGTCGAGAAGTGGAAAAATCCAGAACTCGAAAAATGGAAAAATCGAAATACTAAAAAATTCCAAAACCTAAATATAGAAAAATTGAAAAATGGAAGAAAAGTTGAAGAATCGAAAAAAATTTTTCAATTTTTCGACTGTTTTATACTTCGATTTCTCAAATTTCCAACTTTCGATATTTTAACTTTTCAATTTTTAAAATCTTAAATTTTTCGATTTCTTGAGTTTTCAGTTCTTCTATGTTCCAATTTTTCAATTTCTGATTTTCCCATTTTTCGATGTTTCAATTTTTCAATTATCCTTTGTTCAATTTTTTTTATTTTTTTTATTTTTTCATGTTTGGATTTCTCCAATTTTCAATTTTACGATATTTTAATTGTTCGATGTTTTAAACGCTAGACATTTTAATTTTTCGATTTTTCAGTTCTTCAATATTTTTTAATTTTAACATTTTTGAATTTTCAGTTTTCCGATTTCTCTATCCATTTTTTGACTTTCCAATTTCTCGACTTCCCAGAGTTTCGATCTTTCAGTTCTTTGGCTCTTAAATTTTTCGATTTTTCAGGTTTTGGATTTTTATATTTTTGGGTTTTTTGACTTCGCTTTTTGGACTTTTTGATTTCTCAATTTTTCAATTTTTGGATATTTCGTTCGATTTTGTAATCTTTTAGTTTAAAAAACGAAAAATTGAAAATCCAAAAAGTAAAAAGTGCTGAAATGGAAAAATCCAGAACTCGATAAATGGAAAAGTCGAAATACTAAAAAATTCCAAAACCTAAATATAGAAAAATTGAAAAATGGAAGAAAAATTGAAGAATCGAAAAAGATTTTTCAATTTTTCGACTGTTTTCTACTTCGATTTCTCAATTTTCCAACTTTCGATATTTTAACTTTTCAATTTTTAAAATCTTAGATTTTTCGATTTCTCGAGTTTTCAGTTCTGTTCCAATTTTTCAATTTCCGATTTTTTAATTTTTCATGTTTGGATTTCTCGATTTTACAATTTTACGATATTTGAATTTTTCAATGTTTTAAACTTTAGACATTTTAAATTTTCAACTTTTCAGTTCTTCAATATTTTTTAATTTTGACATTTTTGAATTTTCAGTTTTCCGATTTCTCAATCTATTTTTCGATTTTCCCATTTCTCGACTTCCCAGAGTTTCGATCTTTCAGTTCCTTGGTTCTTAAATTTTTCGATTTTTCAGATTTTGGATTTTTCAATTTTTGGATTTTTTTTTGGACTTCGCTTTTTTGACTTTTTGATTTCTCAGTTTTTCAATTTTTGGATATTTCGTTCAATTTTGCAATCTTTTAGTTTAAAAAACGAACAATTGGAAATCCAAAAACTAAAAAGTCGAGAAATGGAAAAATCCAGAACTGGAAAAATGGAAAAGTCGAAATACAAAAAAATTCAAAAACTCAATTATCGAAAAATTGAAGAATCGAAAAAGATTTTTCAATTTTTCGTCTGTTTTCTACTTCGATTTCTTAATTTTACAACTTTCGATATTTAAAATTTTCAATTTTTAAAATCTTAGATTTTTCGATTTCTCGAGTTTTCAGTTCCAATTATTCAATTTCTGATTTTCCAACTTTTCGATGTTTCGATTTTTCAATTATGCATTTGTTCAAAATTTTTTTTTATTTTTTCATGTTTGAATTTCTCGATTTTACAGTTTTTCGGTATTTGAATTTTTTAATGTTTTAAACGTTAGACATTTTCATTTTTCGATTTTTCAGTTCTACAAAACTTTTTAATTTTAACATTTTTGAATTTTCAGTTTTCCGATTTCTCAATCCATTTTTTGACTTTCCCATTTCTCGACTTCCGAGAGTTTAGATCTTTCAGTTCTTTGGTTCTTCCATTTTTCTATTTTTCAGGTTTTGGATTTTTCAATTTTTGGATTTTTTGACTTCCCTTTTTTGACTTTTTGATTTCTCAATTTTTCAATTTTTGGATATTTCGTTCAATTTTGTAATCTTCTAGTTTAAAAAACGAAAAATTGAAAACCCAAAAAGTAAAAAGTCGAGAAATGGAAAAATCCAGAACTCGAAAAATGGAAAAATCGAAATACTAAAAAATTCCAAAACTCAAATATCGAAAAATCGAAAAATAGAAGAAAAATTGAAGAATCGAAAAAGATTTTTCAATTTTTCGACTGTTTTATACTTCGACTTCTCAATTTTCCAACTTTCGATATTTTAATCTTTCAATTTTTAAAATCTTAGACTTTTAGATTTCTCAAAATCTCAGTTCTTCAATATTTCCATTTTTCCATTTTTCGATTTTTTAATTTTGCCATCTTTGTTTTTCGACTTTTCGATTTTTAGATTTCCCAATTTTTTAAGTTTTCGATTTCTTCAATTTCTGTTTTTTTTAATTTTTCGATTTTTAAATTTTTGTTTCTTCGATAACTCAAGTTTTCGGTTTTAGATCAGATTTAAAAACCATAAATGAGTACAATTTCCTCATTATTTTTTTTTCCATAAAACAAACCCTTCTCCGTTCTGTCGGTCGATTTACCCGCCAAAACAGGACCTGCCTCGGCAATTAAAAAAAAGCCGCTCGACTTTATGACTCATCATTTTTCTCCCCTGGTGATCTTTCATTTAATTAATAGCTAGACAAGGGCGTCGTTGGTAAAAAGGACACGTCCTCGCCGCCCCATAACCAGATGCAAATGTAGTCCTAACAACATGCCAGCTGAACTCTCTTCCTGCAAGCTCGCTCATGTTTCGCATTTATTGTAAAAAAAGCTCTGTAGTCGGGGATGAGATAAAATGTAACTTCCAACTCAACTCAACGAAGCGAGCTTTGCTAATGGCTTTCAGATATCTCATATGAGAGAGCTTCCTAAATACGGTTATTTAACTTTTAAATTAAATCGGCTAGAATTTTATTTGTTGCCGTAGTGACTAATTTGTGTAGCAAAAGCACAATCCGCTTCGTTATAAAGCCAGTGTGCATTTTTTGAATTTCGTCGAGCGTGATGGAGTTCGTAAATGCATTAGGAGTGTGTCAGCAGGAGATATGCAGAGATAATGAACTTCGGCGGTTTCATTGTGCGAATATTCTATTTGTAGTCTATGAGAGTGCTGGATAGATAAAAATTAGGTAAGTCATAGCGTAATGGAATTTTGATGAGGCGGAAACAGAGTGCCTTATTATGGGCGTCACGTTAGAAGAATAAAGTACGGTAATAAAAAATAAATTGACCAGATTCTTTCCCCTGAGGTCGCTTTCTTGATATTTCAATTATTCGGGGAATGCTTTCAAGTGCGACGGTGCAGAAGTGATAACATATTTATGAATAAATTACTTTTATTATAACGCTGTATTGAAGTGTTTCGTCTGACAGAACATGACAATGTGGTCGCCGACTTTATCGAAAAGGCTTCGAAAACAACTTCGGGTTAAGGAAAGTGCTCACAATCAGCATTTGTAAGCTATAAAATTGGGGATAATCCGCGGAATATGTTTTTATGGATTCATCCACTTCGGGTGCCAAATCAAATTTACTTTTTTATTTTATTTTTACAGCAATATAGGTACAAAAATTGAGTTTACAAATTCGTTCCACCTTCGTACTTTTATGAAGATCACTTTGTCTTAAAAAAGTCGACCAAAGTAATTTCTTTCAAGCTTTAATTTTTCAGCGTACATATTTTTTAAATTGTAGCAGACACCTATCCTTATTTTCTGAAATTTTGATTACAGGTTGGTTTTCATTGAAAATGTAGCCCTTTTTGCTTACACAACGTATTTATTCTCTACATTCCCTTGCTAGCTAGCTGAAATAAAACTGACTTTCAAACAGATATGAACACAATGGAGCACTTGAGGCTATGTTCTGAGTTTTGCAAGGTTTGCGTGCTAAGTTTAGTAAATAACAAATTCAAGTGCCTCCTCGCCTGAAAACAATGTGGTTAAGATGGCTGGGTAACTTCCACCCAAAACTTTCGCTTTCCCTCGGATATCTTCCACAAAAAAATGTGGGTGTTTGAACTCTCATTCGGACTCTAATTATAAATAAATAAATTAATATATTTGTTGTACGTAAACCAGAGTTTGATGAGTTCTTTATAATCAATCAATAGTACAAAGGACGAATTAGTCCTGTGTATTCTGTATTCATAATAGCAATTGCATTAAACAACCAAAGCCTGAAATCGCTTGAACACAGTTAATTATACATAATAACAAGTGATTACTAATTAATTAACCACTGAAGACACTTAATAACGCTTAGTTACAATTAATTACAGGTAAATTATCGAACGGTAAATCAGACAGGAACTGGACCACCGTGTTGAAACTCTTAATAATTTATTTTAATTAATTATAACTGATTACCACTTAATTGTTAATTGGATGCGGACAATTGCTTAAGAGATACAACGACTCAACAGACACTGCCTGCTTTCTATAGAAAAAACTTTTATGCGACTTTTACAAAGAGGAAGAATTTTACGACAGATTTATCGCCGAATTTGCATTACTAAGAGATTGGCGTATAAATTTAATGCGTAAAAAGTAGAAGTTAAATCAAGATTTATATTTATTTTTATTGAAGAGATGAAGACTTCAAGAAGCGTGACGAAATTCTGTGTAAAATAAACCAAGTTTTTTTTTTTCAATTTTCGGAAGTGTTTTCCATGTAGAATGGATTTCATAACTTCGTAAGTAAAATTACAATTGCTGCGAATTAATTTACATATTCCTGGTGTTCATAACACATCCAATTTATTAGCATTAATACGAGGGTGTTAATAATTATGAAATTATATAATCTCAGTTACCGACTGTACGTTGCTTGGTAACACCCCAACGTGCGCTACAGGGGTATTACCAAAAGAAGCCGCTTGAAGACAAATTAAATGTTATTTACTAGAAATATAACTAAAGGTTCTGCTGTGAACATGGTGGAAAGTTTCATTTTTGAAAAAGTTGTCTACGATTTTTCAAAAAATTCAAGCATATAGATCTCGATGTGCTGATTGCAAAAGTACAGCGTGTTTATGGCCACGGATTCATTTTTTCGAAATATTCGGTGCGAAATTGGAATTTTTTGAAATTTTTAAAAACTGCTGTTTCAATTGGCGATTCTGGAAAAACAGTTTGAGTTATCGAAGAAATGAGGCGGGAAGTGACTTCTGCGGCTCGAAATCTACAAGAAAATGTGTTTAGTTAAATTTCGAAAATTGTCGAAAATGGGTCGAAATTTTCATTTGCGAAAATCTTGTCTAAAAATTCTGAAAAATCTAGAGATATAGATTTCGACGTGCTGATTAGTGGTTACAAAAATATGGCGTATTTATGGTCACGGAGTAAGTTTTTTGAAATATTTGGTGTAAAATTAGAATTTTTTGGAATTTTTAATATTTGCCATATTTTAAAGGTCGGTTCTGGAAAAACGTTTGGAGTTATCAAAAAAATGAGGCCGGAAGTCACTTCTGTGGCCCGAATTTTACAAGAAAATATATTTAGTTAATTTCGAAAATCTGAGGATGGGTCGAAATTTTCAGTGTTCCGATTTGTGAATTAATCTTTTTTTATTTTTCTATTTCTCGACTTCCCAAAGCTTAGATTTTTTCAATTGGTCAATTTTTCAGGTTTTTTGATTTTTTAAATGTTTTGTTTTTTTTTAAGATTACGATTTTTATTTTTCGATTGCTCACATCTCCCACTTTTTGATTTCTCAGTTTTTTGGATATTTCTTTCAGTTTTGGGATTTTTCAATGTTTCGGTTTTCGACTTTTCGATTTCTGGATTTTTTGATTTCTTCATTTTTACTTTTTTGATTTTCAATTTTTCGTTAAAGTTCAGATTTTTCAATTTTGCAATTTTTAACTTTTCTTCTCGGCTTTCCACTCCTCGATTTCTCGATCCCCTGATTTTTCGATTTTTCGATGTCTCAGTTTTTGAATTTTTCGATGTTTCGATTTTTCAATTATCCGATTTTTCAATTTTTCAATTTTTTGAATTCTGTAGTTTCAATGTCTCCATTTGTCGATTTTTCAATTTTTCGATTTTTAAATTTTAGGTTTTGGAATTTTAATTTTTTTTATATTTTGATGTATGGAAAAATTTGGATCCATATTCTAATTGTTCAATTATTTCAATTTTAGATTTTTCGATTGTTTGATTTTTTTAGTTCTTCAGTATTTCTATTTGATCTATTTTTGACTTTCCCATTTCTCGACTTGTGGAAGTTTCAATTTTTCAGTTCTTCAATTCTTAGATTTTTAGATTTTTCGACTTTGGTTTTTTTTATTTTTTCGATTTCTCAATTTTCCAATTTTTAGATATTTCTTTCAGTTTTGAGATTTTCCAATATGTATTTTGAATCTCCGAATAATCGATTTTTCTACTTCTGGATTTTTTGGTTTTTCGATTTTTTGATTTCTTCATTTTTTAATTTTTTGATTTTCAATTTTTCTTTAAAGTTTAGATTTTTCAATTATTTAATTTTTAAAATTATAGGTTTTTCGATTCCTCGAGTTTTCAGTACTTCTAGATTTCAATTTTGCAATTTTTAACTTTCCTTCTCAGCTTTCCACTCCTCGATTTCTCGATCCTCTGATTTTCGATTTTTCGATGTCTCAGTTTTTGAAATTTTTCGACGTTTCGATTTTTGGATTTCTCGGTTTTTAGATTTTACTTTTAGGCTTTCCAATTGTTTGATTTTCCAATTTTTCGATGGTTCGATTTTTGAATTTTTCAATTTTTTAAAATCTGCAGTTTCAATTTCCCGATTTGTCGATTTTTCAGTTTTTCGATTTTTAAATTTTAGGTTTTCGAATTTTTGGATCCATTTTTGAAATTTGCGATATTCTAATTGATCAATTTTTTAAATTTTAGATTTTTCGAATTTTTGATTTTTTAGTTTTTCTGTATTTCTATTTGATCTACTTTTTGACTTTCCCATTTCTACTTTGCTTTTTTGGTTTTTCGATTTCTCAATTTTCCAATCTTTTAATTTCGCAATTTTTAGATATTTCTTTCAGTTTTGAAATTTTTCCAATATTCTGAAAGTCCGAATTTTCGATTTTTCGACTATTTCTTGTTCTGTATTTTCGATTCCTCAAATTTTCAATTTTTCAATTTTTTGAGATCTCGATTTATCGAAATTCGGATCTTTTGATTGTTCAATCTCTAAATTCATCAATTTTTCCATATTTTTAACTTTTCCATCTTTCGATTTTGTCTATTTCGGTTTCTCAGTTTTTGGATTTTTCGACTTCTCGATTTTTCGACTCCTCGATTTTGCGATCTTTTGATTTTTCCATTTCTCGATGTCTGTTTCTGAATTTTTCGCTGTTTCGATTTGCGAATTTTCAATTTGTTTCCTTTTCGACTTCTAGATTTTTCAATTTGTTAATTCTTTGATTTTTCATATTTTTGACTTTTCAATGTTTCCATTCTTCACTTTCTCGATTTTCCATTATTTTTCTAGAAGATAACTTGTGGAATGTTCGATTTTCGATACCTGAGTTTTTAGGCTTTCTAGTTTTCGACTTTTTGATTTCTGAGTTTTCGATTTTATAATTTCTCATTTTTTTAATATTTCAGTTATTTGATTTTTCGAATTTTCAATTTTTGTACTTCTTGGTGTAGTTTTCGATTTCCCAGTTTTTCAAATTTTTGATTTTTCAGTTTTTCAAGTTTTAATTATCTCAAATTTTCACACTTCAATTTTGGGAATTTTTCCTTTCCTGGATTTTTCAATTTTTCAATATATTAATTTTAGATTTTTCGGTTTGTCGATTTCACGATTTCTGGATATTTTGATGTTTCGATTTCTCGATGTTTTAATTTTTCGATGTTTCGATACTCAATTTGACGGTTTTTTGATTCTCGATTTCACGGTTTTTCGATTAGGATTGGGTTTTTCGAATTTTTCGACTTTCCATATTTCGTTTTTTCGAAGTATATTTCGATTCTTGAATTTTGCAATTTTTCGATATCTCGTTTTTGAATTTTGAATTTTTTGATTTTTCAAATTTTCGATTTTTCAATTTTTCCATTTTTCGGTTTTTCCATTTTCCACTATATTCTTTTTCGATTCTTTGATTTCTCGATATCTGAATTTCAATCTTTCTAGTTTTGGATTTTTCGGTTTTACGACTTCTCAATTTTTAATATTTCAATTTTCCATTTTTCTTAATTCTTCAAGTTTTCGAATTCTCAACTTTTCAACACTTTAATTTTGAAAATTTTTCCTGTTCTGATTGTTTCAAATCTTAAGTTCTCAGTTTTTCGGTATCCCAATTTTTCCAATTTTTCCATTCTTTTCGATTTCTCCATTTTAGAATTTTGGTTTTTCGACTTTCGATATTTCGTTTTCTCTGTATTTTGATTCTTAAATTTTTCAATTTTGCGTAATCCCTATTTCGTAATAATTTCCCATTTCTCGACTTCTCGAAGTTTAGATTTTTCAGTTCTTCAATTCTTCGATTTTTAGATTTTTCGACTTTGCTTTTTTGGTTTTTCGATTTCTAAATTTTACAGTTTTTTAATTTCTCAATTTTACAGTTTTTTAATTTCTCAATTTTTAGATATTTCTTCTCAATTTTGGGATTTGGCAATATTTTGAATCTCCGAATTTTCGATTTTTCGACTTTTCGAATTTTCGATTTTTTATTCTTTTATTTTCAGTTTTTCGTTTTTTAAACTTTACATTTTTCAATTTTTCGACTGTTCTGTATTTCGATTTCTCAAATTTTCAACTTTTGCATATTTTAATTCTTCAATTTTGAAAATTCTGGATATTTCAATTTCTCGAGTTTTCAGTTCTTTTAAATTTTAATTTTTTAATTTTCGATTTTACAATTTTTTGAGATCTCGATCTATCGAGATTCGGATGTTTCGATTCATCAATTTTTCCATATTTTTAACTTTTCCATTTTTCGATTTTGGCCTATTTCGGTTTCTCAGTTTTTCGATTTTTTCCTTTTCGGATTTTCAATTTTTCGATGTTTCAATTTTTGAATTATCAAATTTTTTTATTTTCCAATTTTTTTAAATTTTAGACTTTCGAATTCTCGATTTGTTGATTTTTCAGTTTTTCGAATTTTTAAATTTTAGATTTTCGAATGTTTCGATTTCTTCATTTTTCAATTTTACGATATTTTAATTTTTCAATGTTTTAAATTTTAGATTTTTGGATTTTTTGATTTTTCAGTTGGTCAACATTTTTTAATTTGCCAAAATTTGACGTTTCTGAATTGTGACTTTTCCGATTTCTCAATTAATCTATTTTTAGATTTTCCCATTTCTCGACTTCAAAAAGTTTCGATTTTTCAGTTCTTCAGTTCTTCAATTCTTCGGTTTCTAAATTTTTCCAATTTTGTAATTTTTCAGTTTTTCGATTCTTCAATTTTTCTTCCGTTTTTCAATTTTTCGATTTCTCTTTTGGAATTTTTTTAGTATTTTGACTTTTCGAGTTCTGGATTTTTCGATTTCTCGACTGTTTACCTTTTGGATTTTCAATTTTTAGTTTTTTAAACTTTGAGTTGTTCAATTTTCCGACTGTGTTATACTTCGATTTCTCAATTTTTCAACTTTTCGATATTTTAACTTTCCAGTTTTAAAAATTTTAGCTTTTTCGATTTATATTCAAATTTTTCGATTTTTCGAAATTTTAAAATTTTCGATTTTCCAATTTTTCGATATTTCGATTGTACTGCTTTTGGAAAATGACAGCCTTTGAAAAAATAGAGGGCGGGTGGGCGGGGCTAGTGCTTGTTGAGATAAGACTAAACAATATTAAGAGTAGTCATTGAAATAAAGAGGGTGTAGGTGGGCGGGGCTACTGCTTGCTTATAAAACTCTTTAGAAAAAAGCTAAACTCAGCCCCGTTTTGATAATTGATTCTTATTGGCTCTGAAGAACGAAAGTTGGATTTTATATTGATAAATAAATGATAGAAACTAGGATTACATTTGTTCCGTTTTTCGATTTTCTTATAAGATTGATTTTGACAAATTATATACCTTCTGAGAAAATAGAGGGTGGGTGGGCGGGGCTAGTATTTGCTAAGATAAGACTTATTTTGGCAAATGATATACCCTCTGAGAAATAAGAGTTTGTGGTAACGGAAAAAGTGCTGTGCATCTAATTTTTATTTATAATTGTTACTAATATTGTTAATAGCGTCAATTTTTATTTTATTACAGTGAATATAACTTATAGTTTGATTCCGACGGCCACCACAATGTCTGTACCTATTCGGCCTGAGCGCTCACCGCCACCGCCGAAACGCCGCCTCCGCAGGGACACTCTGTTTATCGCAATCACCTAATGGACCCGCCACACTGCCCCGCCGCATTTAATTATAACATTTCCCCGAGTGTGTGTTTATTGTTTTTGGACGACCTTTCCATGCAAACTATTTAAGTGTGCTAGACGCCGCCCCCGTCCCTGTCCCCCATAAAAAGCGTTTCCTTTGTTGCGCAGCCTATTTAAAATTGATGCATTCTGGATCCGAGGGTGCATTAGCGTGAACAGTTTTATCGATTTTCGCGTACAACGACGATGGTTTATCAATATTGCCATTAAAATTCCTCATGCACGGTGCCCTTGCCGCTCGCCTGACCGAACAAACTCTGACTTGGTAGTATGCGGGATTAGGAATGTAATCGGCGGCGGCGGAGGGGCGGGCCGGGGTTATTGCATTCGGCAGCGGTTTAGGGGAGAATATGGAACCGCGCTGGACGTGCAATATCGATGCACGCACCCTCCGATAGGTTAATGGACGGAGGCGGCGGCGAAATTGCAACTCGGTCTGGCGTGCGTGGCGGCAGAGTTTGCGGGCGGCAGTGGGGCAGGAGATAAGGTGGCGGCGTTCAGCGGGTTAATGTCGGAGATGGAATGAGGCATGCGATGGACGGACGGTGTTTGGGTTGGAGGAATGTAGTGACGTGAAGAGTAGCTAAGTTGTTTTTTCGTGAGGATAACAATTTTATTTATTTTTCGAGTATTTAGGTAAAATAAGAACAACTGTGTCAAGTTACGACCCAGTTTTCGGTCGAATTTCTTCTCTTTTTGAGATTTTCAATTTTCGAATTTTTAAATTTTTCGATTTGAGTTTCTCGAATTTTCGGTTTTTCGATTCTTTTTAAAATTTTCGATTTGCAATTCTTCGTTTCGGTTTTTTATTTTATGGTTTTTTATATTTGTAATGTTTCGATTTCATAATTTTTTGTTTTTATTCGTGTTTTCATTTTCAAAATTTTCTAATTTTTCGATTTTCCAACTATTGGATATTTCACTTTTTAGATTTTGCAATTTTTTGATTTGCAATTTCACAAGTTTACAATTTCTAATTTTTCAATTTTTAGTTTCAGTTTTTTATTTTCTTCATTTTTTGAATTTTTCGGTTTTTCAATGTTCTGATGATTTTATAATTTTTCTTTTTTTAATGTGAAATTTTTGAATTTTCCAATTTGAACTTTTTCACATTTTTGATTTTTCAATTTTTCGTTTCTTCATTTATTGGTTTGCAATTTTTCTGGTTTTCATTTTAAATTGTTACAGTTTTTCGGCTTTACAATTGTCACCATTTTTCGATTTTTAAGTTTCTCGTTTTCAGTTTTTCAGTATTTCAATTTTTGTTTCTTTAGTTCTCCGATTTTTTCACTTTTTCGATTTTACCATTTTTCATTTTTTCAGTTTTTGGATTTTAAAATTTTTGCCGATTTTTTAGTTCTTCAGTTTTTAATTTTTCGATTTTTCTACTTCAGTCAAAAAATGGAAAATTGAAAAATAAAAAATTAAAAGACGAAAAAGTATAAAATTTTGAAAGTTCTAAAAACTGAAAATCAAGAACTTGAAACATTTTAGAACTGAAAAGCTGAAAAATCGAAAGAGTAAAAATTGAGAAAAAACGAAATATTGTAAAATCCAAATATTGAAAATTAAAGAAATGGGAAAATCGGTTAATTGAGGAATCCAAAAATTGCATTGAAAATATTGCAAAAAATGAAAAAATGAAAAACTGTGATATGAAATCCAGAAAATGAAAATTAAAAAATGGAGAAAATGAAAATTAAAAAAATGGAAAAAATGGAAACTAAAATTCAAGAACTTGAAAAATTGAAACTGAAAAGTCGAATGATTTAAAAATTTTAATATTAAAAATTTGTATATCGAAAAATTGAAGGAATGAAAAATTGGAAAATTTGCAAGTCGAGAAATTGAATAATTGGAAAACTTAAAGTTCAACAAAAGAAAAATTATAAAACTTTAAGAAATAATGAAAGAATTGAAAAAATAAGGAAAATGAGAAAACTAAAAATTGTGATATCAAAAAATGAAAAAAATTGAAGAAAAACAAAAAAGAAAAATTTTGATTTCAAAATATTGTAAAATCGAAAACTAAACAATTAAAAATTGAAAAACTTAAAAAATTATAAATTAAGAACTTGCAAAATTGAGAAATTAAAAAATCGTAAAATGAAAGATCGAAAAATGATAAAATCGAAAAATTGTAAAATTGAAAAATTGCAAATTGAAGGAACGAAAAGTAAAAAAAAATTGAAATTCGAGAAAATGACAAATTGAAAAAAAATAAAGTTAAAAAACGAGAAGTTGTGATATCAAAAAATTGTAAATTTGAAAAATGGAACAATTAAAAACCGAGAAAATGAAAAATTATAAATCAAGAATTTGAAAAAGAAGAAGAAACGAAAAATTGAAAAATGAATAAATTGTAAAATTGAGAAATCGAAGAAAAAGAAGAAACGAAAATTTGTGATATCAAAAAATTCTAAAACCGGAAATATGAAAAATCATAAATTAAAAACTTCAAAAATTAGAGAAATGAAAATTTGAACAACAAAAAAAATTGTAAACCTGACAAATTAAAAATAAAATCAAGAACACGAGAAATTGAAGAAACTAAAATTGAAAAATTGAGGAACTAAAAAGATCGAAAAAGTGCAAAATTGCAAAAGGAAATATTGAAAAATAAAAATTAAGAACTCAAAAACTAAAGAAACGAAAAACTGAAAAATTCAAAATTCAGTAACAAAAAAAAAACGAAAAACGAAAATTTGAAAAATTCTCTAAATTAAAAAATTGCAAAATTGAAAAACTGTAGATCGAAATATTGAAGAAACGAATAATTGAAAAATTTGGAAGTCGAGAAATTGGAAAAGTTTAAAAATGAAAGTTAAAATAACAAAAATTTTGATATTAAAAATAATATAAAATCGAAGAAAAAGAAAAAAACCAAAATTTATCATATCAAAAAATTCCAAAATCGGAAAACTGAAAAATTATAAATTAAGAAAATGAAAAATTATAAATTAAGAACTTGAAAATTTGAAGACACAAAAAATTGAAAAATTAACAAATCGAATAATTGAGAAATTGAGAAATCGAAAAACGAAGGATCGAAAAATTGTAAAATCGAAAATTGTAAAATTGAAAAATTTCAAATCGAAAGACGAAGAAAAATAAAAAATTTGGAATTCCTAAAATTGAAAAATTGAAACAATTAAAGACAAAACAACGAGAAATGAAAAGAAAAAACGAACATTTGCGATATCAAAAAATTCTAAAACCAGGAAATTGAAAAATCAAGAAAATGAAACATTATAAATTAAGACCTTCAAAAGTTGGAGAAACGAACAGTTAAACAAGAAAAAAAATGTAAAAAAAACTGAAAAATTAAAAAACTTGCAACAAAATTGCAACAAAATATTGAAGAAACGAAAAATTGAAAAATAAACTGACTGTAAAATTGAGAAATCAAAAAATCAAAAACCTAAAAAATCGAAGAAACGAAAAACTGAAAAATTCAAAATTGAGTAACTAAAAAAGCGAAAAACGAAAATTTGAAAAATCGTCCAAGTAAAAAATTGCAAAATTGAAAAATTCTCGATCGAAATATTGAAAAAATGAACAACTGAAAAATTTGGAAGTCGAGAAAATGAAAAAGCGAAAAAAAAGAATTAATGTTGAAACAACAAAAATTTTGATATGAAAAAGTGATAAAATCTAAGAAAAAGAAAAAAACAAAAATTTGTGAAAAAAAAATCTACAATCGAAAAACTGAAAAATTAAGAATAAAGAAAATGAAAAATTATAAATTAAAAATTATTTTTAAAAGAATGGAAGAAACGAAAAAGTGCAAAATTTGGAAGTCGAGAAAAGGAAAAAGGTTAAAAATGAATGTTGAAAAAACGAAAATTTTGATATTAAAAAAATCATGAAACGGAAGAAAAAGAAGAAAACGAAAATTTCTATAACTAAAAAACTGAAAAATCAGAAATCAAGAAACTGAAAAATTATAAATTAAGAACTTGAAAATTTGACGAAGCAAAAAATTGAAAAACAAAAAAATTGTAAATCTAAGAAATTGAAAAATAAAAATCAAGAATTGAAACAATAGAAGAAAGGAAAAATTGAAAAATTGAAAATTGAGAAAATAAAAATAATTGAAAAATTGTAAAACCGAAAAATTGCAAATCTAAATATTGAAGAAACGGAAAATTGAAAAATTTGGAAGTCCAGGAATTGAAAGATTAAACAAATAAAAGTTGAAAAAAACAAAAATTGTGATATCAAAAAATGAAAAAAAATAGAAGAAAAAGGGAAAAAAATTGTCATATGACAACATTGTTAAATCGAAAAATGGAACAACTAAAAACCGAGAAAATGAAAACTTACAAATTAAGATTCTGAAAAACTTAAGAAACGAAAAATTGAAAAATAAACGAATTATAAAATTAGGAAACTGAAAAATAAAAAGGAAGAATTTAAAAAATTGAAAAACGGAAAAACTGAAAAATTCAAAATTGAGAAATTGAAAAATCGAAAAATTGTAAGTCGAGACAGTGAAGAACCGATAAATTAAAAAATGAAACAAATAATTTTATAAAAAAAAACAGAAGAATTGAAAAATAAACAAATTGTAAAGTTGAGAAATTGAAAAATGAAAATCAAGAACTTAAAAACTGAAGAAACGACAAATTTAAAAATACAAACTAAAAATGAAGTTGTAAAAACAAAAATTTTTATATTAAAAAATGATAAAATCGAAAAATAAGAAAAAATGGACAAAATTTGACAAAGTAAAGAAACGAAAAATCAAAAAATTTGGAAGTCGAGAAATTGAAAGATTGAAAAAATTAAAGTCAAAAAAACGAAAAATTGTGCCATTAAAAAATTGTAAAATCGAAAAATGCGACAGTTAAAAACCGAAAAGAATTGAAAAATAAAAATCAAGAACGTAAAAAATTGAAGAAACAAAAAATTGAAAAATTTCAAATCGAAACATTGAAAAACGAAAAAATAAAAAATTTGGAAGTAGAGATATTGAAAATTGAAAAAATTAAAGTTGAAAAAGAAAAATTGTGATATTAAAAAATTGGTCGAAAAAAGCTTACGCTCGCGAAGTGAAAATCATCCGGTAGTTTTCTCCCAGGTTAAATTTTCCTTGACAAACTATTAACTACGTGTCTGAAAGCTCAGCTACAAGCTTTAAAAATGAGCGAGGAAATTGTCTGGTCCAATAAAAAAGATTAATGATGTCATATCTATGACACCGTAGAAGATATAGGCACTTTGATAAGGCAAAAGAAGCTTTTAAATAGTCTATGGAGCGACTTTTATCTCAGAATCGGACACAAAACCCATCTTCACACATATGAAACACCAAATTTGCCTGAAAACTGCCAGTTACGATTTTTTTTTTTTGTTATTGAAATAAAATATGACCTGTTAATTATAAAATAATCAGTAATTGCGCACCTGCTAATGGGCTTTTTAAACGAAACAGCGTCAGTACAGAATTACATTTCGAATGATATATTAATATATTTTTATCGGTTAAAATTTGCGTACACACGAACCCACGTAGGCGTGGTCCAACCTACAAAAATGTAAAACATGCAGAGCCCTGAAAATTCCGAAAAACTCATGCCGAATAATCGTTAAAACGCCTGGATATTTAAAATTAAATCGCATTGTTACATATTAATCACATGTTTATGTAATGCGCCATGTAAACGGAACTATAAATCGGACTTAACGTTAAACATCGAGAACAGAACCGCCTTAAATGCAAATGATGCGTCATACTTCACCGTATTGTTATTATCTCAATTAGTGATTATCAAAGTGTCGAAACCGTTGTGTTTTAATTTGGCGAATTATTATTAAAGTTGCTTTTCTCCACAGATCGATCGAACTTACCCGTAAGCTATGACGAATTTGGTTATAATTTTTGCAAATATGCTAATCCATTCCAGCTAAATGTCAATTAAAAATATGCAAAATTTAATAACGCAGTCGAATAGCGCATACGTTTTTAATTTTTCTTATTTCGTGGAGCGAGAATTAAATCCGTGCGGACGTTTATTATTTGATTTACGTGGCTTCTGGAAGAAAAGGTGCACAATGTTGCTTAAATATGGTAATTTTTTGCAAAAGCCGTATTGAGTTACGACTGTCGTAATAAAGTAATTTAACAAAAGTTGATGTTTTAATTTTACGGCGGCATAACTGTGGATTTTTAACCAAGAGTTCGCTTTGCGTTTCTGTAATTAGTTTCTTGTTTGCCACCACCAATATCCATCTTTCAGTGTCATAAAGCTTGCTAACGTTTACGTTTTCCGACTGAAATGTCTAATAGCTTCTAGTTTTGAACTACTTATGAAGTCACGGCACGAATATCTGACATAGGTCTGGCATAAATTTAACAACACGTGAAACTGTAATATACCGGGATTATGAGCATTATTGTTATACGTACTAAAGTTGTTTAATCACGAGGTGTAGGTTATTAAAATTCCCGCGTCGGATTTTCCTCATACTTACACACCTATTTGTGTGTAGAAACCCGCAAATATTTTTAAAAAATAACTCGTTCAAAAAAAGAAACAACTCCCAGATCCCCATGTCAGTAAATGCTCCTATTTCCCCTCAAGCAAAGCCCGAGCTTTAAATTCTTGACGTATGTTTCTGAAAACACAAAAGGACAAATACAGAGCGCAGTTCCAGTTTTCCGAGTTTTATTGTTTTCAAACAGCTCGTTTCAACTTTACGATGTGACGTCATCCATAACCTCGATTTAAATGTTTGACGTGCTCTCAAAGCTCACTTGAAAGCATTCAAATTCTACTGGGTCAACCAAACAGCAATCGATAAGGTAGCGTCTTATCAAAGGGGGTGAAAATGGGCTATTTTGAGAAGCTTGATTAAAATTAAACCGAGGAGGGTTCATACAAAGTAATTACGATTGGGAGAAACTATGGGAGGAAGTCGGCTCGGAAGTTAATTCTGTATGCAGTTTGGAGGAGGCTTCCAAAAATGCTTGGAGCTATAAATACGACGAACGCCAGTGATAAATCGTGGATTAGCTAAATTGTGGCCAGTAATAATCGTCGTTTAAGTACAAGTGGGATAAAGGCGTGATTACCGTACGAGGGCGAAATTTATACTCGCACAAGTGTGACGATGTCTCGTTGGGTAAAATTTTCAGGAATTTAATAAGTCTGGGCGACAGTATATCGTGAATAATAAATGGAATTGACGGAGTTTCATATTCTAGACGGAAGCTTTCGCAAAATGAAACTCTCAAACTATTATAACAATTAATATTCCGTTTGTGTCTTAGCTGCTTAGCCTTCCCTCTTATGTGACTTCCCGTCTCCAAAGAAAATTCACAACCAAATGTCACCACCGCACAAAACCCTTGTCGCTGGTGGATTATTACAGATCAACAAATTTCAAAACTTTCGCTCCCCTTTGACTTCTATTCAAAATTCAGTTTGTTATATAATTCTGATTACGGATTGAAGAGATGCCATCTAGCACGGAAGCTTCTGGAAAAAGACTGGTGCAAGGTTACTTCGACAGAACTTTCCTCGCTCTTATCAGTGCACATGCTTAACTTCGATTGTTTATGTTTATACATTGAAAGAATGTCACGTAGAAGTTTTTAGAATTTTTGGTCAAAACTTTGACATCTTCTCCATTTCCTTATTTATTTTCTTAACAGATTTACCACTTTGTTTAAGATTCTGTCTTTTTTTGTAAATATACTAATATTTCTTAGAATTGTTAACGCTCTTTATAATTTTTCGGGTTTTCAAGTTTAAATTTTTCAGTTTTTCAATTTTTCGACTTCTCAACTTTTCTATTTCACGATTTTTGATGTTTTGACTTTGCGAGGTTTCAATTTTCATTTCGATTCTTCAAATTTTCTATTTTTTAAATTATAGATTTGTCGATTTTTCGATTTCTCCTCTTCCTGACTTTTCAGTTTTTCGGTTTTTCAATTTTTCGTTTGTTTAAATTTTACATTCTTCGATTTTTCAATTTTTCGATTTTTCAGATTTTCCATTTGGCAACTTCTTGGTTTTTCAATGTTCGATTTCTCAAGTTTTAACACTGCAATTTTGGAAATCTTTCCAACTCTGGATTTTTCATATTTTATTTAAGTTTTCGATGATTCAGTTTTGGGATTTTTTCAGTTTTTTGATTCTGCAATTTTTTGATGTTTCAATTTTTTGATTTATCGTTTAATCAATTTTTCGATATTATATCTTGGGATTTTTCAATTTTTAGATCCTTCATTTTGATGATTTAACTTTTCGATTTCTTATATTTTGAATTTTTCGATTTTAAGATTTATTTTCTCGTTTTTCGATTTTCAGTTTTTCAATTTTTCGTCTTTTCAATTTTTCGATTTACAAATTTTTCCAAATTTTCGATTTTTCGATTTCAGGAAATTTCGATGTTGCAATTTTTCAATTTGTCGGCTTTTCAAATTATAAATTTTTGGATTTGTTGGTTTCTCCTTTTTCTGATTTTTCAATTTTTCGATTTATCGATTTTCCAATTTTTCGATTTTCATTTTTTTTTATTTAAATATTTAATTTTTCGAATTCAAATTGTTCGATTTTCCAATTTTTCAACCTCTTGGATTTTTGATTTATCGATCTTTTGATGTTTCGATTTTTCGATTTTCAATTTTTTTTATTAAATTTTTCGATTTTCCAATTTTTCAACTTCTTGGATGTTTCAATTTTGCCATGTTTCAAAAAATTGTTCGATTTCTCAGTTTTTCAAGTTTTCGATTTTTCGAAATTTCCCTGTTTTTCAATGTTTAAAATATTTCGATTTTTCGATCTTTTGAGGTTTTTCCATTTTCGACTTTTCGAGTTTCAATTTTCACTTTTTCGATTCTTAAACTATTCGATTTTTTAAATTATACAATTTTGGATTTTTCCATTTCTCCTTTCTCTGATTTTTCAGTTTTTAGGTTTTTCAATTTTTCATTAATTTAAGTTTTACATTCTTAGATTTTTAAATTTTTCGATTTTTCGAATTTTCCAGTTGCCAACTTCTGCGTTTTTCCATGTTCGTTTTCAATTTTGGGAATATTTCCAATTCTGGATTTTTCGGTTTTTCAATATGTTAATTCAAGTTTTTCGGTTTGTCCATTTTTCGACTTTTCAATTTCTCAGTTTTTTGATTTTTGGACGTTTTTGGTTTTTGATTGTTCAAATTTTCAATTTTCGAAATTTCAAATTTTCGATTTTTCGGCTTTTAGTTTCGATTTCTCGATTTTTCTCGGTTTTCGAAATTTAAGTTTGGGGATTTTTTAGCTTTTAATTTTTAAATTTTTCGATTTTTCAATTCCTCAACTTTTCAATTTTTCGATTTTTTGATTTCTCGACTTTTCGATTTCTTCATTTTCCAACCTCTCGACTTTTCGACTTTTATAATTTTCGCTTTTTCAATATTTTGATTTTCCCATTTCTCGAGTTCTCGATTTCTTGATGTTTCGATTTTTCAATTTTTCGATTTCTCGATTTCTCAGTTTTTTGATATTTAAACTTTTTGACTTTTGATTTTACAAAATTTCGGATTTTCGATTTTTTCATTTTTCCAATTTTCAATTTTTTGATTTTAGAATTTTTCGGATTTCGTTTTTCAATATTTGGAATTTTTCGAAATCTAGTTTTGGAATTTTGATTTTTCGGTTTTTCGATTTTTAATATTAATAACTTTGCCACTTTCCTATTTATTTTTTTAACAGATTCACAATTTTTTTAGGATCTTGTCTTTATTTTGTCGATATACTGACATTTCTTCGAATTTTTAATTATCTTCACAATCTTAAAATTTCTTCTTTAAATATGGACTCTCTGAAAAATCTGAACCAACTGGAGATCAATTGCATGAACATTTTTAGAATTTTTTGTCAAAACTTTGATATCTTTTCCATTTCCTTATTTATTTTCTTAACAGATTTACCATTTTTTTTAAGATTCTGTCTTTTTTTATAAATATACTAATATTTCTCAGAATTGTTAACCTTCTTCATAATTTTTACATTTCTTCTTTGAGTTGGAACTGTCCGGAAACGAAGAAAACCTCAACTAACTTTCCACTTTCTTATTTATTTTCTGAACAGATTGACATTTGTTGGGAAGTTTTGTCTGGTTTTCGGGTTTTCGGGTTTTCAAGTTTAAATTTTTTAGTTTTTCAATTTTTTAATATTACTGGAATTTACAATTTTTTATTACGTATTCAAATTTAAGATGTGCAATTTTTCATTTCTGTATTTCATTTTATTTATTTTTTCAAATATTCGATTTTGGAAAGTTTGGATTTTATCATTTTTTCAATTTTTCGTTTCTTCTAGTGTTCATTTTTAAAATTTTCAGTTTCTCGGTTTTCCAACTTTTGGATGATTTTTCCGTTTTTCTGTTTGCAGTTTCACGAATTTTCAAATTTAAATTTTTCGATTTTTCATGTTTTCAATTTTTCGACTTGCAATTTTTCGTTTCGGTTTTACATTTACTTTATTTTATCAATTATCCAGTTTTTTAATTTTCTGATTTTTTATTTTTCGTTTTTTTCATTTTTAGATTATTATCATTTTAAATATCTATTCATAATAATTTTTAAAATTTTTCATTTTTTCAGATATATTTTATAATTTCCGTGTATTCAATTTTTCGTTGAATCAGTTATTGGATTTGAAATTTTTTAATTTTTATTTTTTTTTGTTTCTTATTCTACGACATGCAACCTTTTGAGTTTTTATTTTAAAATTTTTCAGTTTTTCGTTTTTCCAATTTCAGGACTTTTCGATTTTTTGATTTTTCATTTCTTCAGTTTTTGGATTTGCAAATTTTTCGTTTCTGTTTTGATTTTCTTTATTTTATCAATTTTCGGTTTTTCAATTTCCTGATTTTATAATTTTTCTTTTCTCAATTTGAAAATTTTCAATTTTTGTTTTTTCCAATATCAGAAATTTTCAAGTTTTCGATGTTTCAATTTTTCATTTCTTCAGTTTTTCGAATTGAAATTTTTTCTTTCTGTTATTTGTTTTCTTTATTTTATCATTCTTTCAGTTTTTCAATTTTCCGATTTTATAATTTATTGTTTTTCAATGTCAAAATTTTAATTTTTTGGGTTTTCAATTTTCAGATTTTTTATTTTCCGTTCTTTTTATTTCTAGATTTTTCAATTTTTCATTTCATCAATTTTTGATTTCCAAGTTTTCTAGTTTTCATTTTAAAAATGTAGTCATAATAATAATTTTTAAGATGTTTCACTTTTTCCAATTTTCCGAATTTTAAATTTTCAGTTTCTGATTCTTCAGTTTTTCGTTTCTTCAAATTTTCGAAATGCAAAAAAAATGCGAAAAAAAATTGAAAATTCTTGAAACTGAAACATCGGTAAAAAATTGAAAAATCGAGTAATCGAAAAGTTAAAAAATCAAAAAATCGAAGTCGAAAAATTAAAAAATCAAAAACATCTATCAATCAATCAATCAATCAATCAATACTTTATTGGTGTTCAAAACTACAATACAGTTTTACACAAGTCAAACACATTAAATTAAATCAATAAACTATTAAAATTTCTACACCGAAGATAATCCTCAAAACTATAAAAACAATTCATAATAAGAAAAGTTTTGAGTTTTTTTTTAAATATATTAATAGGCTTACTACGAAATTCTTCGGGTAACACATTAAAAAATTTCACAGCAAAGTATCTTGTGCCAGTTTGTACCCTCTTCAAACGATTTGAATTAGGAACTAAATTTTGTTTGTTTCGGGTGTTGTACAAATGAATGTCAGTGAACTTAGAATAATTGCCAATATTGTCTTTGAGATGTAATAAACAATGTAGGATGAAAATTGAAGGCACAGTTAAAATTTTAAGTTCAACAAATGCAGATCTGCAATCATCACGGTACTGAAGTCCAGCTATAATCCGAACAGCACGCCTTTGAAGAGCAAATATCCTGTGTCGACAAGTAGAATGTCCCCAAACTAAGTTACCATACTCAATTGAAGAGTGAAAAAATGCAAAATAGGCAACTATTAATGTTTTCTGTGATACATTATTACTTAGTTGTCTCAAAAGGTATGTGTTCTTATTTAGTTTCTTAGCTAATGTATCTCCATGGGCATTCCAGAGAAGCTGGTCGTCGATGGTAATACCAAGAAAAAGTGCATTATTGGCTTGACCTAAATTTAATGTTGCACTGGTTTTAAGACTGAGGAACATATACACCGATTTGTCGACATTCATGCCTAAACTGTTGGTATCAAACCATAGTTTTGCCTTAGATTGTGCTTCCAAACTTTTATCAATGCAGTCATTTAGACTGCTACTGCTGTTGAGTATGGTGGTGTCATCAGCGTATAGAATAACTTTCGAGTCTTCGATATTGGATGGTAGGTCGTTGATGTAGACTAAGAATAAAAGAGGACCTAAAATAGATCCCTGAGGTACGCCATATTCCACAGGGAGATAATTAGAAGATGTTCCATCAACCGTGACTTTTTGGATTCTATTGCAGAGATAGGATGACAATAAACGACAACTAGTGGGATGTAAATTATAGAAATAAAGTTTACGAACCAGAATCGAATGGGAAACACAATCAAAGGCCTTGGTAAGATCTAGAAAAGAAATTGTACTGAAAATACCCTTGTCAAAGCAATTTGTGATTTCGTTAACAATATCAGTAATGGCTTTCGAGGTGTTTAATCTGGGCCTGAAACCGAATTGATTGTCACATAATACATTCTTTTCCTCAAAATAATGACATAATTGACCCATCAGAATTCTCTCCAGAACTTTCGATAAAATGGGCAATAGTGATATCGGTCGGTAATTGCTGATCTCATTGGGTTCTCCCTTTTTAAAAATTGGTAGGACATTTGCAATTTTCAAGCAGTCAGGGAAAGTAAGTGTTTTAATACTTGTATTAATTAGTTTCGTAAGGGGAGATATTATGACATCCAGAACGGTTTTGACTATTTCAACACTAAGACCATAGATATCTTTGGTTTTACTATTTCTTAATTTTTTTACGACATCACGAACTTCAGCGCAAGACACTTCGCTAAACTGAAAATACGTTAAACTATTATCACAGTTATTATTGCACATTAACAGAATGGGATCACAGTTTGAATGAGGAAGCTTATTAATCACATTTTTTGCGATGTTACAAAAAAAATCATTAAAATCATGAGCACTTTTATTACAACCGCATATTTTATTCGTTTTCTTAACACTTCGTTTAGAATTAATCATAGACCATATTGCTCGCATTTTATTATGAGATTGATTTATATATTTATCGTTAGCACTGATTTTTGCGTTTTTAATTGCTTCTTGATACATTTTGCGATATGAGTTTCTAGATTTTTTTATATCAAGGCGATTTGTTAGAAGATAAAGATCATTCAACTTGGATAAATTGTTTTTCATAGTTTTTAGATGGTAAGAATACCAATGAATGCCTTTACAATAAGATGGTTTAATTACTTTTTCTGGGAACGAGATACAAACATAGTGCTCCAAAACATTGAGAAAATCTTCAAAAGCTTTGTTTATGTCGTATGCGCAGTTACAACTTAAAAATGCGAAAAATGAAAAATCGAGAAAGTAAACTGATTTTTCAGTTTTTAATTTTTCAATCTTTTGATGTTTTAGATTTTCGATATTTCAATATTGGGACTTTTCACTATTTGGCTTCAATTTTTCAATTTTTTTTAATCGAAAAATTGGAAAATGGAAATATTTAAAAATCAAAAATGTAAAAATTGAGAATCGAAATATTGAAAAATCCCAAAGCAAAAGTCGAAAAATCCAAAAATCGAAGTCAAAAAATTGAAAAATCTAAAATTTAAAAATTGAAAAATCGTAAATGTAAATCGATTTTTCAATTTTTGAAGTTTTAAATTTTTTAATTTTTCAATTTTTCGATATTTCAGTTTTGGGATTTTTCACAATTTGGCTTCAATTTTTCCCTTTTTTTATTCGAAAAATTGAAAAATAGAAAAGTTGAAAAATCGAAATAATGAAAAATCAAAGAGGTAAAAAATTGAAAAATCCAATGGAAATAATGAAAAATCCGGAAGCTCAAGACTCGAAAATTGAAGAATGGAAGAAAATTGAAAACACGAAAAATCAAAAAGTCGAAGTCGAAAATCGAAAAGCTAAAAAATATAAAAGTTGAAAATCGACAAAGTAAATCGATTTTTCATTTTTTGAGTTTTCAATTTTTCAATTTTTCAATTTTTCGAATTTTTGATGTTTTAGATTTCGATATTTCAATTTTGGGACTTTTCAGCATTTGGCTTCAATTTTTCCATTTTTTTTTTTTTATTCAAAAAATTGAATAATCGAAAAATTGAAAAATTTAAATATTGAAAAATCAAAAAGGTAAAAAATCGAGAAATCGAAAAACCGAATCGAAATATAGAACAACCAGAAAGTCAAAGGCCCAAAAATTGAAAAATTAGAAAATTTAAAATTAAAAAATCCAAAAAATGAAAAAACAAAAAAGTAAATCTGTTTTTCAATTTTTCGATTTTTTGATGCTTCTGATTTTCGATATTTCAATTTTGGAGTATTTCACTATTTGGCTTGAATTTTTCAATTTTTTTAATCGAAAAATTGAAAAATCGAAATATTGAAATATCTAAAATTTAAAATTCCAAAAATTGAAAAATCGAAAAAGTAAAAAGGTTGACACATCGAAAAATCCAGAAGTCAAAAATAGAAAAGCCGAAGAATTGAAATATTGAAAAATCCTAAAACTGAAATATCTATAGACTGAAAAATCAAAAAATCAAAAAAATGAAGTCGAAAAATAGAAACCTCAAAAAATCGAAAAATTAAAAATCAAGAACCTGAAAAATTAGAGAATTGAAGAACAAAAAAATCGAAACACTCGAAGGTCAAGAAATGGGAAAATCAAAACATGGATTTATTGAAAAATCGAAAAATTGAGAATTTATAGAAATCAAATTTGAAAAATTAAAAAATCGAAAATTTGACAAAATGACAATTGCAAAACAGAAAATCTAAAACTGGGAAGTCGAAAAATCAAAAGATTAAGAAATCGAAACATTTGAAAAATTCGAAAACTTGAAAAATTGAAATATCGAAGAACTGAAATGAAAAATCGAAAAATCTAAAATTTTAAAAATAAAAAAATCGCCACATCGAAAAATCCAGGAGTCAAAAATCGAAAAGTCGAAGAATCGAAATATTGAAAAATCCCAATACTGAAATATCGAAAGACTGAAAAATGGAAGAAAAACTAAAAATGGGAAAGTAAATCGGGAAATCAAAACATTAAAAAATCGAAAAATTTAAAACGACAATTGTAAACAGAAAATCTAAAACCGGGAAGTCGAAAAATCGAAAGATTAAGTAATCGAAAAAGAAAAAAAACCGACACATCGAAAACTCCAGAAGCCAAAAATCGAAAAGTCGAAGAATCGAAATATTGAAAAATCCCAAAATTGAAATATCGAACTGAAAAATGAAAGAAAAACTGAAAAATGGAAAACCTGAAAAATCCGAAAACTGAAATATCCAAAAACTGAGAACCTAAGAGTCGAAAAACTGAGCAATCCAAAAAGTGAAGTCGAAAGCTTGAAGCCTTAAAAAAACTAAAAAATGAAAAATCAAAAACCTGAAAAATCGAAAAATTAAAGAATTGAAGAGCAGGAATATTGAAACCCTGAAAACTTGAAAAATTGACAGTTTATAAATGTCAAATTTGAAAAATAAAAAATTTGAAAAAACGACGATTGAAAAACAGAAAATCTAAAACCGGGAAGTCGAAAAATCGACAGCTTAAGAAATCAAAACATTTGAAAAATTCGAAAACTTGAAAAACTGAAATATCGAAGAACCGAAATGAAAAATCGAGAAATCGAAAAATCTAAAATTTTAAATATTGAAAAATTAAAATATCAAAAAACTGAAAAATGTAAAATTTAAACATCGAAGAATTGAAAAAACGACAATTGAAAAACAGAAAATCTAAAACCGGGAAGTCGAAAAATTAAGAAATCGAAACATTTGAAAAATTGAAATATGGAAGAGCTGAAATGAAAACTCGAAAAATCTAAAATTTTAAATATGAAAAATTAAAATACCAAAAAATTGAGAAGTCTAAAATATAAAAATCGAAAAAGTAAAAAGTCGACACATCGAAAAATCTAGAAGTCAAAAATGCAAAAGTCGAAGAATAGAAATATTGAAAAATACCAAAACTGAAATATCGAAAAACTGAAAAATGAAAGAAAAACTGACGAATCGAAAACTGAAAAATCCCAAAACTGAAATTTTCAAAAACTGAGAAATTAAAAAATTGAGAAATCGAAAAATCAGAAAAGTGAAGTTGAAAAACCGAAATCTGAAAAAATAAAAAAATTGAAAAACCAAAAAACATGAAAAATCAATTAATTGAAAAATCGACAAATAAAGAGTTTATAAAAGTCAAAAATTGAAAAATCGAAATATTTAAAAATCGTAAAATTGAAGAGAAAAACTGAAAAATTGAGAAATTGTAAAATCCAAAAATTGAATAATAAATAGTAGTAAACTGAAAAGTCCCCAAACTAAAATCTCGAAAAACTGAGAATTCGAAAGTTAAAACACCGAAACGTGCTCGTTGCGCTCGGATTCTTAATTTTCTCTTTTAAATTAATTCGGTGGGGCTACTCAGATTTGTTTTATTGTAATAATCATCCTTTTTTAATTACTTTATAGGGAGATTTTTTTATAAAAGTTGTTGAAAAAAAAATGGTTCAGTTAACTTTGTTGATTGATTTTTGATTAAAAAATCAATAAAAATGGTAAAAATAAATCAGGTGACCTGACCAGACTTGACTTTGCCTTACCTGACCTGACTAAATTCTTTAGACTGTTTTTTTTACATTCGCGGTTTTGACAAAGAAAAAATCTTCCCAACCAAGTTATTTTAGTTGAGAAATTTTGACATATTTCCTTCAAAGTTTGACCCTCAAAAGATCTCCGAACCTGATTGTTGCAATATCCATTATTGATGATGTTTGAATAGGACGGAACTGGTTGGAGTGCGGAGTTTCAATAAGATAACAGTAGGGGTCGTGATTATTTTTATATTTTCGTAGCATTTTAATAACAAATGTTTGTAATTTTATTCCAAACCTGTCTAGTCAAGCAACTGTAATTCGCCTGGATGAGATTTTCGCCAAGCGTAAACATTGCAAAATTTTATTAATATTGGCGACCCCGGTGGTGGAAATAAGAGCCACCGCCTTATTAAATTCATCCGAATTTTTTGCCACCGCATTATTACATTTCGACTACGGTAAATTATAAGTTATATTATATTAAAAACCCTTCGCTCTCTTTCTTCCTTGCGTAGATTTTTACATACTTACTGTACATACAACCCCTGATCCAGTAGTATTGTATGCACCCCTAACTCCACTAATTCAACCCCCATCGTCAGAATTTTCACGTAGCCCTTTTTGTTGCAGGATCGTAGGCCCGACTGAAATGTACCACTGGGGGCCAAATATGGAGGGGGGCTTGGACGCAGCGCTCGCCGCCACGCCGCCATGGCGCTGCTGATGCGACGTCTATTCGTAGACGCTCAGGTACAATGAAAATTACATCCCACACCACTTAAAACACCATTCTTTATTGTTAATGTCATCATTTCGCACCGTTCATAACCGCATTCATTTCCCCTGACGCCCATAGTTCTTCGGCTCCATCCATTATTAAGGAAAGAAGGCAGGCAGGAAGATGGTTGCCATTTTTCTGTGTAACTGTGGAATGGGCTGCAGGTGCGAAACGGGGATGTTTTAGGCGTAATTTTAATTTTACGGATGGCGGGAGGCGGCGGTAATTCGGGCGGTATTGGTTTTCGATTATGTGTTGATGGGTAGTGATAGGGGAAGTGAGGCGTGCATAAATATAGAATTAATTATTTTAATAGAGTGCGCTGTGGTGGCGATGTGGGGTTCATAATTCCCGATTTTCACAAACTGTCTAAAATTTCTGAAAAACTTTTTCACCTATTTTACATTGAACATTTTCTGCGAATATCGTCGGATTCTGCTGTATTCTTTTAAATCCTTTTGGATATTTTTCAGATTCTCTTGTATTCTGTCGGATTTTTTTCGTATTCCTTAGGTTCTGTCGAATTCTATCGAATTCTACCAGATTCTCGTGAATCCTCGCGAACTTTCTGGCAAACCTGGGATTTTTTCGAATCCGCTGGAATTTTTTCCGGCTCACTTATGTTCTTTTGGATTTGGCTGGGTTCTCTCGAATTCTCTCGAATTTTCTTGGATTCTGTAAGATTGTGTCGCCTTTTCTCGATTTTTTGGTTTTCTTTCAGATTCTTTCGGATTCTGCCGGATTCTCTTGAATCTTCTCAAAATTTGGCCGGATTCTTCCTCAACTGTCTTCTCGAAATTTTGGTTGGATTCTTTGGTATTCTTTTCGTATTTTGCAGGATCTTGGATTTTTTCGGACATTCTCGTAATCTTGTGCATTCTTTTGGACTCTTCTCTATCCTCTCGGAATATAGTCGGATTCTGTCGCATTCTTTCGGATTCTTTTCGGATTTTTTCAGATTCTGTCGAATTCTCTTGAATACGCTCGATTTTTTTTTGATCTTCTCAGATTGTTTCGTATTCACTTATAGATTTTCATATTTTCTTGTATTTTTGTAGTCTTTGGGATTCTCTCGATTTTTTTCGTATTCTCTCAGGTTCTTTCGGATTCTTCCGGACTCTTAAATCTTCTCAAAACTGGTCGGATTCTTTCATATCCTCCGATTCTTTCTAATTCTCTACAATCTTCTCGAAATTTGGGAGGATTCTCCTGTATTCTATGGCTTTCTTTTCGTATTCTGTCGGATCTCGGATTTTTTCGTATGCTCTTATTTTTTCTTTTTGTATCCTATTTTTGGAGTCTCGGAATTTTTTGGATTTTATTGAACTCTCTAGCAGTATCTCAAACTTCTTTCATTTTCTCTGTTATTTTATCAGATTTCCTCGCCCTTTCTCGGATTTTTTCGAATTTTCGTATATTCTCGTATTTTATGGATTATTTAGGATGTTTTTGGATCCTTTAGATTCTGTCGGATTCTCTCGACTTACATTTTTCAGGATTCCCTTATATTCATTCAGATTTTTCGGATTCTACGACATTCTCGTGAATCCTCTCGGACTGGACTGTCTGGAATACCCTCGGATTTTTTCGGGTTCTCTCACTTTCTCTCGGATTTGTCTGGATTCTCTGGAATTCTCTCCAGTTTTCTTTGATTCTCTCAGATTGTTTCGTGTTTTTCAGATACTTTCAAATTCTTCGGGATTCGCTTGAATCTTCTCAAAATTTAGTCGGATTCTTTCTAATTTTGTATGATCTTCTCATATTCTCGTGGATTGTTTTGAACTCTCCCCGATCCTTACGAAATATCGTCGGATTCTGTCGTATTCTTTCGGATTCTTTCCGAAATTTTTCGGATTCTGTTGTATTCTCTCGAATTATTTTAGGATTCTGTTAGATTCTCTCGAATTCTTCCGGATTCTCGTAAATATTCTTGGATTTTCTGGGATTCGCTCGGATCTTTCGAATCAGCTGGAATTTCGGATTTGTCCAGATTTTTCCGAATTCTCTCGCATTTTTTTGGATTCGCTCCAATTGTTTCGTATTCCCTTGAAGACTTTCGTATCTTCTCGAATTTTTTACAGTCTCACGGATTTTTTCGTATTATCTCAGATTTTTCCGGATTCTTCTGGATTCTCTCAAATCTTCTCGAAACTTGGGTGGATTCTTTTGAACTCTCCCCAATCCTCTCGGAATATCGTTGGATTCTGTTGTATTCTTTCGGACTCGTTAAAATTTTTTTCAGATTCTGTCGGATTCTCTCGAATTATTTTAGGATTCTCTTAAATTCTCTCGAATTCTTCCGAATTTTCAGCTGGAAATTTTTCCGGTTTGTTCATAATCTTTCGGCTTTGTCCAGATTCTCTCGAATTCTCTCGCAGTTTTGGCATTCTCTCAGATTGTTTCATATTCTCCTGAAGTCTATTTTCTCGTATTTTTTACAGTTCCTCTAATTTTTTAGTATTGTCTTAGATTCCTTCAGATTCTTCTCGGTTGCCTTGATACTTTACAAAATTTGGTCGGATTATTCTTTCATATTTCCATCGAATATTGCATTTTTTTCGGATTTTCTCGCATTGTCGTGGATTCTTTTGGACTCTCCCCGATCCTCTTGGAATATCGTGGAATATCGTAGGATTTTGTCTATTTTTTTCGGATTCTTTGCCGAATTTTTCCAGATTCTGTCGAATTACTTTAGGATTCTCTTAAATTCGCTCGAATTCTTTTCTATTATCTGTTTTATTTTTATTTTTTTGGAATTCGGTGCGAATCTCTCCAAATTTGGTCGGATTATTCTCTCGTCCTTTCTCGGGTTCTTTCAAATCCGCTGGAATTCCTCCCGGATTCTCTCATATACTTTCAGATATGTCCAGATGTTCTTGAATTCTCTAGAATTTTCTTGGATTCTTTCAACTTGTTTCGTACGCTCCCGGATGTTTTCGTATTCTTACAGATTCTGTCGAATTCTTTCGGATTATTTCAGGATTCTCTTAGATTCATTCGGATTCTTTCGAAGCCGCTGGAATTTTTTCGGATTCTATCATGTTCATTTCCCTTGGAATTTCTCAGGATGTTAAGTCTCCTCGATTTTTTCATTTTCTCTCAGATTCTCGTGAATCAAAATTTGGTGGGATTCTTTCTAAGTATGTACGATCTTCTCGAAATATTGTCTGATTCTGTCGTATTGTTTCAGATTCTTTCCGAATTTTCTCAGATTCTGTTGGATTCTCTTGAATTATTTTAGGATTGTTTTAGATTCTCTCGAATTGTTCCAGATTCTCATAAATACATTCAGTTTTCTGGGATTCTCTCGGATCTTTCGAATCAGATGAAATTTTTTCTGGTCGCTGCATATTCTTTCCGATTTGTCCGGATTCTCCGGAATTCTCTCCAATTTTCTTGGATTCTCTGAGATTGTTTCGTATTCTCTCGGATTCTATTGAATCTTTTCAAAATTTGGTCGGATTCTCTCGTTTTCTCGTGGATTTTTTTGGATTCTTTCGTCTATTTTTCTCATATTTTCGTGGATTCTTTTGGACTTTCCCCGATCCTCTCGGAATATCGTCGGATTCTGTCGTATTGTTTCAAATTCTTTCCGAATTTTCTCATATTCTGTCGGCTTCTGTCGAATTATTTTAGGATTCTCTTAGATTTTCTCGAATTGTTCCGGATTTTCGTAAACACTCTGGTATTTTCTGGGATTCTCTTGGATCTTTCGAAGCAGCTGGAATTTTTTTCGGGGTCTCTCATATTATTTCGGATTAGTCAGGATTCTCTCGAATTCTCTCCAATTTTCTTGGATTCTCCGAGATTGTTTCGTATTCTCTCGGATTCTATTGAATTTTCTCAAAATTTGGTCAGATTCTCTCGTTTTCTCGTGGATTATTTCGGATTCTTTCGTCTTTTTTTCTCATATTCTCGTGGATTCTTTTGGACTTTCCCCGATCCTCTCGGAATATCGTCGGATTCTGTGGTATTGTTTCAAATTCTTTCCGAATTTTCTCAAATTCTGTCGGATTCTCTCGAATTATTTTAGGATTCTCTTGGATTCTTTCGAATTGTTCCGGATTTTCGTAAACACTGGTATTTTCTGGGATTATCTTGGATCTTTCGAATCAGCTGGAACTTTTTTCGGGGTCTCTCATATTATTTCGGATTAGTCAGGATTCTCTCAAATTCTCTCCAATTTTCTTGGATTTTCTGAGATTGTTTCGTATTCTCTTGGATTCTGTTTAATCTTCTCAAAGTTTGGTCGGATTCTCTCGTTTTCTCGTGGATTTTCTTGAATTCTTCCGTTTTTTTTTCTCATATTCTCGGGGATTCTTTTGGACTTTCCCCGATCTTCTCGGAATATCGTCGGATTCTGTGGTATTGTTTCAAATTCTTTCCGAGCTTTCTCAGATTCTGTCGGATTCTCTCGAATTATTTTAGGATTCTCTTAGATTAATTAAATTAAATACTTCCAGTTTTCTGGGATTCTCTCTCTTGCTAAGTCTGTACGATCTTCTCGAATTTTCTTGGATTTTCTGAGTTTGTTTCGTCTTCTCTCGGATTCTATTGAATCTTCTCAAAATTTGGTCAGATTCTGTCGTTTTCTCGTGGATTTTCTCGGATTCTTTCGTCTTTTTTTCTCATATTCTCGTAGATTCTTTCCCCTCTCTCTCGGAATATCGTCGGATTCTGTCGTATTGTTTCAAATTCTTTCCGAATTTTCTAAGATTCTGTCGGATTCTCTCGAATTATTTTAGGATTCTCTTAGATTCTCTCGAATTGTTCCGGACACTCATGGATTTTCTGGGATTCTCTTGGATCTTTCGAATCAGCTGGAATTTTTTTCGGGTTCTCTCATATTCTGTCGGATTAGTCCGGATTCTCTCGAATTCACTCCAGTTTTCTTAAATTCGCCGGATTTTGCCGAATTCTATCCAATCGTCTCGGAATATCGTCGGATTCTGCCGTATTCTTTCAAATCTTTTACGACTTTTTCAGATTCTCTTGTCTTCTTTCGGATTTTTTCGTATTCCTTCAGATTCTCTCGAATTCTATCAGATTTCTGGGATACTTCAGAATTCTTTCGAATCCACTGGAATTTTTTCGGGTTTTCTCATGTTTTCTCTCGGTTTTTCTGGGATTTTCTCGTATTCTTTCGTCTTTTTTTTCTCATATTCTCGTGGATTCTTTTGGACTTTTGGATCCTGTCGTATTCTTCCGGATCCTTTCCGAATTTTTTTAGATACCGTCGGATTCTCTCGAAAGATTCTGTTAGATTCTCTCGAATTCTTCCGGATTTTCGTAAATACTCTTAGTTTTCGGGGATTCTCTCGGATCTTTCGAAATATCTTCTTTCATATTCTTTCGGATTTGTCCGGATTCCCTCGGATTCTTTCGAATTCTCTTAAATCTTCTCAAAACTTGGTCGGATTCTTTCGTATTCCCTCGATTCTATCTAATTCTCTACGATCTTCTCGAAATTGGGTGGATTCTCTCCTCTTTTTCGTCACTCTCATATATTTTTTTAATCTTTGGAAGTTTCTCAGATTTCTCTAGAGTCTCGGTTTTTCATATTCTCTTTTATTCTTTCGGATTCGCAGTTTTTGGAAAGAAGATTTTTTTCTGAATTCGGAACTGTAACATATGCGTACACTTTTTTAAATAAAACGGCAATGTAATGATAAATTATTTATTAATTAGAAAATTGTAGTTTCGCTTTGAAAATACTGTCCTCGATTTGTCAGTGTGTACTGAAAAGCAAACTTATATGTCCATGTTTAAAAATATTTCAATAAAACACTAAAATTAGCTGAAAAACTGAACAAATGGACTGCTTCCATACTTTTTAGCGACCCTGTACGTATATTTTTAAATTAATAAAGTTAGATATCTAGTAAATATAGTTAACAATCGGTGCATGTTTAACTTTTCAGGCAAAGCTTCGCAGAATGGTAGAGGAACACTCTGCCAACTTAACCGCTCGGATAGACTCCGACTACCCTAGTTCTATTCCTCCTCCCGTCTCCAACTCCGCTTGTCCCTCCCAAGACTTGAAACTGACCGACTCCTCTTCCGGCTCCCCCATCGGTCAGGTCTCTGACGTAAACTTCGTGAAACCTCTGCTTGGCGCCGAAGAAAAAGAAACCGCCGCTTGTGATTTAGATGTTAAGTGTATAACGGAACTGAAAAAAGACGTTTACAAATCGTCCCGGCCGAGTTCCATAGAGTCCCGTCGGAGCAAATCCCTATGTAACACTAGCTCGGTAGAGTCCAGCGACGACGTCAAAGGCAAAAAGGACGTCAAAAAGACCAAATCCAACCCGGTGAAATGTGAGGGGCCAACAACCAGCGAAACAACGAACGATAAGAAGGATACCATGACGGTGGAGGAGAGCGCCAGCCCGGCCAAGGACCGCTCCTCACCCGAGACCCAGGGCGCGGATCGCCAGGAGTCGCCCAAGCCCGGGTGCAGCACCCAGCCGGAAATCGGTAACTCCAACCCCCCTGAAGTCCCCCCAAATTATCGCGCGTTCTTCCAGACTCGTCTTCTCCGCGCTCCCCCAGGAGCTCCGACGGGACCCGCGACGAGGCCAGCATGCTGCTGCCGTCGCCCTCCAGCTACCCGAAGGCGGCGTCGGCCATCCGGAGGCTGCGTCTGGAGAACGAGCGCCTCCAGGCGGAGGTGACGCGGCTGCGGCGGCTGGTGGTGTCGGGGGCGTCTTCCGTTCTAGCCGAGAAGAAAACTCCCACGGAGGGCAACGGGGACAGCAAGGCGAATGTGCTCGAAATGGAGCTGCAGCTAGCCAAGGAGGCGCTAATCAGTGAGTTCCGCCGGAGTTGTGAGGTGCACTTTAATCGCTCTTTGCAGCTCTTAAATCCGACAGGCGACGATTGAAGGCGGAGAAATTCGATCTGCTGGGGCAGATGAAGCAGCTTTACGCCACGCTGGAGGACAAGGAGAAGGAACTGAGGGACTTTATCCGGAACTACGAACAAGTAAGTGCTGGAGAGGGTCGGAGGTGTTATCTGGAAAGTCTAGGAATTGAGGTTGCGATAGATCGGTTCCGGTTAAATTTCGAAGGGGACTGTCAATATTTTTTCTTTGGTTTTTCTCGTCTCTTATTTGTTTTTAGGTCACTTGAGGATGAACTATAGGATTAACATTTTTATAATTTGAATCTAAATTTTAGTTGTTTTAAATAATCGTTCAAATTATACAATGGGTCAATTTCCACTCTTTTCTAAGTTATGTTTCTTAAAACTTTTGAGAATTAATTTAGGATTTATTGCTTCCTAATTTAATTCAATTTTGGATTTTTGTTGTCGTAATGTAAATATTCAAAGCCAACTTGATGACTTTTTTCTTCTTTATCAGTTTTTCAATATTTCAGTTTTCCAATCTTTAATTTTTCGAATTCTCAATTTTGTGTTGCTTCAGTTTTTCAAGTTTTGGATTTTTATCTTTCATTTTACCGATTTTTTTTCATTTATTTTTTATTGTTTCTTTCAATTTTATGCTTTTTCGTTTATTCAATTTTTCAAATTGTTAATCTTTGATTTTTCATTTCCTTGATTTTCCGATTTTTAAATTTTTATATTTTGCAATTTTTGGATTTCCGATTATCCGATTTCCTGATTTCTTTAATTTTCAATATTTTGATTTTAGTGTATGTATGCATTTCGGTTTTTCGATTTGGCACTTTTTTGATTTTTAAGTTGTTCAATTTTTTATTTTTCGATTTTTCAATTTCTCGTTTCTTTAATTTTTCAAGTTCTTGATTTCTAATTTTTAGAATTTTAAAGTTCTAATTTTATTTTTTTCGGTTTTTAATTTTTGATTTTTCAATTTTGCAATTTTGCCGTTTTTACACTTTTTTGATTCGAAGTTGAAATTCGAAAAATTGGCAAAAGAAAGATTAAAAAAAAACTAAAAACTGCCAAATCGAAAAAGTGGAAAATCAAAAAATTGAAAGTCTCAAAGTTGCACATTGAAAAATTGAAAAATCCAAAATTGAAGAATTTTATACTAAAAAAAAAAGGAAAATCATAAAATCAGAATGTTGAAAATTGAAAAGGATTGAAAAATTAAAGAAAATAAAAAATCGAAACCAAAAATTGCAAATCGAAAAAAAAAATTGAAATCTGCTGAAATCGCAAATCGAAAAACTGCAAAATCTAAAAGAGGAAACACCCAAAAGTTGGAAAATCAAAAAACTGAAAAATTTAAGAATGAAAACTCGAAGAGTTGTATATCGTAAACTTGTAGTAACAAATAATGTATAATGAAAAGTTGAAAAATTGTAAATCGAAAAATTGAAGAAATGAAAAGTTGAAAAAATTTGAAATTCAAAAAACAAAAAATGATAAAACTGCAAAATCGAAAAAGTGGAAAATTGAAGCACTGAAGAACGAAAAATACAAACATTGAAAAACTAAAAATCGAGAAACTTAAAAATCGAATAAATCAAGTAGTTTTAAAATCCAGTAATTAAAAAATGCGAAAATTCGAAAATCATAAAATCGGAAAATCGGAAAGGTGAAAACTTTTTTAAATTATTACATATTTAAAACAAAAACTAGAAAAATTCGAAACATAGACTGAAGAAACGAAAAATTGAAAAATCATGAAACTGAAAAATCTAGAACTGAAAAAACGAAAAATTAAAAAATCTAAAAGTTGGAAACTCGAAAAATTGAAAATTTTCTCATTGAAAACAGAGAAGAATTATAAAATCAGAACACTGAAAATCCGAACGATTATAAAAATAAAAGAATAGAAAAAATCCAAATTGAAAAAACAGAAAATGATAAAATTGGAATATTGAAAAATCGACCAATTGAAAAAATAAAAATAAAAAACCGAAGAAATTAAAAATTTAAAATCGAAAAATCGAAAACTCGTGAAACCGCAAATTGAAAAATGGAAAAATTCTAAAATTGTAAAAGCGAAAAAGTGTTTTTTTTTATTACATATTTAAAACTAAATATAGAAAAATTCCTAATCACAAACTGAGAAGTGAAAAATTAAAAAATCTAAAATTTGACAATTTGAAAAATTGAAAACCTCAAAGTTGCACGTTGAGAAATTAACATTGAAAATCCGGAAAATTGAAAAAATAAAGAAAATAAAAACAGAAAACGAAAAATTACAAATTGAAAAATTGAAAATTGTAACATCCAAAAGGTGGAAAATCTAAAAACTGAAATATTTAAGAATGAAAATTCGAAGAGTTTATTGTAAATTTGAAGAAACAAAAAAAATGAGAATTTGGAAAATTGCAAATCGAAAAATTGAAGAAATGAAAAATTGAAAAAATTTTAAACTGAAAAAACAAAAAATGATAAAACTGCAAAATCGAAAAATTGGAAAATCGAAGAACTGAAGAACGGAAAATACAAACATTGAAAGACAAAAACCGAGAATACAGTAGTTTTAAAATCCAATAATTACAAAATGGGAAAATTTGAAAATCGTAAAATTGAAAAGGTAAAAACTTTTTTAAATTATTACATATTTAAAACGAAAAGTAGAAAAAATGCAAATCAAAGATTGAAAAAACGAAAAATTAAAAAATCTAAAAGTTGAAGAATAAAAAAAATTGAACGGCAAAACTGCACATTGAAAAATTGAAAAATCTAAAAATTGAAAAATTTCTCATTAAAAAAAAGAAAAATTATAAAATCAGAAAAATCCGAACGATTGAAAAATTAAAAATATTGAAAAAATTGAAATTGAAAAAACAGAACATGCTAAAATTGGAATACTGAAAAACCGAAAAATTGTAAAACTAAAGAAAATAAATAATAACAAAATTGAAAAACTACTAAACTGAAAAATCGCAAATCGAAAAACTGAAGAACGAAAAATTGAAAAAATTAAATTTCAAAAAAAAAAAATTATAATATCGATACATTGAACAATCGAACAATTGAAAAAATAAAAACGAAAAACCAAAACGAAAAATCGAAAATCGAAAAACCGAAGAAATTAAAAATTTAAAAGTCGAAAAATTGAAAACTCCTTCAACCGCAAATTGAAAAATGGGAACATTCTAAAATCGTAAAAGTGAAAAAGTGTTTTTTTTTTTAATTATTACATATTTAAAACGAAACAGAAAAATTCTAAATCCAAAACTGAGAAACGAAAAATTAAAAAATCTAAAATTTGACAATTTGAAAAATTGAAAACCTCGAAGTACACGTTGAAAAATTAAAAAATCCAAAAATTGAAAAATTATAACATCAGAAAATTGAAAAACCGGAGAATTGAAAAAATAAAGAAAATAAAAAACAGAAAACGAAAAATTGCAAATTGGAAAATTGATAAAATGAAAAATTTAAATTCGAAAAATTGAAAACCCGTGAAACTTCAAATCGGAAAGTCGCGAAATCTAAAAATCGAAACATCCTAAAGGTGGAAAATCGAAAAACTGAAAAAATTAAGAATGAATTTGCGAAAAGTTTATCTTGAATTTGAAGAAACAAAAAAACAATGAAAAGTGGAAAAATTGCAAATCGAAAAATTGCAAATCGAAGAACTGAAGAGCGAAAAATAGAAAAACTAAAAATTGAAAAACTTAAAAAGCGAAAAAAATTAATGAATCGAAAAATTGAAAATGGAAAAAATGAAATAGTTTTAAAATTCAATAATTGAAAAATGGAAAAATTGTAAAATATTCAAATTGAAAAAGGGAAAAATTTATAGAATTATTATTACATATTTAAAACGGAAACTAGAAAAATTGCAAACCAAAAATTGAAGAAACGAAAAATTGAAAAATCATAAAATTGAAAAATCTAAAATTGAAATAATGAAACATTAAAAAATCTAAAATTTAAACAGTAAAAAAAAAGAAAACCGCGACATTGCAAATCTATAAATTGAAAACATTCACATGAAAAGAAGAAAAAATCATAAAATCGACAAATTGAACAAATGAAACATTGAAAACTGAAAAATTCGTCAAAGTGCAAATCGAAAAATTGCAAAATGTAAAATCTGAAACGAAAACTGGAAAATCGAAAAACTAAAAAATTAAAGAGTGGAAACTCGAAAAGTTGCAAACCGAAAACTTGAAGAAATAAAGAAAATAATAAACCGGAATGAAAAACTGCAAATCGAAAATTTGAAGAAATGAAAAATTTAAAGTCGAAAAATTGAAAAATGGCAATATCTAAAAATGGAGGAATGAAGAAAAATGGAAAATTGAAAATTCGCAAATCGAAAAACTAAATAAACGAAAAATTGAAAAAACTAAAATTTATAAAATCGATGGATTGAAAAATTGAAAAATAAAGAAAATAGAAAAACGAAATGAAAAATTGTGATTCCAAAAATTGAAAAATCTAAAAATTGAAACATCCGAAAGGTGGAAAATCTGAAAACTAATCAACTTAAGAATAGTTACAAATCGAAAATTTGAAGAAATGAAAAATTAAAGAGTCGAAAAATTGAAAAATTAAAAGTAAAATCGCGGAAAATTTGAAATCGAAAAATTGCAATATCTAAAAATGGAGGAATCAAGAAAAATGAAAAACTGAAAATTCGCGAATCGAAATGAATAAATAATTGAGAATATAAACATTAAAAAATAAATAAAAACTAAATCAAAAAATTGCAAATTGAAAAAGTGAAAAATTTAAGAACGAAATCTCGAAGAGTTACAAATCGAAAAATTTAAGAAATAAAGAAAATAAACCGAGACGAAAAACTGCAACTCGAAATCTCTGCTTGAAATCTCGAGAAATTTTAAATCGAAAATGGAGTCAAGAAAAATTAAAAAATTAAAATTGAAAAACAAAATTATATTGAAAAATCGAATAATTTGAAAAATAAAGGAAACAAAAACCGAAACGAAAAATTGCAAATTGAAAAATTGAAGAAACAAAGAAAATAATAAACCGGAACGAAAAACTGCAAATCGAAAATTTGAAGAAATGAAAAATTTAAAGTCGAAAAATTGAAAAATGGCAATATCTAAAAATGGAGGAATCAAGAAAAATGGAAAATTGAAAATTCGCAAATCGAAAAACTAAATAAACGAAAAATTGAAAAAACTAAAATTTATAAAATCGATGGATTGAGAAAATGAAAAATAAAGAAAATAAAAAAACGAAATGAAAAATTGTAATTCCAAAAATTGAAAAATCTAAAAATTGAAACATCCGAAAGTTGTAAAATCGAAAAACTAATAAACTTAAGAATGGTTGCAAATATAAAATTTGAAGAAATGAAAAAAGAGTAGAAAAATTGAAACGATAAAAGTTGAAATCTCGAAAAATTTGACATGGAAAAATTGCAATATCTAAAAATGGAGGAATCAAGAAAGATGAAAAATTGAAAATTTGCAAATCGAAATAAATAAATAATTGAAAAAATAAAAATAAAAAAATAAATAAAAACTAAAACAAAATATTGCAAATCGAAAATGTGAAAAAGTTAGGAACGAAAACTCGAAGAGTTACAAATCGAAAAATTGTAGAAATAAAAAAACTAAAACGAAACGAAAAACTGCAACTCGAAATCTGCTTGAAATCTCGAGAAATTTTAAATCGGAAATGGAGTCAAGAAAAATTTAAAAATCAAAATTGAAAAACAGAATTATATTGAAAAATCGAATAATTTGAAAAATAAAGAATACAAAAAATTAAGAACTGACAACTCCAGAGAATACTTAATCGAAAAATTATACTCCTAAAATCTAAAAATGTTAAAATGTAAAAGTGGAAAAATTGGAAAACTGGGCAGTCTAAAGTTCAAACTCGAAAAAATTACAAATCTAAAAACTGGAGAAATATTGAGGAACTTTTTACTTTATAGAGGTTATCAGAAAACAAAAATCGTTCGATTTAAGTCTAAGTTTTACACTAACTGATTACCCATCATAATTTATAACAGATAATAAACTAACAGCTGTTTTAAGATCAAAAGCCATCTGGGAACTTGTTATCGTATTGGTACTTTTCGAAAAATTCAAAATTTCTTTATATACTTTCCATATGTCACTCCAATGCATCCAACTTTCGGAAATCTTCGTCACTATCCTCCTCAAAAGTTACATTTTTTCGGCAATCCTGTTCTGCCACTTTAAACTTCCCCGACTATACCCGAAGGTGTCGTAGGTTAACAGCCCGACTAACCGCCCCCGATTAGCGACTCCCTCCCGCCCCCTCCCCCTTGTGTTTTCCCATCTACCTAGCTAATTTGTTTCAGCGGGTTAGGGAGAACGAAACTTCCCTCCAGCAACTTTCCACGGAACGCGAGGAACGCGAACGGGAGCGCTGGAGTTTATTGCGGCACGCTCGAGATGAAGCCGAACGCAGTTTATCTTTGGCGGCCCAACTTAACGCCAAAGAGTTACAGCTCCAGCAGGCGCAGGAACAGTTGCAAGATGTGAGTGTTCCCGACCAGGAATTTCGGGATTCTCAATGATTAATGTTTAGGCGAGACGACAGCTGGCTTCGAGTGGATGTCTGTCGGACCAGGAATCTTTGGCCTCGTTGCCGCGCCACAGCATCAACGGGGGAGCTCTGACTCCGGGCTCCGGGGGGCTGCTGTCGGGCCACCACGGGCTGGGGCTGCTTCCGGGGGATAGAGGTAGTTGCAGCGCGGACTCCGGAGTCCGGGTCAGCTCGGACCGGGAGAGTGGGGCTACTTCAGTGGCCGGGAACTTGTCGGACTCCACCACGGACGGGACTCCGACCATCACCGTGGAGGGGAGCAACGCGGAGGTGGACACGGTGTCGATCGTGTCTTCGGTGCCGCCGCCGCACATGTACCAAAGTACGTCCATGATTTAGATTTTTTAGCCGGAGTTTGAAACCCAGAAGTCTATATCTCAAGTCGGATGACTGTCATCCTAAACCTACAATGACAAGCTTTTCCGAAATATTTATCACTAGAGAGCGGATTTCTAGGTTTAATGCTTTTGTGAAAAATGTAAGCACTTCAAAACTTTTTTATATCTGTAACTATAATACAATTTGGAGTCATTTGACACTTTTTTTTTATGCTTATTTAATGCTTTTTTCGACGAATACGAGTTTTAATGCATATTTTGTTCAAATGCCGGCCTTGTCGAGATGACAAATACTTGTTAGTTAGCCGTATCGTATCGTATGCATTTTACCTGGACTTGACCATTGAAGTACACTTACTCAAGACCCTTTCTGTGAATAGGTTCCGGTCGTTTGGGTAATAAAATTTTATTATAGGATTGGAAAAATACTCCATAGATTTTATGACTTTAAATCCTTGCTTTCGTTGATAATGAATTAAAGCTTTTAACCAGATGTTCTTTTTCGGCATTTTGCGGCAAAACCGTTGAAGATTTTCTAGAAAAAAGCATTATTGTACCCAACTACCTACCTTAAAATTTTTCTGATGGAAACTTTTAAGTAAATGAACCGTTTATTTCACAACCATCAGTCTATCGCATCTGTCGTAGTACAGTGTTATACGTGGTTCTCCCTTGTTACATGTTGAGTTCTTTTTGGTAATATTACTAGTATTTTAAAAGAATGCCGAAAATAAAATCGACGCCGGATGAGTCGATAAAGGATTTTCCAGAATTAAAATTAGAAAACAACAAAATATTCTGCAGAGCTTGTGTGGAAACCGTAAACCCACTAATTTTTTTTTATCTATTTTCCTTTGTTAATCCTGTATATGTACGTTGTTTTAGATTCTAAGTGATAAAAAATATAACGTGACGCAACATGTCAGAACGACTCTTTATGTAGAAAGGACGAAAATGTTTGAAGTTCCTAAAATTAAACAGCAGACCATCTGTTGGATCTACACTCACAAAAGATGAGCAGTTTCAGTTTAATTTCGATTTATGTAAAATGATGATCCAGTCCAATATACCTTTAAAAAAATTGGAGAAAGGCCCTCTTCAAGAATTCCTTGAAAAACACTGCAATCGACATATTCCGGTTGAAAGTACTCTCCGAAAAAATTATGTAGGCCCAGTGTTTCAGCAAGTTTACAACGAAATTAAACATCGCATTGGAGATAATTATTTATGGTTCGCTGTCGATGAAACAACCGATAGTTGTGGAAGATACATGGCAAGTTTAATTGTTGGAATCTTAAATGAAAATTTCCCTAGTCGAGGGTATGTAGTAAGTTTGAAAATGTTAGATAAAACAAATGGCAATACGATTACCAGATTTGTAAATGACAGTCTTACGTCACTATTTTTGCCAATAAAATTTTATTGATGATCTCGGATGCAGTTCGTTATATGTTGAAAGCAGGGAATAATCTAAAAATATTGTACCCCAATTTAATTCACTCTACTTGCATTGTCCACGGTTTAAACAGAGTGGCTGAAGGAATACGTTTGCAGTTTCCTACTGTTAATAAATTAGTGGCAAATGGTAAAAAGATTTTTGTTAAAGCCCCACTAAGTGCAACATTTTAAGGAAAAATTTCCAAACATACCATTGCCTCCAGAGCCGATTATAACGAGGTGGGGAACATGGTTACAGGCCACATTTTATTATGACAAATATATCAAAGAATTTGAGGAAATAGTTACGGAGTTTAGCCAAGATTCTTCTCAATCGATTAAAGATTGCATAAATATTTTGGAAAACAAAGATTTGCGACAAGATCTAGCTTTTCTAAGAAGCAATTATCAATTCGTATGTGAGGTAATAGAAAAGTTAAAAAAACCCAACATGTTGTTGGTAGATGCCATAACCTTAGTGAAAGAATTTAAACAACAAGCAAACGCAGTAAGGGGTGATATTGGTACTAGAGTATCTCAAAAACTTGACGAAGTGTTAAATAAAAATGCAGGTTTCGGTGTTCTTTCCGACGTTGCTCGTGTTTTACAAGGCCAGAAGGTGGAAAATTTGGAGTTAGATTCAACATTAGTTGCAAAATTCAAATTTGCGCCAATAACGAGTGTGGATGTTGAACGCACATTCTCCAATTTTAAACACATTTTAAATGATCGGCGAAAAAATTTTACAGTGGACAACTTGGAACATATTACAATTATAAATTGTTTTAAAGAAAACTGAAATACGTGTGTAAAATATAAAGTCTAGGATTATTGTAAAAATATTTTATCCAAAGTTCTAAGAAGTGTTTTTTGCTTAAAATAAAACTTTTTTATTGAAAACGTTGTGCTTATTTAAGCGCTTATTCTTAATTTTTTTGTGCTTATAAATCCGCTCTCTATTTATCACGCCTCAAGTTTTGTGTTTTATCGGTTTTCATAACTCAGTTAGTCGGACGACGACAACTTGATGGATTCCGGGCCTCAAATTCCGCCTCCAGTAGTAACTAGAGCGGTATTAACAACAACTAATAAACAGTAGCTTTGGAGCATGTTACTAAGTATATTTTTACAGCAGTATCAACTAAAGACTGCAGCCCTACTTTATCGCCTCTTAACGCTAACACCTTCTCCAGATCAATAGATGCTGGAGCTTTATCTCGGTAAGTAATCATACAAAACGGGAAATGTTCCGCTGCATTAACTTCAAATTGTATGAAAGTACAACTAATTCCAGATCTGTGGAGCAATTAAGTTCGCCATTAGATCCCGAGCCGCTGCCGGTGGGGAGGCGGCTGAAGCACCCCCACGGGCGCCCGGGAGGCGGGCGCGGGGGCACCTGGGGGAGCATCTCCAGGGTGTTTGCCAGGTCGAGGCATCGCAACAAGACCAACTCGCTACAAGAAAACTGTAAGTATGAAAAAATTACCTTAACTTTCACGTTTAATACTTGATTCGAAGATAAAAGATAATTTTTCAATCTCAACGTGCTGATTTTCAAAATATAGCCTGCTCGTGGTCACAGAGTAATATTTTCAAAATTGCGATATTTCGAAGATCGATTCTGCAAAAACGGTTAAATTTACAAGAAAATGTGTTTAGTTAAATTTCGAAAATCGTCGAAAATAGGTCGAAATTTTCAAAGTGGAAAATCCATTTTTGAAAAAGTCGTCTAAAAATGTTCAGAAAATTCAAGGATATAGACCCCGACCTATTGATTCCCAAAATGTTGAGGGTTTATGGTCACGGAGTAATATTTTCGAAATATTCTGAGTGAAATTCGAATTTTTTTAAGTTTTTAAAAATTGCGATTTTTCAATGGACGATTCTGGAAAAACGGTTGAACTAATCGAAAAATGAGGTCGGAAGTGACTTCTACTACCCGAAATTTTCAAGAAAATGTGTCGAAAATCGTCGAAAATGGGGCGAAATTTGCATATCCTATAGTGGACAATTTCATTTTTGAAAAGTCGTCTAAAAATTTTCAAAAAATTCAGAGATATAGATCCCGACGTTCTGGTCCCAAAAATATAGTGTGCTTATGGTCATGGAGTAATATTTTCGAAATACTTTTTCTATTTAAAATTCAAATTTTTTTAAAATTTCATAAATTGCGAAGTGCCTTCCGGAGTTCGAAATGTAGAAGAAAATGAAAGATGGGGAGTACTAAAAATTTCGCGTATTAAAAGATTGTCTAAAAATCCACAAAAAATTCTGATCGCAAATCGGAAAACAGCGTGAATTTTGTAATATTTGTATATTTTCATAATTCGGTTTTTAAAATATTCGAAAAACTTAAGTACATGATTATGATGCGAATTTTCGGAGAAATGAAGCCAAAAAATGGTAATTTTCGAAGCTGCTTGGGACGAACTCAAAATTCTCAAATAAGATGGTTAAATTTTTGACGAACTTAACTTAAAATTTACAAAAAAATGTGGGATATAGATCTCGAAGAGCTGAATCGAATAATATATGGCCTTGATTGTCCTGAAGCAAAATTTTCGGAATATTGTGGTTCAAAATGTATTTTTTAAAATATCCCAAAAACTGCTATTTTGACGATTCTGAAAAAATAACAGTTTCGAAAAAATGAAGCCGTAAAACTTTACGGAGGTGAAAATGAACACAATAAAGTATTTTGATAATTTCGGAAGTTGCTCTGGCAAAGGTCAAAATTTTCATAGATTCAAAATTGAACTTTTCGTGAACTTGCCTAAAATGTGTAGAAAAATCTAGGATGTAGATCTCGATGAGTTTAATATGAAAATAACGTTTTGATGATGTCAGACCAAATTTTTTTTAATTGTACTTTTTAAATTTTATTATTAAAATATCAAAAACTCTTATATTTTAACGACTGTGGAAAATGAATCGAATTTTTTGAGAAATGACGCGCAAAAATTTTCTAGAAAAAAGTCTTTTTTGGTAATTTTCGAGGGTTCTCGGAAAAATTGCAGAATTTTTATGTGGGGGACGAGTACTGAAAAACTAAACATTTGGCAAAGTTGCTTAAAATCCATAAAAAATTGTCGGATATATATCGAGGCATCAAAGAGCTGAGGAATTGGCAAACTTGCCTAGAAATCTGCAAAAAAACCTAAAATGTAGATCTCGACGAGTTGAATCAAAAAATAACGTTTTGATTATGTCAAACCAAAATATCTTATATTTTACTTTTTAATTTTTATTTTTAAAGCATCAAAAACTCTTATATTTTATGTGAACGATTGTGGAAAATGGATCGAATTTTTCGAGAAATGAGGCAAAAAAAAATTCCAGACTAGAATGATGTCTCTTGGTAATTTTGGACGGTGCTCGGAAAAATTGCAAAATTTTCATTTTTAGGGACAAGTAATGAAAAATTGAACTTTTGGCGAACTTAACTTAAAATTCACAAAAAATTTTCGAAGAGCTGAATCAAATAATATATCATCTTGATTGTCCTGAAGCAAAATTTTCGGAATATTCTGGTTCAAAATATACTTTTTAAAATATAACTGCTTCCTTGACGATCCTGAAAAAATAAGAGTTTTCGAAAAAATGAAGGCGTGAAACTTTACAGAGGTGAAAATGAACAAAACAAAGTATTTTTTTAATTTTGGAAGTTGTTCTGGAAAAGGTCAAAAATTTCATAGATTCAAAATTGAATTTTTCGTGAACTTGCCTAAAATGTGCAGAAAAAGCTAGGATGTAGATCTCGACGAGTTTAATATGAAAATAACGTTTTATGGTGACAGACCAAATTTTTTTAAATTTTACTTTTTCAATTTTCATTATTAAAATATCAAGAACTCTTGTAATTAAACGACTGTGGAAAATGGATCGAATTTTTTAAGAAATGACGCGCAAAAATTTTCTAGAATAGAGTCTCTCCTGGTAATTTTCGAGGGTTCTCGGAAAAATTGCAGAATTTTTATGTGGCGGACGAGTACTGAAAAATTTAAGTTTTGACGAAGTTGTTTAAAATCCATAAAACATTTTCGGATATTTTTTTTTTCAACGACTGTGGAAAATGCATCGAATTTTTTCGAGAAATGAGGCAAACAAAAATTCCAATTCTTTCGGTAATTTTCGAGGGTGCTCTTTTGGTGAAGTTGCATAAAATCCACAAAAAATTCTGGAATATAGATCTCAAAAAGCAGAATTGAAAAATATGTTGTGTTGATAGGTCCGAACCAAGATCTTCGAAATATTCGATTTCAAAGTGTGATTTTTTAAATTTGCCAAAAATTGCTATATTTCAGTTTGGAGGTGCTGAAATTCCAAAAATTGTGATAATTCAATGTGCTATTCTGAAAAAACGATTGAAGTTGAGGAAACAAGGTCGGGAAATGACTTCTAGAGCTTGAAATCTAAAAGAAAATGTGTTTAGTTAAGTTTTAAAAATGGTCGAAAATTTGAGGAATGGGAAAGAGAGAGAATTGAAAAATTTCACTTTTGAAAAAGTTGTCTAAAAATCCACAGAAAATTCGGAGATGTAAATCTCGACAATTTGAATCGAAAAACAGCGATTTATAGGTTTTTGAAATGTTTAGTTTCAAAATTTGATTTTTAAAATATCCCAAAAATTTACGCATTGAATGTCTACGATTGTGTTGCGAATTTTCGAAGAAATGAGGGCGAACAAAATTTATACAGGGACAAATCAGTAAAAGATTCTCCTCTAGTAATTTTCGAGGCTGATTGGGAAAATATCAAAATTTTCAAACTAACAAAGTTGCCTAAAATTTCTCAAAAAATTATGGGATATAGATCTCGAAGAACTGAATCGAAAATTGTATCGTATTGGTTGATACTCCTGGAGCAAAATGTTCGTAATATTCAGTTTCAAAGTGTGTTTTTTAAAATATCCCAAAAATCGTTATAATATACTTTGGCGATTCTGGAAAAAAATTAAAGTTTTCGACAAAATGAAGCCGTAACATATTTTAGGAGATGAAATAAACACAATTTTAGGAGATGCTCTAGAAAAGGTGAAAAATTTCATACATTCAAAATTGAACTTTTCACGAACCTGCCTAAAACTCCGGAGTTGAATCTAAAAACAACGTTCTATTGGTGCCAGACCAAAATTTTTAAAATCCTACTTTTTAAATTTAATTTTTAAAAAACTAAAAAATCTTATATTTTATTTTCACGATTGTGGAAAATGGATTGAATTTTTCGAGAAATGAGGCGAAAAAATTTACCAGAATAAAGTCTCTTTTGGTAATTGTCGAATGTGCTCAGAAAAATTGCAAAATTTTCAGTTTTAGGGACGACCACTGGAAAATTGATCTTTTGCCAAATTTGCTTCAAATCCACAAAAAATTCTGGGATATAGATCTCAAAGAGCTGAATTGAAAAATTATATCGTGTTCATAGTCCCGAACCAAAATCTACGAAATAACCGATTTCAAAATGTGATTTTTAAAATATCAAAACAATTGCTATATTTCAGTTTGGAGGTGCTGAAATTCCAAAAATTGCGATAATTCAGTGGGCGATTTACAAGAAAATGTATTTAGTTAAGTTTAGAAAATGAGCTGAAATTTGGAGAGGGGATTTAAAAATTTCATTTGTGAAAAAGTTTCCCAAAAATCCCCAAAAAATCATGGGATATAGATATCTACGTGCTGATTCCAAAAATATGGGGTCTTGATGACCACGGAACAATATTGCCGAAATCTACAATAAAATATTTTTAGTTATGTTTCGCAAATGGACGAAAATGAGTCTTACAATCGAGAAATTTGGTATTTAAACATTTTAATTTTGAAAAGTTGTCTAAGAATTCACAAAAAATTCTGGAATAGATATACTCGTAGATCTCAACGTGCTGATTTTAAAAATATGGAGCTCATATGCCATGAAACAAATTTCTGTTTTAAAGTGAAATTTAAAAAAAAATGGGTGGTTCTGGAAAAACTGTAAGAGTTAGCGAAAAAACGAGGCGGGAAGTCACTTGTGAAGCTCAAAATCTAAAAGAAAAAAATGTATTCCGAAAACCGTCGAAAATGAGTCGAAATTTGAAGCAGAGGGGAGTATTAAAAAATTTCACTTTTGACAAAATTATTTAAAAATCCACAAAAAAAATGTGAGATATAGATGTCTACGTACAAATTCCAAAAATTGGTCTAAAGAGTTTAGACAGTACTTCCCTCGCTGTCGGAAACTTGACGACTGCATGCCTATTATGTTTTTTTCTCATTACATTTTTGTAGTGGGAATTTAAAAAAAAATTGCGATGACGTCATCAACATTTTTGCAAAGACACGTATATCAGTTGGGATAGATGTAGTGTAATACTAAGAATAAAATTATTATATTCTCAAATTTTCTGGAAAATGAATTGGGTCGTTTTGAATATTGATTTGTAATAATCAATAAAATAACGAAACAATTTACTCACGTATACGTATCAGAGGCAACTGAAAATCGTGTATGTATAAACATTCTTAATTTAAGATGACAGGCGTAACAGCATACGTGAGAGTCAAACAGAGAAACTGTAAACAAAACGACCATCGGTTTTATTGCTTCGACTTCCGCTTATTATATAAAACATTGGGTTTTATTTTAATTCTTGACGGTGAAATTCACAATTGGTTGATTATAAACATGTCTATTTCACATTCGCGGAACCAAGTGAACGCATAAAACAAATGCAGGTCTGTAATGTTAAAGTCGATGTGAATAAGCGTGCTGCCCTTATGTTTCAACCCAGTTTTTCCTTTAACAAATTTTGTGTCTACCAAATTTGGTTGGTTGGGGTGTAATACTAATAATAAGTGTTGCCTTTAATTTAATCAATAAAATAAATTGACTTCATTAATTTTTTTGAACCACCTCTTAAGAAAATCTAAAAAATATGAATGGAATGATAAATCACAAGTACAAACTCATCATATTTTTTGCATTTTAGATAGGATTTATTCAGCAAAATTTAAGGGTGACGTCATCAATTTTTTTAGGAGGGATGAACAAATACATTTTGAACAAAAGTTTACCATGCTTATAATAACTTTAAAATATTCCCAAGATTTCAAAGCATTCGGTTTTGTAGTTCCTGATTAAATCAATAAAATAAATTTACGCATTCATTAATTTTTTTGAGTCATCCTGTATATGCAAATCGAAAAAATTTGAATGGAATGATAAATCACAAGAAGAGACTCACCATATTTTGTACATTTTAGATAGGATTTATTCAGCAAAATTTTGTGGTGACGTCATAAATTTTTTAGGGGGGACGACCAAATACGTTTTGATCAAAAATTTACCATGCTTATGATAATTTTAAAATATCTTCAAGATTTCGAAGCATTCGGTTTTGTAGTTCCTGAGTAAATCAGTAAAATAAATTTACGCTTTCATTTATTTTCTTGAATCACCCTGTATATGCAAATCCAAAAAATATGAATGGAGTGATAGATCACAAGTACAGACTGATCATATTTTGTACATTTTAGATATGATTTATTCGGAAAATTTTCGAGCTGACGTCATCAAGTTTTTGGAGGGGATAAGCAAATATATTTTGACTAAACATTTATTATGCTCTTTATAACCTTAAAACATGTGCAAGATGTCAGAGCATTCCGTTTTGTAGTTCCTGATTAAATCAATAAAATATATTTACGCATTCATTAATTTTTTTGAGTCACTCTGTATATGCAAATCCAAAAAATATGAATGGAGTGATAAATGACAAGTACAGGCTCATCATATTTTGTACATTTTAGATATGCTTTATTCGGCAAACTTTCGAGCTGACGTCATCAAGTTTTTGGAGGGGATAAGCAAATATATTTTGACCAAACATTTATTATGCTCTTTATGACCTTAAAACATCTGCAAGATTTCAGAGCATTCGGTTTTGTAGTTCCTGATTAAATCAATAAAATATATTTACGCATTCATTAATTTTTTTGAGTCACCCTGTATATGCAAATCCAAAAAATATGAATGGAGTGATAGATCACAAGTACAGACTCATCATATTTTGTACATTTTAGATATGATTTATTCCACAAACTTTTGAGCTGACGTCATCAAGTTTTTGGAGGGGATAAGCAAATATTTTTTGACTAAAGATTTATGATGCTCTTTATAGCCTTAAAACATCTGCAACATTTCAAAGCATTCTGGTTAGCAGATTAAAAATTAAATTTCAAAATGTTGTTTTATAATTTTGATTTTTTTTCCAAAAATCTGGACGTTTCGGGTGAAAAGTCGATTCAGAGTAGTAAACTACATGTGTAGGACTATGTTATTTTATACAATTGAAAACCCATTTACTATGTACAATTTTGAAGTGACGTCATCGCATTAGTGGTGGGGATGATTAGACAAATTTTGGTTAGCGTTTTACCATCTACATGATATTCTTAATATAAGTACAAAATTTCACAACAATCGGTCGAGTACTTTCGGAGATTATCTGTCTAATAAAAATCCGGGACAACAGACGGACAGACGGACAGACGGACAGACGGACAGACGGACAGACGGACAGACGGACAGACGGACAGACAGACGGAAATGGGAGACCTATTTCTTCGTCTTCTAGGGGTCATGAAAGATCGAGAAAACGTAAAAGTAGAGAGTCGGCCGACGGACTCGATTACAATACTTCCTTTGCTTACGCTCGGGAAGTAAAAATATAGCGTGTTTATGGTCACGGAATAATAATTCCGGTTTCAGAGTCAAATTTTTAAGATTTTCCAAAAATTTCCCTCTTTCAGTTTGGCGATTTTGGACAAATGGCAACCATTTTCGTAGAAATGCAGGGGAAAAAAATTTAGAAGGCGAAATCAACAAAAAAATGTCTTTTGATAATTTTCGAAAGTGCCAGAGAATAGGTCAAAAAACTTAAATATTGGAAAATCGAATAAACTTGTCTAAAAATCTCTGAAAAAATCTAGGATATAAATTTTATTTTAACGATTGCGGAAAATGGTAGGAATTTTTCGAGGAATGAGGCGAATAAATTTTCTAGAATACAGTTTCTTTTGGTAATTTTCAAGGGTTTCATTTGGGGGCGAGTACTAATAATCGACCTTTTGGCGAAATTGCTAAAAATCTACAAAAAATTCTGGGCTACAGATCTCAAAGAGTTGAATCTAAAAATATAGCGTGTTGGCAGTCCTGAAACAAGATCTTCGAAATATTTGGTTTCAAAATTTGATTTTCAAATTATTCCAAAAATTCCTATATTTCAGTTTAGAGGTGCTAAGTGGGTGGAGGTTAAAATAAACAAAATAACATATTTTCTAGGATAAAATATCCCGGGGAGTTGAATTGGAAAACGTTGTGTTTTTATGGTGTCTGTTCAAGTTTTTCGAAATAAATCGGTTTCAAAATTTAATTTTTAATTTTCTAAAAATGGGTATATGTCATACTAACGGTTGTGGAAAATGATGGGATTTTCGAAAAAATGAAGCCGAAAAAACTTGTAGAGGAGCAAATTAATAAAAGATTCTTTTTTGGTAATTTTCGAAGCTGCTTGGGAAAATGTGCAAATTCCCAAATGGGGGGAGAGTATTGAAAAATTTAACTTTTTTCGAAGTTGCCTAAAATTCTCAAAAAATTGTGGATTTCGAAGAGCTGAACTGAAAAGTATGTCGTATTGGTAGCTCTGGAGAAAGATTTTCGAAATATTCGGAATCAAATTGTGATTTTTAAAATATCTCAAAAATTGCTATAATTTATCTTGGCGTTTCTGGAAAAAAAAGTTTTTGAAGAATTTTGTACATTCAAAAATTGAAGTTTTCGCGAACTTGCCTAAAAAATCTAAGATGTAGAACTCGACGAGTTGAATGTGAAAACAACGTCTTCAGACCAAAATTTTTTGAATTTTACTTTTTAAATTTGATTTTTAAATGTCAAAATCTCAAAATTTTATTTGATTGTGGAAAATGGATCGGATTTTTCGAGAAATGACGGCAAAAAAATTTTGTAGAATAAACTCTCTATTGGTAATTTTCGAGAGGGCTCGGAAAAATTGCAAAATTTTCATTTGTAGGGACGAATACTAAACAATTCAACTTTTGGTGAAGTTTCGTATAATCCACAAAAAATTCTTGGATACAAACCTCAAAGAGCTGAATCGAAAAATATATCGTGTCGATAGTCCCGAAATATTCGATTTCAAAGTGTGATTTTTAAAATATCCCAAAATATATTTCAGTTTAGAGGTGCTGAAATTCCAAAAATTGCGATATTCTGGAAAAACGGTTGAAGTATCGATGACACGAGGCCGGAAGTGACTTCTGGAGCTTCTGGATCTACAAGAAAAAGTATTTAGTTAAGTTTCGAAAATAGACGAAAATTAGACAATCTAGGAATTTGGTATTTAAAAATTTCACTTTTGAAGAAGTTGTGTAAAAATTCACAAAAAATTTTGGGAAATATTGAATTTTTATGTTATCAGACAATGTTATGTTTTAAAGTGAAGTTTTTAAAAAATGGGTGATTGTGGAAAAACTGTTGGAGTTATCGAAAAAACGAGGCAGAAGCTCAAAATCTTAAAGAAAATATTTGGTTAAGTTTTGAAAATCGTCGAAAATGAGTCGAAATTTGGAAAAGTGGAGAGTACCTATTAAGAAATTTCACTTTTGAAAAAGTTGTCTAAAAATGTACAAAAAATTATGCGACGTGCTGATTCTAAAAATATAGTATCTTTATGGCCACAGAACAATATTTTCGAAATATTCGGTTTTAGAATAAACTTTTTGCAATTTTTAAAATTTCTAAATTATTCCATTTTTCATATTGGCCATTTTGAACAAATGGTACGTATTTTCGAAGGATTTTGATAATTTTCGAAGAGAAAAGAAATCAAGAAAATAATGTCTTTTGGTAATTTTCGAAGAGAGAAAGTCAAAAATTTTAAATATTGAAAAATACAGTATTTGGCGAACTTGCCTAACAATCTTAAAAAAATCTAGGATGTAGAGCTGGACGTGCTTAGTCGAAAAACAGCGTTTTGTGGTGTTGGACCAACATTTTTGTATATTGTATAGTATGTAATTTGATTTTTAAAACATTCCAAAAATTCACATGTTGCATGTTCATGATTGTGATGCGAATTTTCGGAGAAATAAAGCCAAAAAAAGCTTGTAGAGGGTCAAAGTAACGAAAGATTCTGTTTTGGTAATTTTCGAATATCCTTGAGAAACAATAAAAAATGTCATTAATTAATGATTAAAAAATGGGCTAAAAAATTGGGCCTTGGGTGTTATGGAAAAAAAAAACTTCTTTGGGCAGGAATAATCAAAGTCGAGACGACTGTTGTCGACATATTCAACTTCAAAACAAGTCTACAAAAAAAAACAAAAGTCGTATTTCATTTTGAAAATGTTGAAAATATGGTTATGATCCTAGACCAAAATTTTCAAAATATTCTTCTAATAATAACCAATTTGACCCCATTTCAGGCGAGCACAACTTCGAGTCCTACCGCAGCTGGTCCCCTCTGACCGAAGAGGGCTACGCCGAGAAGCTGCGCCTCCTCCGCGAGGCCGCCTCCGTGCCCATGGAGCGCTGGAGGGCGCCCACCGTTCTCGCCTGGCTCGAAGTGGCCCTCGGTATGCCCCAGTACGGCGCCCGCTGCGCCGAGAACATCAAAAGCGGCAAGGCAAGTACCACTGTCGAATTTACCCAAAATTTTCGTGGCTTGACTCTTGGGTAAAAACGGTGATTGTATGTATGAATCTTATAGATTGGTCCTTTGCATGGTCAGGTGCTCTTAGAGCTGAGTGATTTGGAGTTGGAATGTGGCTTGGGTATTACGCACCCGATGCACAGGAAAAAGCTGCGTCTGGCCATCGAGGAGCACCGCCAGCCGGCCCTGGTCAGGTACCCGTGCATTGCTCAACTGGGCCACACTTGGGTCGCCAGCGAGTGGCTGCCCGACCTGGGACTGTCACAAGTAAGCTCGAGGATCGGGGATTACAGGAGCTTTAACGTGGATGTTGCAGTACTCGGAGAGCTTCACCGCCAACATGGTGGACGCCAGGATGCTGGAGCACCTCAGCAAGAAGGAGCTGGAGAAGTACCTGGGGGTGACGCGGAAGTTCCACCAGGCGTCGATCGTCCACGGGATCCATTTGCTGCGCATCATGAAGTACGACCGACAGGTAGCTAATCTAGTGCGAAATTTGGGTGTCCTGTACTGTAGCGTGTCTGTTTTGAAGGCACTGGCCGTTCGCCGCCACCAGTGCGAGAACATAGATGCAGATCCCCTGGTCTGGACTAATCAAAGATTTATACGTTGGGCCCGAAGTATTGATCTGACGGAATACGCCGATAACCTAAAGGGTAAAGGTAGTAAAATTTGCAAGCTGCTCACCCCGTCCCTGGTTTTTCAGACAGCGGCGTGCACGGGGGACTAGTGGTTCTAGAACCGTCATTTAACGGTGACACAATGGCGACGGCCCTGGGGATCCCCGCTAGTAAAAATATAATAAGACGTCATTTAAACGCAGAGCTAGAAGCGTTGGTTTTGCCAGCAAGGTACGTCATTTTCTGTCAAATGGAGGAACTCCAAGCGGAAGCTGCAAGAGTTATATCTAAACACGGCAGATAAACAATCATGTTTGATAATAATTATGATAAGTTTCGCCTTTAGTCCAGCGTTCGAAATTATTTAGACTGTTTAGTGGAACGAATTTTGGATTTTGTGGTCTAGGTAATTTTGGCGCGTTACGAAATTATTGTGCATTCATCTTGTGTTATCAATTTAATCAAACTATTTGCCTTTATTGAATCCATAATCAAATTATAATATTTTGTTTATAATAGTTTAAAATAAAGGTTGTGAAATGTGGATTCTTTTGTATGCCATATGAACAGGGGGACATTTTACACGAACATTCTATGTTATGTTGCTTATGCTTTGCACTGCCATCTCTCAATGTTAGAGCACAGAACTGCCCGATCGAGTTAGAAAAGTCATAGTCTGTGTTTCAGATATCGGTGTTTTCAATGTTACACAGTTTCTTGCATGCTCTTTATATGTTAGTTTAGAAATTCAGTCGATGAAGTCCACCTACCGGAAGACGAGTCTCGAACGTTGAGCTTCCGGGATGTGGATTTCTTTCCCGAAAATGTTCTCTAAGGCCAGTTCTCGAGCAGCCACCGGGAAACAAATTATTTCACAGATTTTAGTAAAATATCAAACAATGTTAAAAAAATTAATTTGTTTAAATTAGGTTAAATTATATTTTGTGAAAAATCATTCTACATACATATGCTGCAGCTACTTTGCTTCTACCATTTTCTAATTCTAAATTTCCATTTCTAAATTGCCACACTTTTTGAACATATTGTACCTTATAGCACACACAATGGTGTAATTGATGTTGAAACTCAATTTTTTACATTTCTTATCTGCAAATTTCAATCACTTCAGATTCAAAAAGGCTTAGTGAGGTTCTTTCCAACAATAGTTAAAAAAAATCGGTGTAAAGAATTAATACAGTACTTCCCTCATACTCTGAACGGAGACCTTAGTTATTTTTTTAATTCATTTGTAGACGTCCTTTTTTCTTAAATCAGTAGAACCCAAACAACTTCGCCGAGACACTTTCCTGCAGTTTTCAGGTTCAGTGATTGTTTGAGGGTCAAAACTTTGAAGGAAATATGTCAAAATTTCTTTAACTAAAATAGCTTGGGTATGATTTTTTTCCTTTTCAAAACAACAAAAAATAAAACATCAGTCTAAAGAATTTATGCAATCCTTACTCAGGTCAGGTTTGGTCAGGTCAGGTGAGGTCAGGTCAGCTCAAGTTCGATCAGGTCAAATGTCTCTTTTTCCTTACAATTTTGACAATAAAGCTAAAAAAAGAAGCTTAAAATGCGAGCGCAGCGAGCACGTTCAAGTCTAATTAAAAATATATTTATTGGTGTCCCTGAGAAGCTAAATTATTAAGAACAATTTTGTTGTTATTTGTTATTTTAGAGGTTAAATTTTTCAAAGTAATTTACATCCACAGGGAGATCTCGAGAATTATAATAAAAACTAAAAATTTTGCTGACCCTTCGTTTGTAAATGTTATGTTATGACACTATATTTATGACACTAAATTTATTAAAAAAGAACATCCAGAATGCGAGTGCAGCGAGCACATTTAGGTGTTATTCAAAAACATTCGTCGATTTCCCGAGGAAGCCGATTATTATAAATGAGAGAAGTTTTTAGTGTCCCAAAAAATTACGCTTGAAAATATTTGTAAATACTAAAATTGAAGAGACCCTAGCAACCTGAACGTGCTCGCTGCGCGCGCATTCTAAAAGTTTGTTTTTTTAATTAATAAGTCTAGAGATTTATTATTACAACAAAACCTAGACAAAACAAGAAAGTTTAGATTGCGAGCGCAGCGAGCAAGTTCAGGTTTTATTAAAAAAATTGATCTAAAGTTGTATATAGCTATATTTTGAGAAAAATGGGGTGAACTGTCCTTGATTTAATAAATAAAATAAAGTAGGTCATTCATTAACTTCTTTGAGTCACCTTGTATAAATAATTATTAAAAACTAAACTACGAATGCAACGATAAACCACAAGTATGGAGTCATATTATTTTATTTATTTTACAAAGGATTTATTAGGCAAAATGTTGAGATGACGTCATCAGTATTTGGGAGGGAGTTAACAGATAAATATTAGTTAACGGTTTGTCATGCTTACAATAACCTTAAACCATTTGCAAGATTTCAGACCATTCGGTTTTGCAGTTTCAGAGTTGTATTGCAAAATGTTATTATACAATTTTGATTTTTTTTTCAAAAATGTGGATGTCTCGGGCAAAACTCAACACGGATTCATAAACTACACGTGTAATAGTATGTTATTTTATAAAATTTAAACCACATTTACTATGTACAACTTTAAGGTGACGTCAACATATTGTTGGTGGGGATGATTTAGCAAAATTTTATTTTTTTATAGAAATTTGATAAAAAATATACAGAATGAGGCACTAACGCACATTGTACAGTTGTTTAGTACCGCACATTAAAATGATTTTTAAATATACAGGGTGTTCTATTTTTAACGAGTTACGTACAAGTAGTTTTTATTAAGTGGAATTCTAGGTTGTTTACAAAAAAAAACGAATTTGTGTTTGTTTTTGCTCTACGGGTAGTAATAACGGAAAAAATTGCCCTTTTTGAGGATATTTTAAAACTATTCAAATCAATCCGGTAACACGTATATCGAAAATTTTCTCAAGACCACGAATCTGTGTTGATTGTTGGTCTATTGGGAATAATAATGGAAGAAAACATCCTTTTTTGAAAAAAATTTAAAACTATTGAAATTAGTCCGGAAAGGGGTCTATTTTATTGGAAATTTTCACAAGATCAACAATCTGAATATGTGCTTCAATATCCATTTATTTGTATCTGTTTACTTCCATATCCATCTATATCCGTCAATATCCGTCTGTACCATTCTATGACCTTCTAAATCCTTCTGTCTTTCTGTGTCAATCTATAGCCTTCGGTATCCTTCTATGTCCGTTTATATCCTTCCAAGTCCATCTAAGTATATCCGTCTATATCAGGCTATATCAGTCTATAGTTCTTTATACTTTGCATAACCATCTGAATCCATCAATATCTATCTGTACCATTCTATGTCTTTCTAAATCCATCAATATCTTCTTGTATCAATCTATATTCTTCCGTATCCTTCTATATCCGTTTATATTTCTTCGTATCCATCTATATGCATCTGTATAGGCTATGTATATTAGCCCATATCCATCTACATCTGCCCCTATCAGGCTATATCAGTCTATATTCTCCTATGTCCGTCTATAGTTCGTTATATTCTTGCATAACCGTCTATATTTTTCTCTATATTTCCATATACGTTTTTATCCTACTATATCAGTGTATACCTCTCTGTGTCCGTGTATTTCCTTCTATTCTAAACCGTCTGTATTATATCCATCTGTATCCGACAATATTCGTTTGTACCGCTGTAGGTCCTTCTAAATTCGTTTATATCTTTCTGTATCAGTCTGCATTTTTCTGCATCTGTCTATATCCTTCTATAATCTATCCATATACGTCTATATCAGTCTATATCCATCTATATTTCTTTATATTTTCCGATTACCGTCTATGTCCATTTATAACCTTCTATCCTAATCCGTCTATATCAGTCTATATTTATCTATATTTCTTTATATCTTCCGATTACCGTCTATATCTCTCTGTGTCCGTTTATAACCTTCTACATCCGTCCAACTCCTTCTATATGCATCTATATGTAATCATATCCATCCAAAGTCCTCTAGATATTTCAGTCCATATCCTTCTATATCTTTCTATATCCGTCTGTACCGCTCTATGTCCTTCTAAAATCGTCTAAGTCTCTCTGTATCAGTCTGTATCTTCCTATAAGTTACGGTATCCGTCTATGTCGTTCTATATCTATCCATATCCGTCTATATCAGTCTATATCTGTCTCTATTTCTTTATATCTTCCGATTATCATCTATATCTCTCTCTGTTCGTTTATAATCTTCTATCCTAATCTGTCTACATCCATCTGTATCCGACAGTATCTGTTTATACCGCTCTAGTTCTTCTAAATTTTTTTGTGTCTTTCTGTATCAGTCAGCATCTTTCTGTATCCGTCTATATCCTTCTATAATCTATCCATATCCGTCTATATCAGTCTATATTCATCTGTATTTTTTTATATCTTCCGATTACCGTCTATATCTCCTTAGAATACATCTTTCTATGTCCATTTATAACCTTCTACTTATCCTAATCCGTGTATATCCATCTATATCCGACAATATCCGTTTGTACCGCTCTAGGTCCTTCTAAATTCGTCTTTGTCTTTCTGTATCAGTCTGCATCTTCCTGTAGCCGTCTATATCCTTCTATAATCTGTCCATATCCGTCTATACCTCTCTGTGTCCATTTATAACCTTCTATATCCGTCCGACTCCTTCTATATGCATCTATATGTATATCTAATCGTATCCTTCCAAATCCCTCTAGATATTTCGGTTCATACCCTTCTATATCTTTTTATATCCGTTTGGACCGCTCTATATCTATCTATATTTCTTTATATCTTCCGATTACCGTCTCTCTCTGTGTGTCTGTTTATAGCTTTCGATTTCAATCCGTCTATATCTATCTGTATCTGACAATATCCGTTTGTACCGGTCTGGATCCTTCTAAATTCGTCTATATCTTTCTGTATCAGTCTGCATCTTTCTGTATCCGTCTATATCCTTCTATAATCTATCCATATCTGTCGATATCAGTCTATATCCATCTATATTTCTATATATCTTCTTTATTCCGATTACCGTCTGTCCGTCTGTGTCCGTTTATAGCCGTGTATTCTAATCCCTCTATATCCATCTGTATCCGACAAGATCCGTTTGGACCGCCCTAGATCCTTCTAAATTTGTCTGTGTCTTTCTGTATCAGTCTACATCTTTCTATATCCGTCTAAACCCTTCTATGATCTATCCATATATCAGTCTGCATTCATCTATATTTCTTTATATCGTCTTTTTAAAATCGTCTGTGTCTTTCTCTATCAGTTTATATCTTCCTGTATTCCTCTATATCGTTCTATATCTATCCATATCCGTCTATATCAGTCTATATCCATCTATATTTCTTTATATCTACCTTCTATCTCTCTGTGTCCGTTTATAGCCTTCTATCCTAATCCGTCTATATCCATCTATAGCCGATAATATCCGTTTGTACCTCTCTAGGTCCTTCTAAATTCGTCTGTGTCTTTCTGTATCAGTCTGCATCTTGCTGCATCCGTCTATATCCTTCTATAATCTATCTATATCCGTCTATGTCAGTCTATATTCGTCTATATTTCTTTAGATCTTCCGATTACCGTCTATATCTCTCTGTGTCCGTTTATAACCTTCTATATCAGTCCAACTCCTTCTATATGAATCTATATCTAATCATATCCATCCAAATCCCTCTAGATATTTCGGTCCATATCCTTTTATATCCTTCTATATCCGTCTGTACCGCTCTGTGTGCTTCTAAAATCTTCTATATATTTCTGTATTAGTCTATATCTTTCTGTATCAGTCTATAGCGTTCTATATCTATCCATATCCGTTATAGAGGCAATTCTGAATCAAACTTGTTAAATTTAAAGGGTGTTAAATTACAAATTTCCATAGTAACGAGTTAAATTCGTAAAACTGATTGGCTGTTTATTTTTTAACAACGTCTAAATTTTGTCAGGTTTGATTCAGAATTGTCCCTTATTCGATTAGCGTCTATTATATCTCTCTGTATCCGTTTAGAATCTTCTATATCCGTCCGACGCCTTCTATATCCATCTATATCTAACCATATCCATCTAAATCCTTCTACATATGCTTCTATATCTTTCTATCTCTGTCTGTACCTTTCTATATACGTTTTTATCCTATTATATTCGTCTATATCTTTCTATATCCATTCATATCCAGACAAAGTTTAATTATTGTTACCATCTACACGATATTTATAACACACATACAAAATTTAAGTTTTAGTTTCTAAGATTACCTGTCTAATAAAAAACAAGGCAGACGGCGGACAGACAGACAGACAGACGGAAAGGGAAAACTTGGGTTTTTTTATACCCTGACGATGATGACACGTCTAAAAAACATGAAAATAGCCGTTCGCCCAATGGACTCTATTAACTTAGTTCCTTTGCTTACTCTCGGACGTAAAAATTATTAAAAGACAACTTGAAAATGTTATGAAATACAGGGTGTTCTATTAAAACAATTGAGAAAAATAACTCCATTTTTAAATATGGCGGAGATCAGAATTTTTAGATATGAAAATAGTAATTTATTTCAAAATATCCACCGGAAATCTTTGCGGTTCGTACCATTTTCTCAATATAAAGGGTGTTACTTTGGAAAAATGTACAGATGATGTGTAACTATCATACGAAACACGTCATATTTGACAATAAGTTTAAACTTTAACCCTACTTGTCAGACTCGTCCAAAGAATTTTTGCAATATTTCACGGGGATGAACAATAAAATCTTGCCTTGATACCAAGCATCAGTATCATTCCTAGAAAAAAATATTCACTTATCCAAAAAAAAATGAAGTTTACTTTTAACGAGATGTTGGCCAAACTTGTACTCCCACATGTACAGTAATAACTGACCTTACCTGACCTGACCTAACCTGACTTGACGTGACCTTAATTTTTCCTTAAATCAGCGCGTGTGGTAATGTACTGATGACTATATACTCCATCTATTCGGTAAACGGTGTACAACAGTTGTTGATATATAATGAAATAATTTGTTCCCCACTATGGGTGCCTTCCGGTTCTAGACCTGGCTACCTTTCGACCAATCTAAATGTTTACTGGCCCACTCAATCAAACCAAGGAACTAGTGACACGTAAAACCGATCCTCCCCGGTAACAGTCAACAAACCAACATAGAATGCTTGTGTTTCCCGCACTGCTTATTCATCGTTTTGATTTTGCACTGTTATGCTAGATCCACACTAGAGCACTATGTTCGAGTCAGAGCGAAATCGCGCGTTCTGGGAGGGTCCCTCGGACGCTCCTTTTCCCGATCCTGTGCAGGACTTGTAGGACCTCCGCCCGTCGCTCGCGACCAAATGAGCGCGGAGTCTCGCAGAGCCAGCCTCAGGGTAAGTACTCCACGATTCCCCTCCTAGCATGCCTCCTCCGCATCAACAACAATAATTAATTGACCCGTACTTGCAACGAAGAACGATTACAGAAACAGGGTAAGTGCAGCACTCGCCTTGTAGCCGCCCCGAGCCCCCCCTGACCCACCTCTGCTTTCAGGGCTCCTTGAGTCGCGCTTTGGGCTTGACCAAAAGCAAGTCGGAGAGGGAAAGGGACAAGCAGTCGCCCACTTCTAGCTCGGAGAGCTCTTCGGTCGTCAGCCGCGTGAGTCCGCCCCTGCACTATTTCAGATCGACGAGGTCCGGGGGAGAGTCGCCCATCTACGCCACGCCTTTCGCCAACCACCACGCTTACAACAGGAGGTCGGAGGAGTACGACTCCTACTCGAACAGGAGGTCCATTGACGAGTACGAGATCACGAAGAGCGCGCAGAGTATGAGCTCGGAGACGGTCTCGAAGGGCAAGATCTTCAGCAACTTCATGGGGGGGAGTTTGCATCGCAAGAAGAAGCAGCACAGGCGCGTGAGGAGCATCGGGGACATCGATGTCATCCACGTCGCGCCGGTTTGATTAGGTTTTGCTCAAGTTTTGGATTATGTAGCACTTATTGTTTTCACGTCTTGTACATTTGTGAGGATTTTACTTAAGCCAAAGATAACCAAATATACTGTATGTATTTAGAACAAATGTAAGATAGCCAACCTAGGGATAATTAAGACGGAAGCCGAAAGGTGTATGTTTATAACCTGAAGAACGACCAGAATGAGCGGGACGCATCTATATAAGATTATTATTGTATAAATTGAAGCTGAAAGTGATATTTTGCTGTTCAGATTTTCGATTATTGCGTTGCTGTTAAGATAGCATAGCCATAACACACCACCACTGAGTCAGAACTACTGACCAAACAATAATTTTCACTCTTACGTTACTAGGAAAAGGTGCATAACACTTACTAAACCAAGACTTTTGAATTAGGGATAAATGAATGTGTTATATATAATTTTTTAACTATATTGTTACCATGTACGCTGTTCGTGATTTTCGTGTATTTCGTTATGGTCAAGTATTGTGTGTATAGTGTTTGTTTATTTAATATTTATTTTATTGTATCTATTTATTCCGAAAATAAAAAATATTGAAATAACTACAAGAGAGCAAGGAAGGCTACTTAGTATTTAAATACTGCAAAATTATGTAACAATAAAGTAAACCCAGACGTTATACATTAACCAAAGTGGCGACCCGATCCTTAATCCTTAAGTTATCTGAAGATTTCCATTTTTCTTGTTTAAACAAAAATTAATCACGTTCGACGCCACATTCTCCCTCAGTTTATTAACGATTTTTGTAATTTTGTTTTTATTGCTTATAAATTCGCATTCAAGTTAAGACAAACAGCTTGAATTTGAACAATTATTGAAATAATGTTCACATGGGGGGAGATCAAATTTTCTCTTTAACCTATTTCTTTCAAAACTCCTGAGGTACCTACTTCTGAAATGGGCGGACCCTTTGATCTGAGAGCCCATGACGAAGTGGATGATGCTGTTAATTATGTAACAGCCCTTCCACCGCGAGGATGACTATGTGTTGTAGCTCGTAACGCTGAAAACTGAGGATAGCTCGATCGCCTTAGACAGAGGCATCGATCCCTTGACCGCGATTTCTATGATTTGCACTTGAGAATTTGCGTCCTCAGAACCAATGCAACAGAATTTCATAATAAATCGGTCCAGTGATTTCCAATATTCCTTAGTGTTTTAAAATTATTTGTCCAACTGAAAGGTAGGTGGGAAAAACCTTGAAGAAATAAATAAACCAGAAATCTTTTGGTTCCTAAGGGAGATGTTAAATCGAACTAGGAAATTACTTTTTGAAGAACTATGAAATTTCATGTCTGTTTTTAGCGAGTTTTCCCATTGAAAAATGGATAATACTATTGACAGTGTAAAAAAAAAATCGCTTTAGTAATTCCATATTTTTAAAAACATGAGTTCACTACACTCCAGCGCTCTTATCCTGATGTACAATGTGATGATGCAATATGGATCGTTTTTGCAAAATTGGGATGCCTGGGGTAAACACTCAAGGCGCATTCATAAACCACAAGTACAAGAATACCTACTCTATTTCATAAAATTTTAAAAAGTAATTTTTTCAAGTGATGGTAATTCTGCTCTATTAGTTTAATAGCAATTAAAGTTGGTACAATATTATGTCGACAGAATTTCCCTCGCCCTTGAAGTAAAGGCCAAAAAATCCGGCTTCATCGAAAAAATATAAAATTTTATTTTGTAATAAATATAAAGTAAAAACCAGCGACGTAAATAACAATTCCTAAAAACCAAAAATTCAAAAAATCAAAAAGTTGAGAAAAGTTGAAAAATGAAATCGAAAATTGAAAAGCCCAGAAATAAAAAAAACTGAATTGTAAAAAAAAATGACAAATGTAAAAACTGAAGATTTGAAAAATTGATAACGCGATAAATCAAAAAGGAAACAAATTGCAAATGCGAATATCGAAAAATCGAAAATTCAATGAATTGAATATACGAAAATCATAAAAATTGAAAAACCGAAAATTCATGAACATCTAAAAATCGACAAAGCGAAAAATCAAACCTACAAACATTGAGATTTAAAAAATTGAAAAATCCAAGAATCGAAATATAGAAAATACGATATATGTATTGAAAGTCAAAAAATCGAAAAGCCGAAAAGTGGAAAAATTTAAAATTCGGGAAATCGAAATGTCAAGAAATTTAAAATTGGAGAATTGCATAAAGCGAAAAGTAAAAAATTAAAAATGCGAGTTTTGAAATATGAACTAATCAAAAATCCGAGAAATCTAGAACACGAGAAATCAAAAAATCGAAAAGTACGAGTAGAAAAATTGAAAATTCAAGTAACGAAAATGTGCGAGATCAAAAAACCGAAACGTTTAAGAATGAAAAGTCTAAAAACTGAAGAACGGAAAAACTGAAAATTCAAATAATCAAAAGTCGAAAATTTGAAAAATCGTAGTGTGAAAGTCGGAAAATCAAAAATTCTATATAATCAATCAATCGAAAATTCCATGCATTAAATATTGTAAGAACGAAAATTCCAAAACTGAAGAATCTAAAAATTTCGAAAAATCGAAAAAAAAAATTGACAAATCGATAATTCAAAAAATCAAAAATCGAAACGTAAAAAAATTGAAATTTCGAGTATCGAAAATCGAAAACGCGCGAAATCAAAAAACCGAAATGTAAAAAAAAATGTAAGTCTAAACACTGAAGAATGACAAAAATTTAAAATTTAAAAAATCGAAAGTCGAAAATTTGAAAAATTGAAAACTCGAGAATTTAAAAGGAACCAAATTGAAAATATGGATATCAGAAAATCAAATATACGAAAAAACAAAAATTCGAAAATCGAAAAACTGAAAAGTCAAAAATTATAAAATTGAGATTCAAAAAATCCAAGAATCAAAATATAGAACAAACGATATATCGAAAGTTGAAAATCGAAAATTCTAAAATAGAAAAGTCAAAAAGTGAAAAAATTGAAAATACGAATATCCGTAAATCGAAAATTCCATAAATTAAATGTTGTAACAATCGAAAACTGAAAAATGGGAAAACTGAAAATCGAAAGTTCGCAAATCGGAAAAAATTAAAAATCTGGAAAGTCAAAAATCGAAAATGGAAACCTCGAGAAGCAAAATATTGTAATCCTAATATCCACCAATCGAAAATTCGAAAAATAAAGAATTCAAGACATCAAACACCGAAAAACTGAGGAATTGGGAGATGAAATTGGGAAATGGAAGAAATGGAATTGTGTAGCGGAGCTTTCAAAGCGCTCCGCTAGTACCCTTTCGAGGGCGCTGTCCTCGGCAGCGCCGATATCAACCCCACCAAGCTCACCCCCACTGGAACGCACCCCACCTGAAGTTACTTCATTGTGCAGGTACTCTCACGCATCTCAACCCTGCCTATAAAAGGGCAACTCGGACGCTTTCCAGGCAGATGGAACTCCACCATCTCCACCTTAAGGGCTGCACTGTCTCGGTCCCCTTCTGGTGATCACCAGGGCTGCACTGTGTTACGGTCCCCTGCGCCGCTTCGAGATTATCACCAGGGCTGCACTGTTTACGGTCCCCTGCGCTGCTTCGAGATCTTCACCAGGGCTGCACTGTTTTACGGTCCCCTGCGCCGCTTCGAGATCATCACCAGGGCTGCACTGTTTTACGGTCCCCCTGCGCCGCTTCAACGACGTCATCTCCAGGGTCGCACTCTCTAGGTCCCCTGTGCCGCATCGCCGACGTCGTCATCTCCAGGGTCGCACTCTCTAGGTCCCCTGTGCCGTATCGCCGACGTCGTCATCTCCAGGGTCGCACTCTCTAGGTCCCCTGTGCCGTATCGCCGACGTCGTCATCTCCAGGGTCGCACTCTCTAGGTCCCCTGTGCCGTATCGCCGACGTCGTCATCTCCAGGGTCGCACTCTCTAGGTCCCCTGTGCCGTATCGCCGCCGTCATCCCCTACGACGCTCTGAGTCCCAGGAGCCGCCACCATCCCCGACGAGAATTGCCACCACTTCGATAACCCATACCCATATTTTGCTTTGTATTGTTTGCTTATTATCAATAAACCGCTGAGCTACCACAATTGGAAATTCGAGAAATCGAAAATTAAAAAAAATTAAATCTCACAACTGAAAAATCAAAAAATCAAAAATCGAAATGTAGAAAAATTCAAAATTCGAGTATCGAAAATCGAAACCGCGAGAAATCACAAAACCGAAATGTAAAAAATTTTTGAAACCTAGATTTCAAAAATTGAAAAATTCAAGAATCAAAACAGAAAAAACAATATATCGAAAGTCGAAAAATCGAGAATCTTAATTTCAAAAAGTCCAAAAATTGGAAAAACTGAAAAATTGCGAATCGAAATTACACAATTTAAAATTCGAATGTCGACAAATAGAAAATTCGATGAATCAAATACACGAAAAAAAGAAAATCCGGAAAAACGAAAATCGAAAAAGCAAAAATCGAGATTTCAAAAATCCAAAAGTCCAAGAATCAAACTGTCGAAAAGTCGAAAAGTGGACAAATAGAAAAATCGCAAAATCGAAAGTACAAAAACTGAAAATTCGAATATCGACAAATTGAAAATTCCATGAATTAAAAATTGTAAAAATCGAAAATTAAAAAACGAACATTTGAAAAATCGGAATGTCAAGAAATTTAAAAATGGAGAATTTGATAAAGCGAAAAGTAAAAAATTAAAAGTACTTCTTTCGAAAAATGAACAAATCGATAATTCGAAAAATCGGGAACACGAGAAATCAAAAAATCGAAAAACTGAAGAATGGAATTAATTATTCGAGAAATAGAAAAGTAAGAAATTGAGAAGTATAAAAACTGAAGAATCTAGAAATTGAAAAATCGAAAATTCAAAAAATCAAAGATCAAAAAGTAGAAAAATTGAAAAATCGTAGTTTGAAAGTCGGATAATCAAAAATTCTATAATCGATTGATCGAAAATTCCATTTAATTAAATATTGTCAGAATCGAAAATTGAAAAATCAATGGAAAAACCGAAAATCGAAAATTCGAAAAAATTGAAAAATCATCTGGAAAGTCAAAAAATCGAAAATGGAAAAATCGAAAAGCAAAAGATTGTAATTCTAATATCGACAAATCGAAAAATCGAGAATTCGAGGATTCAAAACGTTGAAAAACCAAAAATCTGAAGAATTGGAAGAAATGGAATTGGAAATTCGAGAAATCGGAAATTAAAAAAAATTAAATCTAACTGAAAAATCTAAAATTGTGAAAATCAAACATTGAAAAGTAGAAAAATTAAAATTTAAGTATCGAAAATCGAAACCTTAAAACTGAAGAATGGAAAAAGTAAAAATTCAAAAAATCAAAATCGAAAATTTGTAAAATCAAAGAATTGAAAAACTGAAAACTCGATAAAATGGAACAAATTGAAAATACGAATATCGAAAAATTCATAATTCGATGAATCGAATATACGAAAAAAGGAAAATCCGAACATCGAAAACCCGAAAATTCGAAAATCGAAAAAGCGAACTCAAAAATTCTAAAATCGAAATTTTAAAAATCGAAAAATCCAGGAATTAAAATATACAAAATATAAAATATCGAGAGTCGAAAAATCAAAATTTGAGATATCGAAAAACCGAAAATCGAAAATTCAACAATCGAAAAAAGATTGTAATTCTAATATCGACAAATCGAAAATTCGAAGAAACGAGAATTCGAGAAATCGAAAAGTTGAAAAACCGAAAAAGTGAGGAGTTGGGAGAAATGGAATTGGGAATTGAAAGAAATGGAATTGGAAATTAGAGAAATTGGAAATAAAAAAAAATTAAATCTAACAACTGAAAAATTGAAAAATCAAAAATCGAAATGTGGAAAAATTCAAAATTCGAGTATCAAAAGCGAAACCGTGAGAAATCACAAAACCGCATGCAAAAAAATTGAAGTCAAAAAACTGTAGAAAGGAAAATGTGAAAATTCAAAAAATCAAAATCAAAAATTTGTAAAACCAAAGATTTAAAAATTGAAAACTCGATAAAATGAAACAAATTGAAAAATCGAAAATTCGATGAATCAAATATACGAAAAAACGAAAATCCGAAAAATCGAAAAACCGAAAATTCGAAAACTGAAAAAGCGAAAAGTCAAAAATTTTAAAATCCAAGAATCAAAACATAGAAAAAACAATATATAGAAAGTCGAAAAATCGAGTATTCTAATATCAAAAATTCGAAAAGTGAAAAATTCGATGAATCAAATATATGAAAAAAGGAAAATCCAGAGAAACGAAAATTCGAAAATCAAAAAAGCGAAATGTCAAAAATCTAAAATGGAGATTTCAAAAATCGAAAAATCCAAGGATCAAAATATAGAAGAAACGATATATCGAAAGTCGAAAAATTGAAATTCTAAAATCAGTAAGTCGAAGAGTGGAAAACTAAAAAATCGCGAAATCAAAATTAAAAAAATTAATCGAAAATTTCATGAATTCAATATTGTAAAAATCGAAAATTCAGGAAATCATAAACCGAAAAGTAAAAAGGTTGGAAACTCGAGTATCAAAATTCGAAAACACGAAATATCAAACATAAATGTGTAAAAATTGAAAAATCTAAAAAATGAAGAATGAAAAAATCGAAAATTTAAAAAATCAGAAATCGCAAAGTCGAAAATTATAAAAATTGTAGAATCGAAAAATTGAAAATCAATATAAAAAAACGATATATTTAAGAATATATAAGTAAGTTGAAAAATAAAAAATTCGAGTATGAACAAATCGAAAATTCCATGAATTAACAACAACAATGGAACAAATGAAAATCCAAAAAATCGGAAAACAAAAATCATAAAACGAAAAACCGAAAAGTCAAAAATCAAAAAAATTGAAAAAACTTGATTGATTTGATTCAAACAGATTTTGTTTTGTTTATGTTAAAAATTAAATAGTAACTTTTGTCTTAACTTTACATTATTACTATTAGCATCCGTATTAAAATAATACGAATTTCAGTTAACTATGATATTTTTCTGATATTCATTTTAACCTGCGTCAATGCGAATTATTAATTTAAGCAATTCAGTGCGCGGCTATAGATGAAAGGCTACCCAAAATTAATACTAAATATTTTTATGGAATACTGACAAATAATTTTAATCAAATCCAAAATAACTATTAACCGGCAGTAACTAGAAAAGTAAATGTTAAAAAAAGTAAATAAGAACTCTTTAAAAAATATTTACAAAATAATGATATTTTTCAAAAATTATTAGTTTATGATGACACAAGATAAAAATCTTTTATTTAATTTGAACAATGAACATAATAAAATTATTACGCTATAATTTTAATAACGATTAGGTTTAAATTAAACCTATTTTTTAAGTTTCCTAACGGTACTATTTTTTTAAACAGGTTTTACTGCAAATCTAATGTGAACTATAACAGAAACCTAAAAATGTGCAGGACACTATTTATGGCTTCCGATAAAAACAATGAGATGGCGCTAACCCAAGCAAAATCAATAACTCGCCAATTTTAAAACTTCAACTAGCTTATAAAAATTTTCACGAAACCGTTTCTAGCGGTTTTAGAACTTCTAAAACCTGGCTCTAGCGATTTCAGTCGTTGTTATTAAAACCATTCCACAGATTTCCAACATCATTTAATCGTGTTTGATCTGATTCGTCCAAATTTTACCTTCCACGGTACGAAATCACCGCTGTTTCAGCAAAACCTTTGTGTTTAAATTGGTTTAACAGCGCAAAAGAACGAATAATCCTTTCTAAGCCTCTCCTGTCCAAAAAAGTCGAAACGCATGCTCGCATCATACACGAAAAGGGAAAAGTCGACAAAAATTACAGATCCCCAACCCCTCCTCATTCATGTCCAACCTGCATTTAACTGCCTGGCGAAAAATCGGTGACTAGCACCCACAAGAACGAAAAATAATAAAAATCGTAAGAACATACTTTATGGGAAAAAATGGAATGGAAGCATTTTCAGCTGAACAAGTTGGCCGTACATAATTTACGATTCTTTAAGTAAATTTTTTAGGTCGTGCTTTACTTGATCCTGTGCTTCGCATTATTTTGCTCATTCTCCCGAGTATTTAATTTAGTCCACGTAAATATTTTAAAATTTTGCTCTCGATTGCTTTCTTAATGATGTTTTAAAATGTGGATTATTAGCAGATAGCACACCATTACGTAGGTACATTTCGCCTAAATATTTGCAGTTATCTTTTGGATCAATATATAAATAATCATTATGCAGGCGTTGAAAGTGTGCTTGATGTATGAAATTCAAAACGTTTATTTATAACTAATCGATCACTAACTCCCTATTTATTTAACTTAGGTAAATCAATTTATTTATACTCCGTTCTTAATATTTATCAAATTTGCTAAAATTAAGCCGATGGATCCAGTTCTGGGCGTCATTTTTGCAAAAATTGTGAAAAGTGGAACATGGTATCTGAAAAAAGTTTGTAATTATTATCGTGGATGTTTGTTGGGCTAAACTACGAAAATAAATTGTTCATTGGCACTTTGTTGGTTAAATAAAATTAGTCATGGTTTTATTTACAGAGTGTTGAAAATACTTCCGGGAATTTTATCGCTAGAAATTAGATAAGTAGAGCTCGCCTGTACTTATAAGCACTATTAATATATATTTAGTTATAAATATTTACAACTGTGGCCAAAATCGCGCAGAAAATATTTTCCATCTGAATAAAATACGCGTGAAGATTCCCGGTATTAACATTCTGGTGAATGTAATTCTATGTGTTGATCAACCCATCTATAGTTGTAGAAGCACGAATTTACGATTTATTCACACGTGTTTGGCGTGCTACATCAAATTAGGGTTTAAGCTGTTCGTTCTAATCTCTCGGCGACATCTGAGTATCAATCACCCGGATAAATAACACACTAATTGCTCCATGAGCGATACAAATTTGTTTTTTACGGAAAAAAACCGGCTGCGTTAATCGTGTTGACAATATTTGTAAGCGAATTATGATCATTGTTATCAACGTTTTCGACAAGGTGAAGCGAGAAAGCCGGGAAATGTGCTATCTTTGCTAATACGAATTTCCAGGGTGGTTCAAATTTCCGAAACGTGTTGATAATAAAGACGTAAATAAAATAGAGCTCGTTTTGTCATTTTTATTCAGGGAATTAATATAGATATTGAATGTACTATTTTCAGAAGTATACAACGCACATATGGAATATTGATGTTTTTACGGCTCAGTGACGTTGTTTACAACAACGTTTTCACAAAAATATTTTTGTCGCTTAATCGCAACATTGACTATTGCATTATCTATTCATTCACGATCTTTTCGACCTAGGGTTGGTCATGGTGGTCTAGTAACATCGCTGGTAGTCGGTGCAGAATAATCAAAATATAATGAAAAGAAGAGGGTCAAGATTTGATCTTTGTGGTACCCCGGATCTAGTCATATGGGTCTTGGATCTAAAACTATTATAAAAACATAACTTCCACTAGTTTTCCATTCCCTACTTTTTTATTAGTTCTGCTTGCTGTTTTTTACTTTATCATTCCTCATCTTATATTGTCTATTCCTGGGGCTTTTCCTACTTTAAGTCTTTCAATGGCTTTTACTAACTCATTCCTTTCGATTTCCCTTTCCTATTCTTCAATGTTTTCTTCTTGTATTTTCACCTTCTATTCTTCACTTATTCGTAATAGTTTTGCAAAATATTCCCTCCATCTTCCCATAATTTAGTTTTTTTCGGTAAACATATCTCCTTTTTGTCTTTTATGTTCACAATAGGGTTTCTTTTTTCTTTCCTTAAATTCTGGGTTTATTTGGTTTATTTTTGTTCTTTATTTCAAAATTCGTCTGTCGCTTTCTTTGTCTGTCTTTCATTTGGTCCATAGACTGTTATTTTTCCATTTCCAATCTTTTTATTCGATCGTTTATACTTCTCTATTCTTTTATTCCATTTCTTAATCTCTTGTTAATTACGCTCTCCACTGTATATATCATCACATGTCCTTCCCCTATCTCTGTACATTCTTTTCCTTTCTTTTTCATTTCTGTTATTGTCAGTATTTCTGTTCCTGTTTCTTCCATTACATCAATCAGTTCTACTTCTTTCCCGTTTATATCTTCTTTATCCTTTTTTCTCGCCCTTAGGTCATCATAATTTTCCGTCGTTCTTTTTGCTGTTTAATTTTTGGATTTCCTCTTGATTATTTTTTGCTTTGAACGATTTTTACTTGTCTTCATTCCATTCCCATTTCTCTTCGTTTATTATTAATTCTTATATCCCATTTTGGTTTGACTCTCTTTAGTATTTTCTTCATTTTCACGTTCCTCTATGTTTGTCTTACCGGTTTATAATGGCCTGGATGTGAGGTGTTTTACTGATCAAATAGTACCCCAGGACATTAAGAATAAAAAATTCCGAAAACTGCTAAAAATCCGAACAATCTTATGTTCCACTTTCCCTTATTTTGTTTGGTCTTTCCCGTTTATATCTTCTTTATTCTTTTTTCTCGCCATTTGGCATTATAATTTTTCATCGTTCTGTCTTTGCTGTTTAGTTTGTTAGGTTGGCTCTTGGTTGTTTTTTGCTTCAAACAATTTTTCCCTGTCTTTATTCCATTCTCATTTCTCTCAGATTTTCGTTTATTCAAATTTTCATGTTTGATTTTCACTTTTGACATTTTTCAAGATTTCATCATAAAATTTTTCGTTTTTTTATTTTTGATTTTTCAATTTTACAGTTTCTTGACTTCTAAACTTTTCAATTTTTCGATTTGCAGTTTTTTAATTTTGCAATTTTTCGGTGTTACAGTTTCTCATTTTTCAATTTTTCACATTCTCAGTTTTTAATTTTTGTCATTTTCAATTTTTCTTTTTCTCAATTTTTCGAGTTCTCGATTTTTATTTTTCATTTTTCCGATTTTTTTAATTTTCATTTTCTAGATTTTGTCGCAAATTTTCATTTTTTCAACTCCTTTATTTTTTGTTGTTTCTTGCATTTTTTCAATTCTTTATTTATTCAATTTTTCAAAGTTTCAGGATTTCATTTTTCATGATTTTCCACGTTTAAAATTTTTCAATTTGCAGTTTTTGGATTTCCAGTCTTCCAATTTTTCAGTTTCTTTAATTTTCAATAATTTGATTTTACAATACATTTCTTTTTCACTACTTTTACGTTTTCTCGATCTTTCATGACCCCTAGAAGACAAAGAAATAGGTCTCCCATTTCCGTCTGTCTGTCCGTCTGTCCGTCCGTCCGTCCGTCCGTCTGTCCGTCTGTCCGTCTGTCCGTCTGTCTGCCGTCCCGGATTTTTATTAGACAGATAATCTCCGAAAGTATTGGACCGATTGTTGTGAAATGTTGTACTTATATTAGGAATATCATGTAGATGGTAAAACGCTAATTAAAATTTGTCTAATCATCCTCACCAATAATGTCATGCTCATGACGTCACTTCAAAATTGTACATAGTAAATGGGTTTTAAATTGTATAAAATAACATAGTCCTATATCTGTAGTTTACTGTTTACTGTACGACTCCGAATTGAGTTTTTAAGTGAGTGAATGAGTGAGTGAGTGAGTAAGTGAGTGAGTGAGTGAGTGATAGAGTGAGTGAGTGAGTGAGTGAGTAATTAAGTAATTAAGTGATTAAGTGATTAAGTGATTAATCACTAATCACGAATCACGAATCACTAATCACGAATCACGAATCACGAATCACTAATCACGAATCACGAATCACTAATTACGAATTACTAATCACGAATAACGAATCACGAATCACCAATCGCGAATCACGAATCACGAATCATTAATCATTAATCACGGATCACGAATCATTAATCATTAATCATGAATCACGGATCACTAATCACGAATCACTAATCATGAATCACGGATCACTAATCACGAATCACTAATCATTAATCGCTAATCACGAATCACGAATCACAAATCACGAATCACTAATCATTAATCGCTAATCACGAATCACAAATCACTAATCACGAATCAAGAATCACGAATCATTAATCACTAATCACGAATCACGAATCACGGATCACGAATCATTAATCATTAATCACGGATTACGAATCATGAATCACTAATCACGAATCACTAATCACGAATCACGAATCACTAATCGCGAATCACGAATCACGAATCATTAATCACGGATCACGAATTATTAATCATTAATCACGGATCACGAATCATTAATCACGAATCACCAATCACTAATCACGAATCACGAATCACTAATCACGAATCATTTGTCGCGAATCACTAATCACGAATCACTAATCACTAATCATTAATCACTAATCACGAATCACTAATCACTAATCAGGAATCACTAATCATTAATCACTAATCACGAATCACTAATCACTAATCAGGAATCACTAATCATTAATCACTAATCACGGATCACTAATCTCACTAATCACGAATCACCAATCACTAATCACGAATCACGAATCACTAATCACGAATCACAAGTGAAAGAATTTAAAAAATACAAAAATCTAGGAAAGTCCAAGAAACCTAAGAAACTGAAGAAACTCGAAATCCAATAATAAAAATCCAAAAATAAAAAATATCTTAAAAATCAAAAAATTCAAAAAATTAGAAAACAAGCAAAAGATCAAATAGAAGAATTGAAAAAATAATAATCCCAAAAAATAAAAAAAAGAACAAAAAAGAACAGAAATTCCAAACAATTCAAAAAATCTAAAAACCCCAGAAACTCAAGGAATCCAACAATTACAAAAATCTGAAAAATACAAAAAATCGAAAATGTATAAAGAATGTGAACCATTCAAAAATTCTAAAAAACCTAAAATATTCAAAAGATTTAATAAAATCCAAAAAGTCGAAGAATTTAAAAATCCGCAATTCTAAAAACATCCAAGAAACCTAAGAAACTCAAAAAATTCGTAATTCAATAATTTTAAAAATCATAAAAATTTAAAATGTCTTAGAAATCCAAAAAATTAAAAAACAAACAATAGGGCAAGTAGAAGAATTATCCAAAAAATAAAAATAATATAATAATCCCATAAAAATAACAAAAAAACAAAAACAGATAATCTAAGCAACTCAAAAAATTTAAGAAACCCAAGAAATTCAAAGAAAAGTGAAATGCAATAATTCTAAAGATCTTAAAGATTGAAAATAACTTAAATATCCACAAAATTAAAAAAAATGCAAAGAAATAAAAAAGCAGAAAGAAACATTATCACAAAAATAAAAAAACAAAAAAACAGGAATTCAAACAATTCAGAATATTTAAAAAACCCAAGAAACTCCAGAAATCCAATAATTTCAATAATCTGAAAAATACAAAAGATCGAAAAGTTTCAAAGAATCTAAAAAGTTCAAAAACTTAAAAAAATGGGAAATATTCAAAAGCTTTAAAAAATCCAAAAAGTGAAAGATTTTAAAAAATTGGAAAATCTAGAAAAGCCCAAGAAACCTAAGAAACTCAAAAAAATCGAAATCCAATAGTTCTAAAAATCCAAAAAATTTAAGATGTCTTAAAAATCCACAAAAAAATAATACAAAAAATTGAAAAAAAATCGAATAATCCAAAAAAAAAAAACAGAAATTCAAAACAATTCAAAAAATCTAAAAAGACCCAAGAAACTCAAGAAGTAAAATAATTCTAAAAATCGGAAAAATACAAAAAATTGAAATCCATAGAATCTAAAAAATTCAAAAATCCAAAATATTCAAAAGATTAAAAAATCCAAAAAGTGGTAGAAATAAAAAATATCGAAACTCTAAAAATCCAAGAAACGTAAAACACAGAAAACTCGAAATCCAATAATTCTGAAAATCCAAAAAATTGAAAGGTATTAAAAATCCACAACCTTCAAAAAAAGTTAGAAAACACAAAAGAGCAAATAGAAAAATGATCTAAAAAATTGAAAAAATCGAATAATACCCAAAAAATAAGAAAAACGAAAAAATCCAAGAAACATAAGAAACTCAAAAAACTCGAAATCTCGAAACCCAATAATTCTAAACATCCAAAAAATTGAAAATGTCTTATAAGTTCGCAAATTAAAAAAATTAAAAAACAAACAAAAGAGCAATTACAAAATTATCCAAAAACTTTAAAAAATCGAAAAACATCTCCAAAAAAGGACAAAAAAACAGGAATTCCAGACAATTCAAAAAACCCAAGAAACTCCAGAAATCCGATGATTCCAAAAATTTGAAAAATACAAAAAAACCGAAAATGCCTAAAAAATCTAAAAAATTGAAAAATCTACATAAAAATATTCAAAAGATTGAAAAAAGCCAACGAATTTAAAAAAACCGAAAATCTAAAAAAGCCAAGAGACTTAAGAAACTCAAGAAACTCGAAATCCAATAATTCTAAAAATCCAAAAAATTGAAAATGTCCTAAAAACTCGCGAAATTCAAGAGATTAGAAAACTTACAAAAGAGCAAATAGAAAAATTATCCAAAAAATTGAAAAAATCGAAAATCAAAGAAAAATAAAAAAACGGAAATTCCAAACAATTAAAAAAAAATCGAAAATATTCAAATTTTCAAAAGAATAAAAAAAATCCAAAAATTTGAACATTCTTAAAAAATTTGCAAATTTCAAGAAATTAGGAAACAAACCAAAGCGCAAATAGAAAAATTATTCAAAAAAATGAAAAAATCGAATGATTCCAAAAAAAAAATAAAAAAAGATAAAAACCAAAAAATTCAAAAAATCCAAAAATGCAAAAAACTTAAGAAATCCAATAGTTCCAAAAATTTGGAAAATCCAAAAAATCGAAGATGTCCAAAAAGTGTAATAAATTCAAAAATTGAAAAAAAAATCCAACAAACACATACACTTGTAGTTTATGCATCCGTGTTGAGTTTTAATTCGAGACATCAAGATTTTTGGAAAAAAAATTAAAATTGTATAACAGCATTTTGCAACATGTCTTTGAAAATCACCTGACCTAATCTGACCTGAACTGATCTGTCTTGACCTGACCTGACCTAATCATTGTTTTTCAAAAGAAGATTATGCACAGTGTCTATTTTTAAAACCAATAATTCTATATCAATCTCATAAACAATCAAATTAGAAATTTCTCTTACTTCAAACAAAAACTTCCGCAATGGAAGTAAAAAGTTTGGAAGATTAATCTTAGAAGAGACTTTAAATTTAGGAACCAATGTAAACATTCTGACGACAGATATATAAATTCAAAAGCAGCCAATAAATCGTCAAATTTTCGCGCTATTACAATCATAATGACTCAAAGCAAATCTTTCCGGTGCTCGAAAATCCGGCAAACTTTCCGACTCGCCCTTCCCTTCAGTCCGGGTAACAAATGCATTCACACCGACCCTCTTTAAACCCTCACACAGTCCAAGCATCAGTCATCCAGTCGTAAATTCGCACGAATTCATCAATCATCAACGCAATATCTTCCTCAAATTATTTTCTTTTCCGACTGTTTCGCATTCCTGGCATGTATTTGCCAAACTAGCGGAAATTATAAAGTTTTTTTGACCGAAACGTAAATATTTAAACAAATTTTCTCGACGAGGTATGTAACGCATAAATCGAATTTTCCACATTCTCTTTCCTGAAAAAGAATAAAGCTTGACACTTTTCCGCACATTCTTTTCGCAGTGTCCCAATCTCATTCCCAGCCCTCCATAAATTCCTCTTGTTTGTTGCGCAATGACATTCGGTGGCGTTTTTGATGTTTGTTAAATTTTTTCATGTTTATGCAGCAGCTAGTCTTGATGCTACGACGCACGAATCGGCCGTCTGAAAACATACAATGAAAGTCTGCAGGATTTTTACCGGTGGTATTTACATTTCGCACAAATATTTGCGGTAGAGGATCGTGCATCATTTAACAATTAATTTATTTGTGTGTGCCCTCTCAGCTGGAAATGATTCCGTTTTATCGTAAAAGATGTTTTCAATAAATCGTGAATGGGTTGTCTGGAATACTTGGGTTATTGAATGGTGAAATTGTCACCCTGGAATTCTTCTTCGCGCGCTTGAGTTAAATTGCACGCCATTTTGTTTCAATATCTTATTTCGGTGATCCGGGGGCTGAACACGTTACACGCACCCGCGACACCGTGAATTATTTATTTATTGGATGTGAGACGTGATCCTGTCTCTAAATCCAAAAATTGGTTGAAGGTTATTTAGTGAAGAGTACAAAGGAGTGACGTAAATAACACTCCCGTAGCTTTTTTGACTTGAATTTTTCGAGTGTTAAATGTTTCATATTTTGTTTTTTCAGTTTTTCGATTTTTGATTCTGCGAAATCTCGAGATTTAAATTTTTCTGTTTCTCAATTTTCCAACTTTTGCATGTTTTAATTTTTGGATTTTGCCATTTTTCGATTTGAGTTTCTCGGTTTTTTATATTCTTTATTTTTTGCATTATTCGATTAATTGGCGATTTTTCAATCTTTCACTTTTCTTCAATTTTTAGATTTAAAATTACTCCAGTCTTCAATTTTTGGAATTTTTAATTTTTCATTTCTTCAAATTTTCAGTTTGCAATTTTTCGTTTCGGTTTTTAGTTTTCTTTATTTTTACAATTTTTCAATGATCTGATTTGATGATTTATGATTTTTGGTTTATTTTAATTTTTTTCTATTTTTCCACTTACTATTTTTTTTTGTTTCTTCGGTTTTACAGTACGCAACTCTTTTTTATTTTTTCGATTTTCCGACTTTTGGAATCTTCAATTTTTAATTTTTTAATTTTTCGATCATTTAATTTTGCGTTTCTTCAAATTTTCGTTTGCAATTATTCGTTTCGGTTTTTAATTTTCTTCATTTTGACCATTCTTCGATATTTCAAAGGTCCGAATTTAAGATTTTTGGTTTTTTCATTGTTAATTTTTTCTATTTTTCGACTAGCAATTTTTCAAATTTTCTTTCGTTTCTTCAATTTTATGGTACGCAACTCTTCTAGTTTTTGTTATTAAATTTTTCAATTTTTCAATTTTCCGACTTTTGGATATTTCACATTTTAAATTTTGTAATTTTTCGATTTGTAGTCTTCAATTTTCCCTTTCTTCCATTTTTCGATTAGCGACTTTATAAATTTTTTATTCTATTTTTATTTTTTCAATTTTTCGTTTGTTTAGTTTTTCGATATTGTTCATTTTTCTTGATTCCTCCATTTCTAGATATTGCAATTTTTCGATTTAAAATCTTTCGAGCTTCCAACTTTTAATTTTTCAATTTTTCGACTTTAATTTTCCCTTTCTTCAAAATTTTCGATTTGCAGTTTTTCCTTTCGGTTTATTATTTTCTTTATTTCTTCAATTTCTCGATTCGCAGCTCTTCGAGCTTTCATTCTTAAATTTTTCAGTTTTCAGATTTTTCAGCTTTCGGACGTTTCAATTTTCGTCTTAGTTTTTTATTTTCTCTATTATTTCAATTATTCCATTTTTCAATGTATCGATTTTATAATTTTTGTTTCAATTTTTTGTTTATTTAGTTTTCCGTTTTGCGAATGTTCAATTGTTCATTTTTTTAATTCCTCCATTTTTAGATATTGCGATTTTTCGATATAAAATTTTTGATTTGAACATTTAATTTTTTAATTTTTCGTTTCTTCCATTTTTCGATTAGCGGTTTTTTAATTTTTCATTTTTGTAGTTTCTTCAATTTCTAAATTTAAAATTTCGCCAGTCTTCAATTTTTAAGTTTTCAGTTTTTCGAACCTTTAAATTTGCATTTCTTCAAATTTTCGTTTTGCAGTTTTTCGTTTCGTTACGGGTTTTATTTTCTTTATTTTGACAATTTTTTCAATATTTCAATAGTCCGATTTTTTTTGTTTTTCGACTAGCTATTTTTCTTTTTTTTTTCGTTTCTTCAATTTCACGGTACGCAACTCTTCGAATTTTCATTATAAAATTTTCTTTCCAATTTTTGGATGTTCGACTTTTTAGATCGTACAATTTTCCGATTTGCAGTTTCATGAATTATCAATTTTTAATTTTTCAATTTTTCGATTTTTCAATTTTTCATGTATTCAATTTTTCGGATCCCATTTTTTGTTTTGGTTTTTTATTTTCTTTATTTTTCAATTTTTCGAATTTTCTGTGTTCTGATTTTATAATTTTTCTTTTTTTCAATGTGAAATTTTTTTATTTTTGGATTTTCCAATTTTTCTATTTGCAATTGCTGGGTTTGCAATTTTTCTATTATTCAACTTCTACAATATTTAATTTTTTTTAGATATTTCAGTTTCATCATTTTTCAATATTTCGTTTCTTTTAATTATTTTTTTTTTCAATTTTACGATTTTAGAATTTTTCCATTTTTTAATTACTGGATTTTAAAATTTTTCATTTGTTCGATTTTTCAATTTTTCGATTTTTAATTTTACAATTTTTCAATTCTTCAATTTTTCGAGTTGCTATTTTTCGTTTCGGTTTTTACTTCTTTTTATTTTTTCAATTTTTCGATTTTACAAGGTTTGATTTTTTAATTGTTTTTCAGTGTAAATTTTCTCAGTTTTTGGATTCTCCAATTTTTCGACTTGCAGTTTTTGGGTTTTCAATTTTTCGATTTTTCAAATTTCGGATTTTTAAATTTTTTGTATTTTCAATTTTAGATTTTTCAGTTTACATGATTTTTGAATGTTTCGTCTCTTTTATTTATAATAATTCTGAAAAATTTTCATTTTTTTACTTGTACGACTTTAGAATTTTTGCAATTTTCATTTATTCGACTTTTCAATTTTTCTGTTTTTCAATGGTCTGATTTTATAATTTTTCTTTTTTCTCAGTGTGAAATTTTTATTTTTCGTTTTCTCAATTTTTCGACATGCAATTTTTCCATGTTTCAAATTTTAGATTTTTTAATTTTTCTTTTTTCAATTTTAGTTTTTCAGTTTTTCGATTTTTCAGTTGTTCGTTCCTTCAATTTTTTTATTTGCAGTATTTCTCCTTTTAATTTTAAATATATAATGATAATTATATTAAAAAAAATCACTTTTTCCGATTTCAGATTTTTTCAGTTTTTCAAGGATGGGATTTCTAAACTTTTTTATTTATTCGATTTTTCAATTTCTCGATTTTTAACGTTTAAATTTTTCGATTTTTCAGTTTTTTGTTTCTTCAAATTTTCGATTTGCAATTTTTTTCTCATTTTTTCTTTGTTTTGACAATTTTTCAATGTTCCGATTTGATAATTTTTTGGTTTTTCAAGTGTAATTTGTTGAATTTTTGTAATTGTGATTTTTCAATTTTTTTTTTTTTGTTTCAATGTTACAACATGCAACTCTTCGAGTTTTCATATGTGTATTTATCAGTTTTTCGATTTTCCAACTTTTGGATGTTTCAGTTTTCACGTTTTGCAATTTTTCGATTTGCAGTTCCACGAGTTTTCAACTTTAAATTTCTCAATTTCTGGATTTTCCAATTTTTCATTTGTTGTTTCGTATTGTAAATTTTCGTTTCCGTTTTTTATTTTCTTTATTTTTTGAATTTTTCGGTTTTTCAATGTTCTGATTTTATAATTTTTCATTTTTTCAATGTGAATTTTTTTAATTTTTGGGTTGTCTCAATTTTACGACTTGCAATTTGTCGATATTTCAAATTTTAGATTTTTTAATTTTTCTTTTTTTCAATTTTACTTTTTCAGTTTCTCGATTTTTCAATTTTTTCTTTCTGTTTTTAACTTTCTTTTCTTTAGTTTAAATTTTTCGTTTCATCAGTTCTCCCATTTGGAATTTTTTTGATTTTGCAATTTTTCGTATTTTCAGTTTTTCGATTTTTCAATTTTTACCGATTTTTCTAGTTATTTCGATTTTTGATGTTTCCATTTTTCAAGTTCTCGAATAAAAAAATGGAAAAATTGCAACATTGCAAAAATTGAGAAATTGGAAATGAAAAAACGAAAAAGTATAAAATCAGAACGTTGACACTCTAATCGAGAACTTGAAAAATTGAAGAAACAAAAACTTGAAAATTCGAAATATATATCGTTAAATCGAAACATTGAAAATTAAAGAAAGCGGAAAATTGGAATATCTCGAAATCAAAAAATTGCAAAATTGAAAAATTGAAAAATTTAAAAACTATAAAATCAAGGATCAAGGATTGAAAATTTAAGAAATTGAATAAACGAAAAATTGTTATATCAAATCGAGAAAATGAAAAATTAAAGTCGGGGAAATGAAAAATAATAATTAAAAACTTAAAAAATTGAGGAAAAGACAAATTGAAAAATCTGAAAATTAAAAATGAGAAAATGAAAAATCTAAAAATTGTAATATCGAAAAATTGCAAAAACGAAAAATTGAAGAAATGGAAAAATTGTAAAATGGAAAAAATAAACAACCAAAATTTGTGATATTAAAAAATTGAATCGAAGAAAAAGGAAAAATGAAAAACTGTGGTATTAAAAAATTGATCTAAGGTAAATGAATCCAGATTTTTTGAAAAATTACTACACTATATAAGATTTGATTTTTTGAATTTTATTTTTGTATGATAACCCTTATAGTTGAAGTAAAGCTACCTATTTAACAAAATTGTGTGAAGACATCGTCAACATTTTTCAAGGACACAGATTTCATTTTGCTTAGAAACAAAATAAATTGCCTCATTCATTAATTTTTTTTGAGTCACCCTGTATAAACAATTGTAAAAACTATGAGTGCATTGATTATACAACTATAGAGCGATAATATTTTGCCAATTTCAGACAGGATTTTTTGGGAAAGAATAAACCAATAAATTTTTTAATTTGCAAAATATTAGTATACAATTTTTAGTTTTTTCCGAAAATCTGGATGCCTAAGGTGAAAACTCAACACGGATTCATTCATCACAAGTGCAGGAGTATCTTAATTTTATTAAATTAAAAAAATATATTATCCAAATTTTAGAGAGGACGTCATTTTATTGGTAGTGGGGATGATTATCCAAATTTTGGTTATCGTTTTACCATCGACATGATATTCTTAACATACATAAAAAATTTACGCGCAGGAAGTAAACACTGAATTGTCTTAACATAGTAAAGTTGTCTAAAGTACTTCCATTAAAGTGGCCTGTGTATGCCACTAAAACAACAAAAGTCGACAAACCTTTACTTATTCAGAACACCTCAAATCTAAAATACGATTTAAAAATTTAGAACCTTGTGTGCGAATTTGGGGCTGAAATAATATCGATCCCTTTATAACTTCCGAGTTTCAATAATGCATTTGCATTCCATTTGAAACGTCACGTGCACTGCACTCAGCGGTCGTGTTTATACACACTCAGAGTTCGCTTGTTCAATCTTTCAAACACAAATTTGTACAAAACAATTTCCACGATTCTAAAATTATTCACACAACAAAACCTCCGCCCACCAGATTGGCAAACTCGAAAACGTTCGGTTCTTTTTTGTCAAGTTTTAATTGAGAGCCACAGAAGTCTGATGAGTAAAAATTAACATCTTCACAAAGGTGATTATACGCTGCTTATTACGACTACCAAAGGACCGACCTGTCGGATTTAATTATCAGCTTGGAGCTTCTTTTGACGCAGAGGCGCTTTTGAGATGGAAAAGAATTTTTTTAGGGGGTGTTTGCAAACAGGCGAGACAACAATATCGCTTTTCAATAAAGTCGGACTACAATTTGTTCGGTGACGCCTCGGGCCGACTCCTTTGGGAGCTAATTCCGCCGTGTCGTTGCTAAAATTTGGATTATGACAATAGGTAGTCGATGTTCAGGGAAAAAGGAGTATTCAGCGATTTTTTGCAGAGGACGAGACAGCGAGCTTGAAATAATAGTCTGGTTTGTGCGACCCTGAAGCTTTCAAAGGGAAATTTGTTCGCGGTTGCGATGAGTTCGGAATTTAGACGGGGTTGATGAGATAAAAAGTGATTTAAAAAATATGTCGATAGCATCTACATAATTGAAGAAAAAATCGTCTAGCAACCACTGGAATTTCATGTTGAAAAAATTATGTTGGCAAAACTGTTTTCATGTTGACAGTTACGGTCAAATACCCGTCAAAAAAAGTATCAAATGACTGTAATGCCAATATCCTTATTTTAAAAATAAATTTCGTGGCCTGGTAGAAACTTTTTTCCGTTCAGAGGGTACTAATTTTTAGGAACTTTATAATGTCACATGTTAATCGAGCACAGCATTTAAGCTATACTTACGTACGATTATGAAATAATAGGAAAATTAAACATAAAATAGCAACTTTCAAAAAAATGTTTAATATTTTTTGAGTTGACAAAAATTTCTGCAGGCTTAAAAAACAACAACAAAAGGATCTAGAAAAATATATAGTATCACATGTCAATCGAGAACAGCATTAATATATGATTCCCAAAATTTTAAAGGTTTTACATCGAAAATATTATGTCCGATTTGGGTTCTTCTTTAAATAAGTGCTTCCTAGAATAACAGATTATTCAAAAACAAAAATTTAACTACATTTTTTAAAATAGTTTGTTTAAAATTTTTTTGGGTTAACAAAATTTTCTGCTGGATTATTAACAAAGTTAACAATACTATTTTTTAGGGATTTTACAACGACACGTGACAATCGAGCATAGCAGTTACATTACGTTTCCCAAAATTGTAAGCATTTTTCCAGGAATTTGGTAATGGTAGAAAATAATTTAAAAATAAAAATAAAATCGACTTTTTCAAAAACATTTATTTTATAATTTTTTGAGTCGACTAAAGCTTATACTGTAGAATTGAAAAATAAACTAACAACAGTATTTTTTAGAAATTTTATGCCATACGTTAATCGACCACGATATTTAAGTTATACTTTCCAAAATTTTTATTTTTTACCTTGAAACTGTTTTGTACGATCTGGATTCTTTCTTAAATAATTGCTTCAGGAAATAATAAATGAATTCAAACTAGAAATAAAACAGCAATTTTCAAAAAAAAAAAATTGAGAATTTTTGAGTTGACAAAATTTCTGGTAGCTAGTTTATTAAAAAAAAAACACAACAACAGTAGAATTTGTAGAAATTTTACAGGAAAGAAATGATGCGCCTAATTGTGCAAATAATCCAATACCGATAGGACAACTGGTTTTCGAAATATTCGGTTCCAAGGTAAAATTTTTAAAAAATCTCAAAAATTGACACATTTTATTTTAGCGATTTTGGAAAAATGGTAGAAATGTTTGAAGAAGCCAAATCGAAAATGGCTTCTGGAGGTCGAAATCACAAAAACATGCATTAGATAATATTCTAAAATAGTCGAAAGCAATTGAAAATTTCTAAAATTAAAAAAACTGAAATTCCAAAACCAAATTTTTAAAATGTTTCAAAAATTGACAAATTTTACTTTGACGGTTCTGAAAAATGGTAGGAATTTTCTAAGAAATGAATCCGAAAATGCCCTCTGGAGGTGGAAATCTGAAAAAAAATCCCTTTCAGTTATTTTCTGAAATGGTCGAAAAGTAATCCAATTTTCTAAAATTGAAAACAAATTTAAAAAAATGAGCTATATAAAATTCAGAGAAATAGATTTCGAGGACTTGAATCCAAAAATATGACAGATTGATGGTCCCAGTCCAAGATTTAGGGCTATCAATGAAAATTCTAGCTCTAAATTTATGTTAAGGATATATTTGACGCGATTCTGAAAAACTGGGGGCAAAAATTATTTAAAAAATCGTATTTAAGAAAAAAATGATGCTTCTATTTCTGAAAATAGTCCAAAATCGATAGGGCAAGTGGTTTTCGAAATGTACGGTTCCAAAATCAAATTTTTAAAATATCTCAAAAATTGACACATATTATTTTGGCGATTTTAACAAATTGGTAGGAATTTTTGAAGACGTGAAGCCGAAAATGGCTTCTGTAGGTCGAAATCTACAAAAACGTCCATTTAAGTAATTTTCTAAAATCGCCGAAAGTAATCGAAAATTTCAAAGATTAAAAAAATTGAAATTCCAAAACCAAATTTTTAAAACATCTCAAAAATTCACAGACATGACTTTGACGATACTAGAAAAATGGTAGAAATTTTCTAAGAAATGAATCCGAAAATGGCTTCTGGAGGTCAAAAACTGAAAAAAAAACATCGATTTATATACTTTTCTGAAATAGTCGAAAAGTAATCCAATTTTCTAAAATTGAGAAAATTGAAAAAATCCATAAAAATTTCAGGGAAATAGATTTCGATGAGTTTAATCCAAAAATATGACACGCTGATGGTCCCGGTTTAAGATTTAGGACCATCAATAAAAATTCTTGCCCTAAATTTATGTTAAAGACAAATTTGACGCAATTCGGAAAAACTGGGTGGCCAAAAATTATGAAAAAAATAGTGTTTGGCAAGAAAGTAATCCAAAATCGATAGGGCAACTGGTCTTCGAAATATTCTGCTCCAAAATCATATTTTTAAATATCTCAAAAATTGACACATTTTAGTTTGGCGATTCTGAAAAAATGGCAGAAATTTTAGAAGTAGTGAAACCGAAAATGGCATCTGGAGGTTGAAATCTACAAAAACATCCATTTAGGTAATTTTCTAAAATAGTCGAATAGCAATCGAAAATTTCGAAAATTGGAAGCACTGAAAATCAAAAACCAAATTTTTAAATTATCTCAGAAATTGACAGATTTTACTTTGACGATTATGGAAAAATTGTAGAAATTTTCTAAGAAATAAATCCGAAAATGGCCTCTGGAACCGAAATCTACACAACAACCCTTTTAGGTAATTTTCGAAAATGGTCAAAAAGTGGTCGAAAATGTCTAAGTGGGGAGTATTGAAAAAATGAGTTTTTGGAAAAGTTATCTAAAAATGCATAAAAAATTCTAGGAGACAGATTTCAACAAGTTGAATCCAAAAATATGACATGTTGATGGTCCCAGTCCAGGATTTAAGGTCCTCAATGAAAGTTCTAACCCTAAATTTTTGTTAAAGACACATTTGGCTTGATTCCGAAAAAACTGGATGGCTAAAAATTACGAGAAAAATTGTGTTTGTGAAAAAGTGATGCTTCTATTTGTGAAAATAATCCAGAATCGATAGGACAACTAGTTTTCGAAATATTCGGTTCCTAAATAAAGTTTTTAAATTATCTCAAAAAATGTCATATTTTATTTTGGCGATTTTGGAAAAATCGTAAAAATGTTTGAAGAAGTAAAGCCGAAAATGGTTTCTGGAAGTCGAAATCTACAAAAACATCCATTCATGTAATTTTCTAAAATGGTCGAAAAGAAATTGAAAATTTCTAAAATTGAAAAAATTGAAAATATCAGCTATCGAAAAAGTTGTCTAAAAATTCACATTTGACGCGAGTCGGCTAAAATTGGGTGGTCAAAAATTATGAAAAAAATCGTGTTTGAGAAGAAATGATGTACCTATTTATGAAAATAAGGTATAATCTAAAATTTCTAAAATTTAAATCCCAAAACCAAATTTTTAAAATATCTCAAAAATTACAAATTTTACTTTGATGATTTTGGAAAAATGGTAGAAATTTTCTAAGAAATGAATCCAAAAATGGTTGCCAGTACAGGATTTAAGGTCATCGATGAAAATTTCTGGACCTAAATTTTTGTGAAAGACATATTTGGATCCATTCCGAAAAAACTGGGTGGCCAAAAATCATGAGAAAAATCGTGTTTGTGAAGAAATGATGCTCCTGTTTGTAAAAATAATCCAAAATCGATAGGACAACTTGTTTTCGAAATATTCTGTACCAAAATCAAATTTTTAAAATGTCTCAAAAATTGACACATTTTATTTTCGCGATTCTGGAAAAATGGTAGAAATTTTTGAAGAAATGAAGCCGAAAATGGCTTGTGGAGGCCGAAATCTACAAAACAATCCTTTTAGGTAATTTTCGAAAATGGTCAAAAATTAATCGAAAATTTTAAAGTATTGAAAAAATGAGCTTTCCGAAAAGTTGTCTAAAAATCCACAAAAATTCTAAGATATAGATTTCGACAGGTTGAATCCAAAAATATAACATGTTGATGGTCTCAATCCAGGATTTAAGGTTCTCAACGAAAGATCTGGCTCTAAATTTTATTAGTTCGATTCCGAAAAAACTAGGTAGCTAAAAATTATGAAAAAAATCGTGTTTGAGAAAAAATGATGCCCTATTTGTTAACATAATCCAAAATTGATAGGGCACTAGTTTTCGAAATATTCGGTTCCAAAATAAAAATTTTAAAATATCTCAAAGATTGACACATTTTTATTTTGTCGATTTTGGAAAAATTTTAGAAATTTTTGAAAATATGAAACCGAAAATGGGTTCTGGAGGTCGCAATCTGCAAAAACATGTATTTAGGTAATTTCCTAAAATGGTCGAAAAGTATTCGAAAATTTCTAAAATTGAAAAAACTGAAATTCCAAACCCAAATTTTTAAAATATATCAAAAATTGACAAATTTTACTTTGACGATTCTGGAAAAATGGTAGAGACTTTCTAAGAAATGAATCCGAAAATGGCCTCTGGAATCGAAATCTACAAAACAATCCGTTTAAAACATTTTCGAAGATCGTCAAACACTGGTCAAAAATGTCTAATGTAGAATGAGAGTTAGAAAAAGTTGTGTAAAAATCCACAAAAAATCCTAGGACATAGATTTCGACAAGTTGAATCCAAAAATGTGACATGTTGATGGTCCCAGTCCAGGATTTAAGGTCATCAATGAAAATTCTGGCTCTAAATTTTATTCAAAGACACAAAAGGCTCGATTCCGGAAAAACTAGGTAGCTAAAAATTATGAAAAAAATCGTGTTTGAGAAAAAATGATGGCCTATTTGTTAACATAATCCAAAATTGATAGGGCACTAGTTTTCGAAATATTCGGTTCCAAAATAAAAATTTTAAAATATCTCAAAGATTGACACATTTTTATTTTGTCGATTTTGGAAAAAGTTTAGAAATTTTTGAAAATATGAAACCGAAAATGGGTTCTGGAGGTCGAAATCTGCAAAAACATGTATTTAGGTAATTTCCTAAAATGGTCGAAAAGTATTCGAAAATTTCTAAAATTGAAAAAACTGAAATTCCAAACCCAGATTTTTAAAATATATCAAAAATTGACAAATTTTACTTTGATTCTGGAAAAATGGTAGAGACTTTCTAAGAAATGAATCCGAAAATGGCCTCTGGAATCGAAATCTACAAAACAATCCGTTTAAAACATTTTCGACGATGTTCAAACACTGGTCAAAAATGTCTAATGTAGAATGAGAGTTAGAAAAAGTTGTGTAAAAATCCATAAAAAATCCTAGGACATAGATTTCGACAAGTTGAATCCAAAAATGTGACATGTTGATGGTCCCAGTCCATGATTTAGGGTCATCAATGAAAGTTCTGGCCCAAAATTTTTGTTAAAGACATTTAGTTCGCTTCCGAAAAAACTGGGTGGCCAAAAATTATGAAAAAAATCGGGTTTGAGAAAAAATTATGCTCCTATTTGTGAAAATAATCCAAAATCGATCGAGCAACTGGTTTTCAAAATATTCGGTTCCAAAATCAATTTTTTAAACTAGTTCAAAAATTGACACATTTTATTTTGGCGATTTTGGAAAAATGGTAGAAATTTTTGACGAAGTGAAGCTGAAAATAGCTTCCCCAGGTCGAAATCCACAAAACATCCGTTTAGGTAATTTTCTAAAATGGTCGAAAAGTAATCAAAAATTTCTAAAATTGAAAAAATTGAAATTCCAAAACCAAATTTTTAAAATATCTCAGAAATTACAAATTTTGCTTTGACGATTCTGGAAAAATGGTAGAAATTTTCTAAGAAATGAATTCGAAAATGGCCTCTAGAACCTAAATCCAGAAAACAATCCTTCTCGGTAATTTTCGAAAATGGCCAGAAAGCGGTCTAAGTGAGGTGTAGTGAAAAAAGTGGCGCTTGGAAAAGTTGTTCAAAAATCCATAAAAAATTCTAGGTGATAGGTTTCGACAAGCTGAATCCAAAAATATGACAGTTTGATGGTCCCAGTCCAGGATTTAAGCTCGTGGATGAAAAACACCTGGGTGGCAAAAAATTATGAAAAAAATCGTATTTGAGAGAAGTGATATGAAAATCGAAAACATCTAAAATTGAAAAAATGAGCTTTCGAAAAAGTTATCTAAAAATCTACAAAAAATTATCGGAGATAGATTTCAACGAACTGAATCCAAAAATATGACATGGTCCCAGTTCAAGATTTAGGACCAACATTGAAAATTTTGAACAATTTGACTTTTCGTTAAGGATGAATTTACCGCAATTCCGAAAAACTGGCTAGCCAAAAAGTATTTAAAAAAATCTTATTTGAGAATGAATGATGCATCTATCTGGAAAAATAACCCGAAGTCGATACGGCAACTTTTTTTCGAAATATTCAGTTTCAAAATGAAATTTCCAAAATTAACTTAAAATTCTGCTAGCTATCTTAATAGAAAAAAGTCATTTTCCAATTCCAACTTTAATCGAGCTGAAAAAAAATACGAGCATACACCAGAGAATATCACACTTTAAAACAGAAACGCTATTACAAGCATTTACTTTATAAATAATTTCGTTCCACTGAAAAGTCCTCAAGCCCTTAATTATTATTTAACTACGGATTAAAGAGATTACGTCACCCTACTACTTCAATTACGTCGTTCCCCATTATAACATAATTTTTGCAGCCGTTCAGATAAAGAGAAGAAAATTGTTTTCTTGTCGATCCAGCACCGGATAAAGATTAGGCGCTGTAATTAGGTTAAAATCATCCGGTTTAATCAGAGACGTCGCCAATATAAAAATGCGACCCAATTTCAAGTTTTATAGCTTTTTAATTAGTTGCTTGTGATACAATATTCACCCGAATTGTCCTAATCGAATTTTTAATTAGAAATGACACGAAGGGCTGATTTCACAAACGACGTAATTGCGTCATAATCGAATTTTTTTTCAAAGGAGGTGTCCCGAAAAAAGCTTCATGCACTTCACGTTGTTTGTATAATTACATAATTAATACTAGAAAATTTCCGCAGTGTTATTAACGAAATAACAACAACACAATTCGTAAGCAACTACCTGAATAGCAGCAGCTACAAAAATATTTATTCGTCATTACGTCTATTTACTTTCAATTTTTGTACAATTGTCAATAATAAAATTTTTCCTATTCTAGAAACCGTGATGGATAGCGACATTGACAGCCTCACGAACTTTAAAACACATAGCATTAAAAATTCCATTTGTAAGAGTAGATGATGATATCAATCAAATGCAAATCAAATTAGGAGCGCCCAATCCTGAATAATATGGCCCATTACTTCACTTTCAAAATTTATACAGCTAATGCAACCGTGAAATTAAAACATTTTATTTTTTAAAGTGCTTTATTTCTTTCAAAGGAAAAGCTCTCTCGGCGAAATTGTGCACGTGGGCGTTATTTCGTTACGAATGTGAGTTTTTTATACAGGTGTCCCAGCAAAAAATTCCAATAATAGATCTCATTTTCGCTCAGCTAAAATTCGAGTGTATGCGAAAATAACGTTGCGACGTATTAATTCCAGTCAAGAGATGTTTCGTTGAATAAACGTGGTCGGAGCTTTAAGCACAATTTCAGTCAGACTCATCGTCGAGCTACATCTTATTTTATTCTCATCTTCGCTTTAACTCCTCGATAAACAAGAATAATCACGCATAATCTAGTCAAGCATGCCCACGTAAATGCAGTAAATATCTCTACACAACGCTGAAAGCTGCCGTAAATGCTTTATGAATTCTGGTTAATTTCAAATCGCCGAGAAATATTTGCCGTTTTATTTCCGAACCGTAAATTGTTTACATTTCTTTGAGTCTTCTCAGCTCGTATTTATAGTCGCTGCGAATGACTAAAGCTTAATCCATCATTAATTGCAAACAAATACGAAACAGTGGAGCTATTGACCAAGGCGAAAAGCCGCCAACAAAACGGCGTTTGGAAATGGTGTTTACGTCTTTTTCCTATTACCATAATAAATATTTAGATAACTTTGCTCATATTAATACAGAATCTTCCAGTGCCATTACCGAGATGGTTCGGTTTTCGCTTTATTGGAACAAATGGACGCTGGATTCGCGCCTGAATGTAATTATCCTAAACAAATGCCCGAAAAGGAAATTTTCAACAAACTAGCTGGAACCGGACACATTTGGAAGCCGAGGAAAATAAATTATGGATTTGGGGATTTTAATCGGGCCGCATGTGCCTACCGACCGGCAAATATTAGCTTCGTACAAAAAAACGAAAGCAAGCAAGTTTGGAAATTCGTGGCTGAAACACAAAAAATTTGAATAATTTGTTATAATAAATTGAAAAAATTATTACAGACGAAGAAGTCCGACTCCGCGTTTCGTCGTAGGTGGAATTATAATCGAGACAAAACGACCCCTATGGCACAGCTTGTCCACATAATGGACCACTGGGGATGCAACACAAAAACAGATAGGAAAAAGTTCAAAGAATCTCTCTTTCAAACTATATGAAACCTCGGAAACAACCACACAAATTTAACCTCGAAAACTTTGGAATCAAGTGTGATGCTTTCTCTGAATTACGTTCCAAGCAAAGTCATAAGAGCTCCACGAAAACGGAAGCTCGCTAATGATGAATACGAGAAATTCTTAACGAGAACGAGAACAAAAACGCACGTTGGTAGCTTTGAACTGGCTGGAAAGGGGGAGACGGTGCATTTCTGCAGCCAAATGAACTTTATTTAATGTTAATTCGAGACTGAAAGCTGCAGACAGATCCACAACAGCACAACAAATAAAAATGAAAAACTTGTTTTTTCATTTCAAGGAAATATAAAGTCAAAACGTTTTTAGTTTTGTTTCTAAAAGGAACATATTGGGAAAAGTTCTGTAAATATTGTGCGTGAATTATGATTGCTTGAATGTTTGTTTAAGTTAATAAATTAATATTTTGTTTGCAATAACTCAGTTTTATCGATGTGTGTAGTTGGAGTTCCGTGTTTATATTCGTCCTACGTTAATTGCACGAGAAATAATATTGCAGTTGCGGATTTTGTGCAAGGTGCAAATAAAACGTTGCACATCAAGAAGATTATCTACAATTTGACACCAATTTTTGGTCAATTGAACCAATTTTAACCACTTTTTTGGAAAATTTTTGGAAATTTTGAATTCATTTTTCGTGGTTATTGAAAGAGTTATCGTGACGGCGATTTCAGATTCGTAAAGAGCGGGGAATTATCTACAATTTAACACCGTTTTTCAGTCGATTGAACAAATTTTAACCAGTTTTATGGAAAATTTTTGGAAATTTTGAATTCATTTTTCGTGCTTATTAAAAGAGATATCGTAACGGCGATTTCAGTTTCGTAACTAGCGGGTAATTATCTACAATTTAACACCAATTTTCGGTCGATTGCATCAATTTTAACCACTTTTTTGGAAAATTTTTGAAAATTTTGAATTCACTTTTCGTGGTTATTGGAAGAGATATCGTGATGGCGATTTCAGAGTCGTAACCAGCGGGAAATTATCTATAATTTGACACCAATTTTTGGTCGATTGAATCAATTTTAACCACTTTTTTGGAAATTTTGAATTCATTTTTCGTGGTTATTGAAAGAGATGTCGCGACGGCGATTTCAGATTCATAACCAGAGGGAAATTATCTACAACTTGACACCAATTTTCGGTCGATTGCATCAATTTTAACCACTTTTTTGGAAAATTTTTGAAAATTTTGAATTCACTTTTCGTGGTTATTGGAAGAGATATCGTGATGGCGATTTCAGAGTCGTAACCAGCGGGAAATTATCTATAATTTGACACCAATTTTTTGTCGATTGAATCAATTTTAACCACTTTTTTGGAAATTTTGAATTCATTTTTCGTGGTTATTGAAAGAGATGTCGCGACGGCGATTTCAGATTCATAACCAGAGGGAAATTATCTACAACTTGACACCAATTTTCGGTCGATTGAACCAATTTTAACCACTTTTTTGGAAAATTTTTGGAAATTTTGAATTCATTTTTCGTGGTTATTGAAAGAGATATCGTGACGGCAATGTCAGATTCGTAACCAGCGGGAAATTATCTACAATTTGACACCTATTTTCGGTCGATTGAACCAATTTTAACCACTTTTTTGGAAAATTTTTGGAAATTTTGAATTCATTTTTCGTTGTTATTGAAAGAGATACCGTGACGGCAATTTCACATTAGTAAGCAGGGGGACATTATCTTAAATTTGACACCAATTTCGGGTAGATTGTATGAATTTTAACCACTTTTTTGGAAAATTTTTGGAAATTTTGGATTCAGTTTTAGTGTTTATTTAACCAGATATGGTGACGGCGATTTCAGATTCGTAACCAGCTTGAAATTTCCTACAATTTGACAAAAATTTTCGGTCGATTGAACCAATTTTAACCACTTTTTCGGAAAATTTTTGGAAATCTTGAATTCATTTTTCGTGGTTATTGAAATAGATATCGGGGCGGCAGTTTCAGATTCGTAACCAGCGGGAAATTATGTACAATTTGACATCAATTTCGGGTAGATTGTATCAATTTTAACCACTTTTTTGGAAAATTTTTGGAAATTTTGAATTCATTTTTCGTGCTTATTAAAAGAGATATCGTAACGGCGATTTCAGTTTCGTAACTAGCGGGTAATTATCTACAATTTAACGCCAATTTTCGATCGATTGAACCAATTTTAACCACTTTTTTGGAAAATTTTTGGAAATTTTGAATTCTTTTTTCGTTGTTATTGAAAGAGATATCGTGACGGCAATTTCACATTAGTAAGCAGCGGGACATTATCTAAAATTTGCCACCAATTTCGGGTAGATTGTATCAATTTTAACCACTTTTTTGGAAAATTTTTGGAAATTTTGGATCCAGTTTTAGTGATTATTGAACCAGATATGGTGACGGTGATTTCAGGTACGTAACCAGCGTGAAATTACCTACAATTTAACACCAATTTTCGGTCAATTGAACCAATATTAACCACTTTTTTGGATTATTTTTGGAAATTTTGGTTTCATGTTTCGTGGTTATTGGAAGAGATATCGTGACGGCAATTTCAGATTCGTAAACAGCGCGACATTATCTACAAATTGACACCAACTTTTGGTCGATTGCACAAAGTTTAACCACTTTTTTGCAAATTTTTTGGAAATTTTGAATTCATTTTTGGTGCTTATTGAAAGAGATATCGTGACGGCCATTTCAAATTCGTAACCAGCGGGGAATTGTCTACAATTTGACACCAATTTTCGGTCGACTGAGCCAATTTTAACCACTTTTTTGGAAAATTTTGTGAAATTTTGAATTCATTTTTCGTGTTTATTGAAAGAGATGTCGTGACGGCAACTTCAGATTCGAAACCAGCGAGAAATTTTCTACAATTTGACAACAATTTTCGATCGATTGAACCAACTTTAACAAATTTTTTGGAAATTTTTTGGAAATTTTGATTTCATTTTTCGTGGTTATTAAAAGAGATATTGTGACGGCGATTTCAGATTCGTAACCAGCGGGAAATGATCCACAATTTGACACCAATTTTCGGTCGATTGAACCAATTTTAATCACTTTTTTGGAAAATTTTTGGAAATTTTGAAATCATTTTTCGTGGTTATTGAAAGAGATATCTTGACGGCGATTTCAGATTCGTAAGTAGCGAAAGATTATCTACAATTTGACACCAATTTTCGGTCGATTGAACCAATTTTAACCTCTTTTTTTGGAAAATTTTTCGAAATTTTGGATTCACTTTTAGTCTTTATTGTACCAGATATCGTTACGGTGATTTCAGATTCGTAACTAGCGGAAGATTTTCGACAATTAGACACCAATTTTCGGTCGATTGAACCAATTTTTACCGCTTTTTTGGAAAATTTTTGGAAAATTTGAATTCATTTTTCGTGGTTATTAAAACAGATATTGTGACGGCGATTTGAGTTTCGTAACTAGAGGAAGATTATTTACAATTCGACACCAATTTTCGGTCGATCGAACCAATTATTACCACTTTTGTGGAAAATTTTTGGAAATTTTGAATTCACGTTTCGTGGTTATTGAAAGAGATATCGTGACGGCGATTTCAGAATGGTAATTAACCGAAGATTATCTACAATTTGACACCAATTTTCGCTCGATTGAACCAATTTTAACCACTGTTTTGGAAAATTTTTGGAAATTCTAAATTCTCTTTTCGTGGTTATTGTAACTTTTCGTGGTTATCAAAAGAGATATCGTGACGGCGATTTTAGATTCGTAACCAACGGGAAATTATCTACAATTTGACACGAATTTTCGGTCGATTGAACCAATTTTAACAATTTTTTTTTGAAAATTTTTGGAAATTTTGAGTTCATTTTTCGTGGTTATTAAAAGAGATACCGTGACGGCGATTTCAGATTCGTAACCAGCGGGAAATTATCTAGAATTTGACACCAATTTTCGGTAGATTGAACCAATTTTAACCACTTTTTTGGAAATTTTGAATTCACTTTTCGTGGTTATTGAAAGAGGTATCGTGACGGCGCTTTTAGATTAGTAATCAGCGGGAAATTTACTACAATTTGACACCAATTCTCGGTCGATTAAACCAATTTTTACAACTTTTTTTGAAAATTTTTGGAAATTTTGACTTCATTTTTCGGGTTTATTAAAAGAGATATCGTGACGACGATTTCAGATTCGTAACCAGCGGGAAATTGTCTACAATTTGACACCTATTTTCGGTCGATTGACCTATTTTATCCACTTTTTTGGAAAATGTTTGGAAATTTTGAATTCATTTTTCGTGGTTATTAAAAGAGATATCTTGACGGCGATTTCATAATCGCAACCAGCGAGAAATTATCCACAATTTGACACCAATTTTCGGTCGATTGAACCAATTTTAATCACTTTTTTGGAAAATTTTTGGAAATTTTGAATTCAATTTTGGTGCTTATTGAAAGAGATATCGTGATGGCGAATTCAGATTCGTAACCAGAGGGAAATTATCCACAATTTGACACCAACTTTCGGTGGATTGAATCAATTTTAACCACTTTTTTGGAAATTTTGAAATCATTTTTCGTGGTTATTGAAAGAGATATCTTGACGGCGATTTCAGATTTGTCACTAGCGGAAGATTATCTACAATTTGACACCAATTTTCGGTCGATTGAACCAATTTTAACCACTTTTTTGGAAAATTTTTGTAAATTTTGAAATCATTTTTCGTGGTTATTGAAAGAGATATCTTGACGGCGATTTCAGATTTGTCACTAGCGGAAGATTATCTACAATTTGACACCAATTTTCGGTCGATTGAACCAATTTTAACCACTTTTTCGTAAAATTTTTGGAAATTTTGAATTCACTTTTCGTGGTTATTGAAAGAGATATCGTGACGGCGATTTCAGATTCGTAACCAGATAGAAATTATCTACAATTTGACACGAATTTTCGGTCGATTGAACCAATTTTAACCACTTTTTTTGAAAATTTTTGGAAATTTTGAATTCACTTTTCGTGGTTATTAAAAGAGATATCGTGACGGCGATTTCAGATTCGTAAAGAGAGGGAAATTTTCTACAATTTGACACCAATTTCGAAGTACATCCAACAAAAATGGGAAAATCTGAATGGTTGGTATGAAAACACTACGCAGATTCATAAACTACAATTACAGAAGTACAGACAGAAACGGGCTTAACTCTTTTTTCACATTCTTGAGGTCATGAAACGTCTATAAAATATGAAAGTAGCCACTCGCCGCGCCGGGTGCTTCACATAACACACAATACTTCGGCAGCTCGAGAAGTAAAAATTATACAGAATAAATTCTTGTGGAAATTTGGTTTAATTAAAAAAATCTAAGAATCTAGAATAGATGTGAGGTATGACGATTCCACCGTTCTTTAAATTTTTCCGTTTGTTATTTTATACATATTTATAACGCACTGAATGTGTGGAACGTTTCTGATTAAATTTTTGTTTAGTAATTCACCAAAGGCGAGTTTTTTCATTACGAAAAAGAAATTAATTTCCAATATACATTTTAAAAGGTTTTTTTTGTGTTTTAACAACCAGTGTAATAAATTTTAACGACCTCTTAAACTTTCATAATTTATAAATTTCCTTCTTCATTTTACGTCAGATAACATTCGTAAATATCTGTAAATTTTATTGCAAAGAAATTGGGAAAGTAAAAATTGAATGAGAACAACATGTACTTTCACTGCAAATTTTATTAGTGTATTCTTCTCAAAATATTTTCACTATAACCATGATGTGAATTTTAAAGTACTAGTTTTCAAAAAAATAAAACTTTGTATCTCAAAACTTTGAAAACTAGTCACAAATTTCCAGAATGTCCTTTTAATCGAATTAAATTTACTAAAAAAGCCACTCAGCTTCATGACTTTAAACCCATCCCTCCGACATAAATGATTCGGGCGCAGCCTTAATTATCCCTCGTTCGGGAGGTCGTCATAATAATTTCGCGTCCCATCTCCAAACCATTACAACATTATACAGTTTCACAAGACTCTATAATTTTCACCCAACTCACGCAACCGTTAATATCCAAAATATTCATTACCTATCGATCTGCTACCATTTACCACAACAACCGTAAATCTGTCGTCATAATCGATTAGATTCCTCTTGTTTATATAAAGTTTCTACGTCTGTTTGTTAATATGCAGCACGTTCGATTTACTGCCAATAAATACCCGATAAAAGTACTAAAATAAATTTTTCTTAATTAAAACAACCCGAGCATCCTGTTTGGGGAAGCGACGAAGAATCGATACATATTAGGGTCAACGCACACTTAACATCTTACCTAGTTGTATTCCCAGACGAGAAAAATTTCGATCTAGTTCGGACCTCTGCGTTAATTTTCAATGAGTTTTCCCACAGAGACGAACTCCTGCTTAAGTTCTCGAGCTCCCTTTGGCGGGTTTAAAGCCCGGTCTAGAGCCAAAAGCATTTGAGCAGACTTTCGTAATCACCAAGCTAAGTAAAGTTGGAGCTTTCCAGCAAAACGATTTAAATAAGCTGTTTGTCACTTGATTGTGGCGGCCTTGAGGTATATTTTAGTGCGGGAAGTACTCAGAAATCCTCGTTTTGGTTCAAATTTCTATTGTTCGATTTTGGGTGCAGAGTTGGAAGTAATTAAATATTTGGAGCTTGATTGCAAAAGTGGCGCCTAAACTCATGTCGTCAGTGGGGGAATTTACGCTTCACAGACTGATTGCTTCGGCTGGGACAATGGGAAATTTATCATTAGCAAGTGTGACGATTGTTTCTAGAAAGGCTTTATATATTGACATATGGGGGATTAAGTTGTAGAAGTTTGCGACATTGTTCACGTGCATAGATTTCGCCGTGGCCGAAAAAACTTGAGAGACGTCTGAAATTTTTAATTCCGGAAAAACCGTAGGAATTTTCTGAGAATTGAAGGCGAAAAAAAATTGTAGTTAGAAGTTGAAGTTAACAAAAGAATCTTTTGGTTATTCTCGAAAGTTTTCGAGAAAAGGTCAAATTTGAGCTTTTGGAGAAATAGTGAAACTTTTTAAGAAATGAGGCCGAAAAAACTTCTAGAAGTCGGAATCAACAAAAAAAAACGTTTGGTGGTCCTTTAAAACTGATAGGAAATTTGCAAGAAATTAAGACGAATAAAACTTGCAGAATTCGGAATTAGTAAAGAATTATTGTCGCTAGTTTTCTATTTTTCGAAAGCTCAAAAATTTCGCAATGAATTGGATTGAAAAATTGAATTTATAGCAAACGGGCCTAAAAGTCCACAAACAAAACTGGATATAGATCTAGACGAGCTAAATAACAAAATATAGCATGCAAATGGCCGTGGATTTTCGAAATTTTAAAAATTGCTGTATTTCATTATTGCGGTTCTGGAAAAATTGTAGCAATTTTCTAAGAAATGAAGCCGAAAAAATTTTTACGATCCCGAATAAGAAAGAGGACGATTTTTGGTTCTTTTCGAAAGTATTCCGGTTCAAATTTGAATTCTTAAAGTATTCTAAAAGTTTCCATAATTTGTTTTGGCGGTTCTAAAAAAATTGTATTAATTTTCTAAGAAATGAACCCGAAAAAACTTGTACAATACAGAATCAGCAAAGAATTACTTTTACTAATTTTCGAAAGTGTTCCGAAAAAACTCAAAAATTTCATATTTAATTAAAACTGAAAAATTGAGCTTTTAGAAAAGTTGCCTAAAAATCCACAAATTTATGGAAATATTTTAACACAAGATACGATTTTCGAAATATTCGGCTTCAGAGTTAAATTTTAAAAATATCCTAAGATTTGCCATACTTCACTTTGGCAATTCTAGAAAAAAGGTAGTAATGTTCTCAGAAATGAAGTCAAAAAAGCTTGTAGAACTTGATTGTTGTTTCAAAGGTGTTTAGAAAAAGCTTAAAAAAGCTCAAAAATGTGAAACAAAAATCCACAAAAATTTAGCGTGGTCTCGGAGCAGATTTTCGAAATATTTCAAATTTTTAAAATGTCCCAAAATTATCTACACCTTCTTCTGACGGTTCTGGAAAAATGGTGGAAATTTTTTAAGAAATGAAGCCGAAAAACTTGTAGAATTCAGATTTACTTTTGATAATTTTCGCCGAAAACTGAAAAATTTCAAATTGAATTTGACCAGAAAAATTGTATTGAAAAATTGAGCTTTTAGCGAAATTGGTTAAAAGTCCACAAAAAAATATGGATACAGAGCTTGAAGATTTTAAAACTGTTTTTTTTTAATTGAATTCTAAAAATTTACTATATTTCATTATGTAATGCTTGAAAAATGAAGGCGAAAAGCTTTTAGAATTCGGAATTAGTAAAATGTTCCGAAAAAGCTTAAAAATTTCAGACGTGAGAAACTTGAAAAAAAAAGCTTTTAATGAAGTTGACTAAAAATCCACAAAAAAATCTGGAAACAGATCTCGACGAGGTAAATCAGAAAACAGTTTTCTGATGGTCTCGGAGCAGGTTTTCGAAATATTGGGTTTTAAATTGGAATGTTTAGAACATGCTAAAAACTCCCATATTCCATTTTGGTGATACTGGAAAAGTGATAGAAATTTTTCAAGAAATAAGGCTGAACAGAGAAATTTTTCAATACAATTTGAATAGATAAATTGTATTGAAAAATTGAGCTGCCTGAAAGTCCACAAAAAAATCTGCATATAGATTTCAACGAACTAAATCAAAACATGGAATGGAATGGATGATCTCGGCTCTAGATATTCGAAATATTCGATTATAGTTGGTGGTTCTGGAAAGATGGTAGGAATATTCCAAGAAATGATGTCGAAAAAATTTGTAGAATTTGGAATCAGCAAAAGGATAATTTTTGGTTATTCTCCAAAGTGTTCCGAAAAAGCTCAAAAATTTCAGACATGCAAAGAAGAGCTTTTTTCGGAGCAAGATTTTCGAAATATTCGGTTCCAAATTGGAATTTTTAAAGATATATGTCCAAAAAATTTTCATATTTCATTTTTTGATTCTGAAAAAAATGTAGTAATTTTTTGAGAAATGAAGCCGAAAAAACCTTAGTTAGTTTTGAAAGTGTTCTAGGAAAGCTCAAAAATTTCAGTAAGTACATTGAAAATTTGGGCTTTTTGGCGCAGTTGCTTAGAAAATTACAAAAAATCTGGATGCAGATCTAAACGAACTTAATAAATAAATAGAGCATGCAGATGGCCTTGGCTTAAATTTTGGAAATATACCGGTTCAGAGGTGAATTTTAAAAATATCCTGAAATTTTCCATATTTAATTTTGGTGATCCTGGAAAAATTGTAGAAATTTTCTAAGAAATAAAGCCTAATTAAGCTTGTAGAATTCGGAATCAGCAGAAAATTAATTTTACTAATTTTTGTGGAAAACACAAAAAGTTCACAGAGAATTTGAATATAAAAATTGTACTGAAAAATTGAGCTTTTTTGGTTTGCTTGAAAGTCCACAAACTTATAGATATAGATTTCAATCAACTCAATAAAAAAATTGAGCGTGTTAATGGTCTCGACTCACGATTTTCGACATAATCGGTTTTATAATTGAATTTTGAAAATTTCCTAAAATTTGCCATATTTTATTTTCGAGGTTCTCGAAAAATAGAAGGAATCTTCTGAGAAATGAAGCTGAAAAAAATTCTAGAATTTGGAGTCAGCAAAGTGTTCTCGAAAGTGTTCCGAAAAAGCTCAGAAACTTAAGTTTTGGCAAAGTTGCCAAAAAATCCACAAAAAATCTGGATACAGATCCCAACTAGCTGTTTCAAATTGGAATTTTAAAATATATAAAAAAAATCCATATTTCATTTTGTGATTCTCAAAAAATTGTCGAAATTTTCTGAGAAATGAACCCGAAAAACCTTGTAGAAATCTGAAATAGCAAAAGGATGATTTTTAGTTATTCTCGAAAGTGTTTGGAAAAAGCTCAAAAATTTCAGACGGGAAAGCATTGAAAAATCCAGCTTTTGACGAAGTTTCCTAGAAATCCACAAAAAAAACTAGATGTAGATCTAGACGAACTGAATAAGAAAATAGAATATTTATTTTTTTTATTCATGCAGATGGTTTCAGGGTTGAATTTTAAAAATATCCTGAAAATTTACATACTTCAATTTGGCGATTCTGAAAAAATGGTAGAAATTTTCTAAATGAAAGAAAAAAGATTTCTACAATTCAGAATCAGCAAAAGAATATTTTTTGTTGTTCTCGAAAGTGGTCGTGAAAAGTTCAAAAAACTCAAAAATGTGAAAAATTGAGTTTTCGGAAAATTTTCCTGAAAGTTCACAAAAAATCTGCAATATAGATTTCGAGGAGCTGAGTGAAAAAAACATAGAATGCTGATGGTCTCGGAGCAGAATTTGTTTAGAAAAATTGTATTGAAAAATTGAGCTTTTAGCTAAATCGGATAAAAGTCCACAAAAAAAATCTGGATTTAAATCTCGATAAAAAAATCGATCGTGTTTTAGAAAAACTTGGCTTAAAAATTGAATTTTCAAAATTTCCTCAAATTTGCCATATTTCATTTTGCCTGTTCTAAAAAAATGGTAGAAATTTTCTGAGAAATAAATCCCAAAAACTTATAGAATTCGGAATTAGCAAAAGGATAATTTTTTGTTCTTCCGAAAAAGCTCAAAAAATAGAGCTTTTGGCGAAGTTGTCCAAAAATCTACAAAAAAATCTGGATACAGAACTTAACGAACTGAATCAGAAAACATAGTGTTGTGATGATCTTGGAGCAAGATTTTCAAAATTTTAAAATATGTCCAAAACATTTCCATATTCTGAATTTTTTTGCTGATTTTGGAAAAATGGTAAAAATTTTCTAAGAAATAAAACTGTATAAAAATTGTAGCAATCAGAATCAGTAAAAGAGTCATTTTTGGCTGTTCTCCAAAGTTCTCTGGAAAAGCTCAAAACTTTCAGATGTGAGAGAACTTTGAAAACTTGAGCTTTTGGAGAAATATTGAAACTTTTTAAGAAATGAACCCGAAAAGACTTCTAGAAGTCGGAATCCGCAAAAAAATATAGGTATTGGACTAGATTTTCGAAATATTGCTTTTAAATTTTAAAATATCCTAAAAATATCCACATTTTATTCCGGTAGTCCTGGAAAAATGATAGAATTTCCTACAAAATAGAGCTGAATAAATTTATCGAATTTGGAATTAGCAAAGAATTACTTTTGCTAATTTCCGAAAGCTTTAGGAAGAACTCAAAAGTTTCACAATGAATTTGAATCTAAGAAAAAGTTACCTAAAATTTCAAAAAAAAAATCTAGATATATGTAGATCTTGAAGAGCTGAATCAAACAACAGATAATGGTGATTGCCTCGGCTCAAGATTTTCAAAATATTCGGTTTCAGATTTAAATTTTAAAAATATTTTGAAATGGTAGGAATTTTCTGAACAATGAAGCCAAAAAGACTTCTAGAATACCGAATTAGCAAAAGTATAATTTTTGTTTTGTCTCGAAAGTGTTCCGAAAAACATCCCAAAGTTAGAAAATCGAAAAAGTGACAAATTTAAAAATTGAAAAACCGCAAATCGAAAAATTGAAAACATTAAAAATTGAAAAAACAAAAAATTTATATCTGGCACATTAAAAAATCGAAAATTATGAAAATGAAGAAAACAAAAAAACCGAAACGAAAAATTGCAAATTGAAAATTTGTAGAAATGAAAGATTGATGAATCGAAATTTGAAAAGTCCACTAAATGAAAAAGTTTTAAAATCCAACAACTGAAAAACGAAAAAATTCTAAAATCGTAAAATTAAAAAGGTTTTATATTTATAAATATTATTACACATTTAAAATGAAAAGCAGAGAAACTGTAAATCAAAAATTAACGAGAAGCTGAAAAATTTTAAATTGAACAAAAGAAAATTTAAAATCTAAATGCTGAAATGTCGAAAAATTGAAAACCGGACAGCTGCAAATCGGAAAATCGAAAAATCTAGAAACTGAAACTGAAAAATTTCACAATGAAAACAGAGAATGTATAAAATTTAAAAAAATTAAAAAACCGAGAAAATGGAAAAACAAAGAAACTAACAAAACCAAAACGAAAAATTCCGAATCAAAAAATTGAAACATCCAACAGTTAAACAACCGAAAAATAGAAAAATTTAAAAAGTGAAAATACGTGAAATTGAAAAACCTGAAATTGAAAACAAGAAATTATAAAATAGGAATATTGAAAAATCGAAAAATTGTAACAACAACGAAAATATTGCCAATCGAAAATTTGAAGAATCGAATAATTCAAGAATTAATAATCGAAATATTGAAAATTCGAATAAATGAAAAAGTACTTATTAAAATCCAATAACTGAAAAATAGAAAAATCTAAAATCGTCACACTGAAAAAAAGAAGAATTAGAACATAGAAAAACCGAAAAATTGAAAAAAGAAAGCAATTAAAAAAGACGAAAAAAATCATAATTAGGAAAACTGAAGAAATCAAAAGTTGGAAAATCGAAAAACTGAAAAATTTAAGACATGAAAACTTGGAAGAATTAAAATTGGAAAAACAAAAAATTATAAAATTGAAAAAACGAATAATTAAAAAAAAATGAAAAAATGAGCTTTTAGTGTTGCCTAAAAATTCTCAAAAAATTTGTAATATACATTTCACAGAGGTGAATGAAAAAAATTGGTCGAAGGTTATTTCGACAGAACTTGCCTCGCCCCTGAAGTACAATAAAACATATCCAGCTTTTTCGAATAATTATAAAATTTGTAAGTTAAAATAGATAATGTTAAAGTAAACGTAAAGAAGCGTTTTGCTTTGTGAAATAATTGATAATACGAAAGAGATGCAATGAGGATACTTTTTCCTGGATGAAAACAACACAAAACAATTAAATAATGGTTTTACTTTTTGCGTGGTCGCTTTCATACAAAAGCTTCATTATATCACAACGTACCCCACTTAATGAAGCTTCTAAACAAACGAGCAAACATAACGCGTAATTACATGGTAAACAAACAAAAATAAAAAATAGGTTTCCTAAGAAAATTAACTTTTTTTCGGAAGTAATTACACGAGGCTTTTTATGATTCGAATAAACTTGATTTTTTTACGACGATTTCGTTGCTCATTAACTCACAAATTGCCTTGTAAAAAACGAGTCCTCAGGCTCACATGTATTTACAAAGTCCTTTAAATGTTATGAAATCTGCTATATTTCCAGCTCGACTGATCAACTTGTTATCGTTTCCAGGGTGCTCGACAAATTTTTACAAACGTTCCCTCAACTCCGTTAAACGCAATTAAATCAGCCTTATTCAAACTTTCAGCCTCCAAACACCGACAAGAACTAATTTAAAAGACACTTCCTGGCAATAATTTGCCTCACACGTTCCTGAAACAACTTGTGACAACGCATCCACCGAGAATTTCAGGCTTGATACTCCTCAGATAGTTTTGTTATCTACATCCTTGTCAGGACTGTGTACAATTTAAGCTCTCCAAGCTCTCGAGCTCATCATCATTACCAAAGTTCCGCAGATAGGTCGCCCGTTATAAACACACGATGTCCCATTCATTTTTCCCTGTGTTGTGTTTCGAGCCAAGTTTGTTCATTGCATCGATTGGGGAGAACGAAATGACAAATCTGTCTCAGATTTAGTATCGTTTGCGGCAAAATGAAAAGGAACGGGCGCAAACTTCCCCCGGAAAGCCGGCTTTTTCCAATAATAATAATTGCCCCATTTTTTTATCGGCATGTTTGGATTTCCCTCGCTGTTTTCCTTCGTTACATCGCATTGAGGACCTTCTTTAATAATATCTGTCTCCTGTGCGTCGTTTCAAGGGCTTGATATTTGATATGGTGTGTTGGTATTTTCATTATCGGTGATGACTTCTTCGCGAACATTGGAACTGTAATATTTACAGAGTTGGCTTCAGGCGGTGCGTTATTGTCGGATCTACCTACAGTCGCCACTAGGCAGGGCTTGAAAGCATTGTTGGTTTATTAAATGAAACGAACTGAAATAAATGAGTTCCTGATACATGTTTGTACATATTTGTAATTATGTTTGTTTACGTTGGTGTGTAGTGGGTCTTGTTCTTGTTCAAACGAATACTAAGACTTAAATTACTAGGCAAACACAAGTGATTTTCGACTGTGTCTTCGTTCGTAAAAAAACTGGGCAAAGATTATTTCGACAGAACTTCCCTGGCCCCTTAAATAGAGTTCAACAATTTTTTTTCAGGTCTTGGATTTTTCAATGTTTCGATTTTATAATTTTTTGTTTTTCCAATTTTAATTGTTTTAGTTTTCGTTTCTTCAATTTTTTTATTCTTCAGTTTCCCATGTCTTCAAATTTTCGATTAGCAATTTTTCTATTTTTCATTTTTTTTATTTCTTCAATTTTGCGATACAACTCTTCCAATTTTCATATTTAAATTTTTCAGTTTTTCGACTTTTCAACTTTTGAATGTTCTAGTCTTTTGGTTTGCAGTTTCAGAAGTTTTCACTTCTTGAGTTTACAATTTTTCATTTCTCAATTTATCATGTCTTTAGTTTTTCGATTTGCGTTTTTGTTGAGATTTTTATTTTCGTTATTTATTTAGTTATTCCGTTTTTGTTTTCAATGTACTATCTTATAATTTTTTCTTTTTTTTCTATGTAAAATTTTTCATTTTGGGTTTTTCAGTCTTTCGGTTTGCAGTTTTTCGATTTTTCAACTTTAAGATTTTTTAATTTTCGTTTATTCAATTTGTGATTTGCTAGATTTCATTTTAAAAATGTAACAATATTAATTAAAAAAAAATGTTCACTCTTACAATTTTACAATTTTAGATTTTTTCCATTTTTCAATTGTTGGATTTTAAAACTTTTTCATTTATTGAACATTTCAATTTTTCTATTTTTTGTTTTTGAATTTTCCTATTCAATTTTTCGTTTCTTCAAATTTTTGGATTTACAATTTTTCATTTCGGTTTCTATTTTCTTTATTTTTACAATTTTCCGATTTGCAACTTTTCGGTTTTCAATTTTTCAGTTTTTCATATTTAGATTTAAAATTTTCTGTTGTTCAATTGTAGATTTTTCAGCTTCTCGGTTTTTCAGTTCTTCTTTTATTCAATTTTTGATTTGTAATTTCTCTTCTTTTCATTTTAAATAGGTATGTAATAATATTACTAACTTTTAAAATTATTCAATTTTACAATTTTAGATTTATTTCATTTTATCAATTATTGGATTTTAAAACTATTTTATTTATTAGATTTTTTAATTTTTCGATTTTTAATTTTTCAATTATTCGATTCTTCAATTTTTCATTTCTTCAAATTTCGATTTGCAGTTTTTCGTTTCGGTTTTTTATTTTCTTTATTTTTACAATTTTCCGACTTTTCAATGTTCCAAATTTATAATTTTTTGTTCTTCAGTTTCACGTTTTCGATTTGCGATTTTTCAATTTTAAAATTTTTCAGGTTTTCAATTTTAACTTTTGGATGTTTCACTTTTTAGTTTGCAATGTTTAGACTTGCGGTTTCACGCGTTTTTAATTTTTCAATTTTTCGTTTTTTCGGTTTTTCATCTTTTCAATTTTACGATTAGTAATTTTTCAATTTTTCATTTTTTTGGTTTCTTCAGTTTTACGATTTTTCAACGTTTGGACGTTCCAATTTTTTGATTTAAGGTTTCAAGAGTGATTTTTTTAAGTTTTCAGATTTTCGATTCCTCTAATTTTCGATTTATGTTTATTTTTGTTTTTTTATTTTTTTATTTTTTCAATTTTTCCTCTTCCAATTTTCATATTTAAATTTTTCAGTTTTTCGACTTTTTAACTTTTGAATGTTCTAATCTTTTGGTTTGCAGTTTCAGAAGTTTTCACTTCTTGAGTTTACAATTTTTTATTTCTCAATGTATCATGTCTTTAGTTTTTCGATTTTCGTTTTTTTTGAGGTTTTTATTTTCTTTATTTATTTAGTTATTCCGTTTTTGTTTTCAATGTACTATCTTATAATTTTTTCTTTTTTTTCTATGTAAAATTTTTCATTTTGGGTTTTCAGTCTTTCGGTTTGCAGTTTTTCGATTTTTCAACTTTAAGGTTTTTTAATTTTTCGTTTATTCAATTTGTGATTTGCTAGATTTCATTTTAAAAATGTAACAATATTAATTAAAAAAAAATGTTCACTCTTACAATTTTAGAATTTTTCCATTTTTCAATTGTTGGATTTTAAACCTTTTTCATTTATTGAACCTTTCAATTTTTCAATTTTTTGTTTTTGAATTTTCCTATTCTTCAATTTTTCGTTTCTTCAAATTTTTGGATTTGCAGTTTTTCATTTCGGTTTCTATTTTCTTTATTTTTACAATTTTCCGATTTGCAACTTTTCGGTTTTCAATTTTTCAGTTTTTCATATTTAGATTTAAAACTTTCTGTTGTTCAATTGTAGATTTTTCAGTTTCTCGGTTTTTCAGTTCTTCTTTTATTCAATTTTTGATTTGTAATTTCTCTTCTTTTCATTTTAAATAGGTATGTAATAATATTACTAACTTTTAAAATTATTCAATTTTACAATTTTAGATTTATTTCATTTTATCAATTATTGGATTTTAAAACTATTTTATTTATTAGATTTTTTAATTTTTCGATTTTTAATTTTTCAATTATTCGATTCTTCAATTTTTCGTTTCGGTTTTTTATTTTCTTTATTTTTACAATTTTCCGACTTTTCAATGTTCCAAATTTATAATTTTTTGTTCTTCAGTTTCACTTTTTCGATTTGCGATTTTTCAATTTTAAAATTTTTCAGGTTTTCAATTTTAACTTTTGGATGTTTCACTTTTTAGTTTGCAATGTTTAGACTTTAGGTTTCACGCGTTTTTAATTTTTCAATTTTTCGTTTTTTCGGTTTTTCATGTTTTCAATTTTACGATTAGTAATTTTTCAATTTTTCATTTTTTTGGTTTCTTCAGTTTTACGATTTTTCAACGTTTGGACGTTCCAATTTTTTGATTTAAGGTTTCAAGAGTGATTTTTTTAATAATAATAATAATAATAATAATGTTTATTAACGGATATATACCTTTACATAGAATTATAAATATACAATTACCTTTACATAGATTTATAAACTTACAATTACTTATAAATAAGCAAATATTAAAAAGAAGAGAAAGCAACAAAAACAAAAAACTAACATTCTAAAATACGCTTTAAAGATGCCTTAAAAGAGTTTGCAGACCTAGATTTGAAAAAGTCAACCTGATCACAATATTTATTGCACGAACCAAGAATAGTATTCATTGGTGAAAATAACAAGTAATTAGTTTTAGCTTTGCTTATACTGAATAACGGAACTTTACGAGCATGGTATTGAGGCACATGGAATTTGACTAAACTAATGATTTCTGAAGCATCAATATAGTTATTTAACAATTTAAAAACAAAGTTGATAGCACTGTATTCTCTTCTAACTATAAGTGTTGACAATCCTAAGTAACTTAGATACGTCTGGTAATCACTAATCTGTAGGGGTAATTTGTACTGTAAGTATTTAATAAATTTTCGTTGTACTGCTTCAATTCTATCAATATGAAAATTGTAATGAGGTGCCCAGATGACGGATCCATATTCCAAATTTGATCTAACAAGCGATAGATATAGCTTTTTAAAAGTTTGAATATTGTGAAAATTTTTACTATATCTCTTGATGCAACCCAGAGTTTTATTGGCCTTGTTGGTTATATAATCATAATGTGGAATAAATGATAGCTTGTTATCCAATAATATGCCCAGATCTTTCACCAAAAATTTAATTGTTATCGGATAGTCATTTAAATTATACTGTGGGGGTGATGGGTCATTCTTCCGACTGAAATTTATTATGAAACACTTGTCACGATTTAGAAACATTTTGTTAGTTTTGCACCAGTTACTTAACGTGTCTATGTCAGATTGTAGTTCTTTCTGATCAGTAATGTTTGTGACTATTTTGAAGATTTTTAGATCGTCTGCGAATAGGCTAAATTTGCACTTAAATTTGTCCCCAATATCATTAATAAAAACTGAAAACAGTAATGGTCCCAGTATGGATCCCTGAGGTACCCCCGAAGGCACGCTCTGTACACATGAAAGACAATTTCCGATTTTCACTTGTTGCGTTCTGCCTGACAAGTAAGAAGAAAACCAGTCTAATAGACTGTCAGAAATTCCATAGGCTTTTAATTTTTGAATTAATAGTGAATGGTTTACTTTGTCGAAGGCTTTACTGAGATCAGTATAAACAGAATGTACTTCCAAACCCCTTCCCAACGCGTCGAGCACAGAATTGACATACACAAGTAGATTAGTAATTGTGGATCGCCTATAGAAAAAACCATGTTGTTCCACCACGATCACACTCTTAAAATGGGGAAATAGTTTGTTCCACATTATCTTTTCAAAAATCTTGCTTACACATGAGAGGATTGATACGGGTCTATAGTTTCTAATACAAGAAGCCGAGCCGGATTTGTGAATTGGTACAACATGACTAAGTTTCCACGATAATGGAAACATACTACTCTGAAGAGAGAGGTTGAATAAAATGTGTAGAGGCAGGGCTAAAGGTTCACAGCAGTTTTTAAAAAAAGAAGGTGGTAATCCATCAGGTCCAGGACCTTTGTTGGTCTTTAATTGATCAATAGAATTTTGAATATCGGCGACACTAATAGATAGGTTACTTAAACAAATAGACTGGTTACACTTGAAATCGGATTTTATGGCTCCGCTATTGTCATAAACAGATGAAAAATAGTTCATGAATTCATCACACACATCTGATGGATTCTCTAGAGTTAATCCATTATGATACATAGGTAGAGGTAGACTATTGTGACTTTTACTTCGAATAAATTTCCAAAAGTTTTTTGGATTGACATTGAGATCGTTTTCCACATTGTTTAAATATAACTCATACGCTTCATTTATGTGTAGTTTGCATAACCTTCTAAGAGCATCAAAAGTCAAGTAATCAACTTTGTTATTTGTGTGTTTATATCGTTTATGCGCAATTTTTTTTTCTTTAATAAGTCTAATAATATCGCTGTTAAACCATTTGGGGTAGGTTTTAGTATGTTTATATTTAACCGGCACAAACATATTGATCACAGAGTGCAGATTAGCGTAGAAGATGTTGACGGCATCGTCCACATTAGAGCAGTTTAAAATCGTTAACCAATTAATACTGAATAAGGCCATACAGATTTCAGAGTAGTTTGCACGCTTAAAATCGTAATAGCTTTCCATTGTCCTAAACAATGGACTACCAAGACAGGTATCTATGTTAACTATAAAGGTGGGATGATAATGATCGAGCTTTGACATAGGCTCGCATGGTGATATTTCAACTCCATTACAGTTTGAAAAGCACAAGTCTAGAACTCCATTTTTGAAATTTTTGACATTATTAAACTGGTGAAAAAATAGATTGAAGTAATTGTCGCAAACATACGTCTCAGTTTCACTTGAAATTTTAGTAGGAAGCAGACCATCAAAATCAGGTACCTGCATCCATTCAATATTACTTAAGTTAAAGTCGCCTATCACTAAAATATCACAGTTAGAATGAATAGCGCATATGCTTTGCAGAGATTGAACATGATCAGAATATTTTAACAATACGGAATTAGGTGGAATATAAACACAGCCGATAATGAGATCCTTATTAGGAAGTGAAACTTTTACCCAAATTTCTTCAACGTGGGAATTAACACAAGTCAATTGCATGGAGTTGAACTTCTTGTTGATTGCCAACAGGACGCCACCACCTTTTTGTTTATTACTGTTTTCACTGTTTCTATCATTTCTGTACACTATGTATCTACTGTCAAGAACTTCATTGCTTTGGATTTCCGGAGATAACCACGTTTCACTTAATGCTAGGGCACAATAATTTTCGCTTAAAACAGCACAATATAGATCCTTCAGTTTGCTTCTGATGCCTCTTGTGTTTTGGTAATAAACTGAGAAAGTGCTGTTTCCTTCTGCTGAGTTTTGTTCATTTGTGCATTCCCCCCGGTTATTGTTTCTTTTTTCTTTCCTGATAAAAAATGGAACTTCTTAATTACAATACCAGTTGGCCATATTTCTTCCTTCATGAGAGAAGTGTACAACTCACTAGCGACTGAAATCTGGAAAGCTTTACTTTTAGCGTTCTCACGTTTGGGTAGAGCTTTAATGATAACTTCTTCATTAGGAAACCTGCCTTTTAAATAGTCAACCAAATCTTCACATCTAACATTTAGTTCCACATTGCCAATATAGATATGAGACATACCTGGTGCCGCTTTTAATGATGTACTCCCTTCTGGCAACTTAGCTTTACCGCGTAGAAATTTTCTTTTGAATTTTCTAGAAAGAACTTCATGGAAATCATCCTGTACAGTGTCGACCGTTAATGTCTGTTTTTCACTAGTAGTACTCTTGGTATCATCAACTATAGGTACAGTATCAATTATTAGCGAAGATTTAGTAGAAGTTTTCAACGAAGTGGGACATGAGGGAGATAATTCAGTTTTTGTTGCATCGGGAAAATTGTTGTTTTGATTTAAACGATACAATGAAGTTCTTGTTTCAGTTGACTTCGTAGTTAACCTATGTTGACTGGGTTCTTCTATTCGGTGATTTTCTTCTATGTTCCCAACCACGTGATCATTCGTTTCTGTAGACGTTGTTAACTTTTGATGATTGTGCTGTTTTAACTGTTGGCTATTCTTGAAGCTTCTAACAGCAGACACTTCTGGTATCGTGCCATATGTCGAAGATGGATGTCTCATAGTGTTGTGTTTATGAGAAAAATCAGTTAAGAGCCTAACTAAATCAATGTTGCTGCTTTTGAGGTCGTTGACCTCTTGCCTAAGTTTCTCTACCTCAGCAACTAATGGAGCTGTAGCTCTTAAAATCGAATCATTTAGTACATTGAAAAAGTTACCATTGTTTAAAAAAGCGGTGATATCCGGGACTACAGGGCTTTCTTGCTCAATTCCATGCTGATCACAAATCATTTCGTTATCAGACAACACAGTGCATTTCTTGTTTCTTTTTTGCATCACTTGCAAACAACTTTTGTGATACATCACATCACACTTCACGCAACGGATAAATGCATGCACAACTTCAATTTTGCATTTATTACATTGTTTATTCACTATTTGAGTAGGATCGCTTCCTAACCCAACTTTGCTGACAGACGCCATCTTTGTGTGTTTTACTGAAAGGTGCTGTTTTCAAAGAAGGTAGGTCATTTTCGACGTTTATTACGAATGTTAAGTTTTCAGATTTTCGATTCCTCTAATTTTCGATTTATGTTTATTTTTGTTTTTTTATTTTTTTATTTTTTCAATTTTTCCTCTTCCAATTTTCATATTTAAATTTTTCAGTTTTTCGACTTTTTAACTTTTGAATGTTCTAATCTTTTGGTTTGCAGTTTCAGAAGTTTTCACTTCTTGAGTTTACAATTTTTTATTTCTCAATGTATCATGTCTTTAGTTTTTCGATTTGCGTTTTTTTTGAGGTTTTTATTTTCTTTATTTATTTAGTTATTCCGTTTTTGTTTTCAATGTACTATCTTATAATTTTTTCTTTTTTTTCTATGTAAAATTTTTCATTTTGGGTTTTCAGTCTTTCGGTTTGCAGTTTTTCGATTTTTCAACTTTAAGGTTTTTTAATTTTTCGTTTATTCAATTTGTGATTTGCTAGATTTCATTTTAAAAATGTAACAATATTAATTAAAAAAAAATGTTCACTCTTACAATTTTAGAATTTTTCCATTTTTCAATTGTTGGATTTTAAACCTTTTTCATTTATTGAACCTTTCAATTTTTCAATTTTTTGTTTTTGAATTTTCCTATTCTTCAATTTTTCGTTTCTTCAAATTTTTGGATTTGCAGTTTTTCATTTCGGTTTCTATTTTCTTTATTTTTACAATTTTCCGATTTGCAACTTTTCGGTTTTCAATTTTTCAGTTTTTCATATTTAGATTTAAAACTTTCTGTTGTTCAATTGTAGATTTTTCAGTTTCTCGGTTTTTCAGTTCTTCTTTTATTCAATTTTTGATTTGTAGTTTTTCTTGTTTTGATTTTAAATAGGGATATAATAATATTAATAACTTATTTAACGAACAATTTTAGATTTTTTTCATTTTATCAATTATTGGATTGTAAAACTATTTTATTTATTAGATTTTTAATTTTTCGATTTTTAATTATTCAAATATTCGATTCTTCAATTTTTCATTTCTTCATATTTTCGATTTGCAGTTTTTCGTTTCGGTTTTTCATTTTCTTTATTTTTACAATTTTCCGACTTTTCAATGTTCCAAATTTATAATTTTTTGTTTTTCAATTCCACTTTTTCGATTTGTGTTTTTAATATTTAAAAATTTTTCATTTTTTCGATTTTTTAACTTTTGGATGTTTCACTTTTTAGTCTGCAATATTTCGATTTGCGGTTTCACGAGTTTTTAATTTTTCAATTTTTCATTTTTTCGATTTTTCATGTCTTCAATTTTTCGATTAGTAATTTTTCAATTTTCCATTTTTTTGGGTTCTTCAGTTTTACGATACTCAATTCTTCGAGTTTTCATTTTAAAATTTTTCAGCTTCGCGATTTTCCAACGTTTGGACGTCCAATTTTTTTATTTAAGTTTTCAAGAGTGATGTTTTTAAGTTTTCAGGTTTTCATTTCTCTAATTTTTGATTTGCGTATATTTTCGTTTTTTTATTTTTTATTTTTCTTTTTTTTTTTCAATGTGAAATTTTCCATTTTTGGATTTTCCAGTTTTCCGGTTTGCAATCTTACGGTGTTCAATTTGTTCGATTTTTCAACTTTCAAATTTTTTAATTTTGCGTTTGTTCAATTTTCATTTTAAATATGTAATGATAATTTAAAAAAATGTTCACTTTCACATTTTTATGATTTTATAATGTTTCCATTATTCAATTATTACATTTTAAAACTTTTTCATTTATTGCACTCTTCAATTTTCCAGTTTTTAATTTTTGAATTTTCCTATTCTTCAAATTTTCGGTTTTTATTTTCTTTATTATTTTTGCAATATTCCGATTTTTCAGTGTTCGAATGTTATGATTTATTGTTTTTCCAATTTCAATTTTTTCAATTTTTATGTTTTCACCTTTTTGACTCATGATTTTCAATTTTAAAATTTTTCAGTTTTTCGATTTTCTAACTTATGATTATAAATATTTCACTTTTTAGAGTTTGCAATTATTCGGGCACGTGGTTTCAATTTTTAATTATTTAATTTTTAGATTTTTTAATTTTTCTTGTCTTCAATTTTTAATTCGCAGATTTTCGTTTTCTTTACTTTATCAATTTTTCTGATTTTATAAATTCTCTTTTCCAGTGCGAAATTTTACAGTTTTGAGATTTTTCGTTTTTCCGATTTACAACTTTCCCGTTTTCAATTTTTCAACATTAGATTTTAAATTTTCCTTTGTACAATTTTAGATTTTTCATTTCTTCCTTTCTTCAATTTTTGATTTACAGTTTTTCTAGTTTTCATTTTAAATATGTATAATATTTCATAACATTTTTAAATTTTTTAATTATACGTCTTTAGAATTTTTCCACTCAAATATTGGATTTTTCAAGTTTTCGATTTTTAATTTTTCAATTATTCGTTTCTTCAATTTTTCAATTCCTCAAAATTTCGATTTGCAATTTTGCGTTTCGCTTTTTTATTTTCTTTGTTTTTACAATTTTCTTATTTTTGGGTGTTCCAATTTTATTTTTATTCTTTTTTGGTTTTTCAATTTCAATTTTTCAATTTTAATATCTTCAATTTTTCGATTTGCGATTTTTCAATTTTTAAATTTTTCAGTTTTTTGATTTTCTAAATTTTGGATTTGCAAGCTTTCGTTTGGATTTTTTTGTTTTATTTTTCAAATTTTGGGGTTTTTAATGTTCTGATTTGATAATTTCTATTTTTTTTCCTGTGTGAAATTTTTCAATTCATGGATTTTTCAAATTTTCGATTTGCAATTTTTATTAATTAAAATTTAGTAAATTTAAATTTTTTAAAGTTTCTTCTGTCCAATTTTATATTTTGCTGTTTTTCGATTCTTCAGTTTTTCCTTTCTTCAATTTTTCTAGTTTATATTTTAAAATAGAAAATGAAACTGTTTGAATTATTTGATTTTTCAATTTTTCGACTTCTAATGTTTCAATTTTTCATTTCTTCAAATTATCGATTTGCAGTTTTTCGTTTCGGTTTTTTATTGTCTTTATTTTTATAATTTTCCGATTTTTCAATGTTCCAGTATTAAATTTTTTTATTTTACCAATTTCAAATTTTCAATTTCTTCTTAATTCTTCAATCTTTCGATTTGCGATTTTTCAGTTTTTAACTTTTTTTGTTCCTCAATTTTACGACATGCAACTCTTCGAGTTTTCAATGTTTAATTTTTCACTTTTCCGATTTTTCAATTTTTGATGTCTTCAATTTTTCCATTTGAAATTTTTCATTTCGTTTTTGTTAATTTTTTTTTCAATTTTTCAGTTTTTTATTGTTCTGATTGTCTGGTTCAATGCGATTTTTTATTTTTGGATTTTTCGATTTTTGGATTTGCAATTTTTCAATTTTTCAACATTTACATTTTTAATTTCTTTTTGGTTCAATTCTAGATTTTCCATTTTCTTATTTTTTCAATTTTTCCTTTCTCCAATTTTTGATTTGGAATTGATTTAGGTTTCATTTTAAATATGTAACAATGATTATTATAATGTTTTTAATTTTTCACTTTTTAAATTTAAGAATTTTCCCATTTTCAGTTATTGGATTTTAAAACTTTTTCATTTATTCAATTTTTAATTTTTCAATTTCTCGATATTTAATTTTTAATTTTTTTGATTTTACAATTTTTGGGGGTTTCCAATTTTTCAATTCGATTCGATTGTTAAGTTTCTCGTTATTTACTTTTTTAATGTTTCGATTTTTCCTTTCTTCAGTTCTTCGTTTTGCAATTTTTCCCTTTTCCACTTTTGTGATTTCGCAATTTTTCGTTTCCTTGAGTTTTCGATTTTATCGGTTTTATTAGTTTTTTATTTTTCATTTTTCAATTTTTTTACTTTTCAGTTTTTTGAATCAAAAAGTGAAAAAATCGAGAAACTGAAATATCAAAAATGAAAAAACGAAAATGGATAAAATGAAATTTTCAAAAATCAAAAATTGAAAAAATGAAAAATTGAAAAATCCAAAGATCAAAAATTCTGAAATTTGAAAAACAAAAAAAACCGAAATCAAAAAATGAAATATTGTAAAATCGAAATACTGAAAATTAAATAAATCTGAAAATCGGATAATTGAGAAACGCAAAAAGTGTATAATTGAAAGATTAAAAAATTTGAAAATCGAGGAATTGAAAAATCAAAAATTGAAAATTTGAAGAATTGATTTATTTATTCCTTTAGGAAAAACTATAAAATCGAAAGAAACACGGAAAAAATAAATGAAACGAAAAAACGAAAAATTATGATACAAAATCCCGAAAATGAAAATTAAAAAATCGGGAAAATGAAGAACTTGTAAAATTGAGAAAACGGAAGACTGGAAACTCGATTTTTTCGATTTGTATTTTTTTATTTTTTAGTCTTTTAATCTTAGAGTTTTTCAACTTCACAATTTTGACGATTCTATAATTTTTCGATTTCGCAGTTTTTGGGTTTTCCAATTTTTCGAATCGAATCGTTTTTTTTTTCATTGCTATTTTTCGATTCATTAATTTTGTTTTATTTTTGAATTTCTGGATTTTTAGTTTTTCAGTGTTTCAATTTTTCGTTCCCTCACTTCTTCGTTTTGTAATTTTCGATTTTACACTTTCTTGATTTTGGAATCCAAAAATTACAAAATTGAAACCTTTAAAAATTCGAAAATCGGGGACTTGAAAAATCAAAGACTGAAATTTTGAAAAATGCAATAAAGAAAATTGATAAAATCGAAAGAAACATTAAGAAAATAAAGAAAATGAAGCAACGAAAAACTGTGATGTAAAATTGAGAAAATAAAAATTAAAAAAATCGGGAAATTGAAAAATTAAAAGCAAGAACTTGAAAAATAGAGGAACGAAAAATTGAAAAATTGAAAAACTGAAAAATCGAAAAATGAAAAACTGTAATAATAACAATTGCAAAATTGAAAAATTGCAATTCAAAAAATTTAAATAAAGTTGAAAAAACGAAAAATTGCAAAATCAAAAATTTTGTAATTTTTCGTTTTCTTCAGTTTTCTGTTTTCGGTTTTATTAGTTTTTCAATTTAGAATCAGAAAATGAAAAAATTGCAAAATTGATATACCAAAAATGGAAAAACGAAAATGTATAAAATGAAATTTTCAAAAATCTGAAAATTGCAGGTCAAGAACTCGAAAAATCGAAGAAATGAAAAATTGAAAAATCCAAAGATCAAAAATTCAGAAACTTAAAAAACAAAAAAAAACCAAAATCAAAAAGCGAAATATTGTAAAATCGAAATACTGGAAATTAATGAAATCGGAAAATCGGATAATTGAGAAACGCAAAAACTGCATAATTGAGAGATTAAAAAATTCGAAAATCGAGTACCTAATTGAAAAATCAAAGATTGAAAATTTGAAGAATTGAATAAAGGAAAAACTATAAAATCCAAAGAAATACTGACAATTGTGATACAAAATTGCGAAAATGAAAATTAAAAAATCGGGAAAATGAAGAACTTGTGAAATTGATAAAACGGAAAACTGGACACTCGATTGTTTCGATTTTTAATTTTGTATTTCCAATAATTTTACAGTTTTTCGACTTCACAATTTTGACGATTCGATAATAATTTTTCGATTTTGCAATTTTTGGGTTTTCCAATTTTTCGATTCGAATCGTTTTTTCTTCATTCCAATTTTTCGATTCATTAGTTTTTTCCATTTTCAAATTTCTAGATTTTTAGCTTTTCAGTGTTTCAGTTCTTCATTTTACAATTTTCGATTTTATACTTTCTTGATTTTGCAATTTTTCGGTTTTTCAGTTTTTCGATTTTTAATTTTTCAGTTTTTCAATTTTTCGAATTTTTCATTATTTTATTATATATTTTTATATTATTATATAAAATATGCCTATTATTAGATTAAAAATTGAGAAACTTAAAAATCGGAAAAGTGCAAAATGGAAAAAAAGAAATTTGTATTGTAAAATCAAAATACTGAAAATTAAAGAAATCGGAAAATCTGAAAATTGAAAATCAAAAATTACAAAATTAGAAAATCGAGAGCTGAAAAATTAAAGACTGAAATTTTGAAAAATTGATAAAATCGAAGGAAACAATAAGAAAATAAAGGAAATAAAAAAGCGAAAAATCGAACAATCGAAAAATGAAAGACTGTATTATTGAAAATTGCTTAATTGAAAAATTGCAATTCGAAAAACTGAAATACATAATTAGAGTTGAAAAAACGAAAAATTATGAAACCGAAACATTGAAAACTCAAAAAATTAAAAAATGAATGAAAATAAACAACGAAAAACTGTAATATCAAGAAGTTGTTCGATGGTAAATAAATCCAGATTTTTCAAAAAATCGAAAGAAACATTAAGAAAATAAAGAAAATGAAACAACGAAAAACTGTGATGTAAAATTGAAAAAATAAAAATTAAAAAAATCGGGAAATTGAAAAATTAAAAGCAAGAACTTGAAAAATAAAGGACCGAAAAATTGAAAAATTGAAAAACTGAAAAATCGAAAAATGAAAAACTGTAATAATAACTATTGCAAAATTGAAAAATTGCAATTCAAAACATTTAAATAAAGTTGAAAAAACGAAAAATTGCAAAATCAAAAATTTTGTAATTTTTCGTTTTCTTCAGTTTTCTGTTTTCGGTTTTATTAGTTTTTCCATTTTTAATTTTCCAATTTTTCGACTTTTCAGTTTTCAGAAAATGAAAAAATTGCAAAATTGTTATACCAAAAATGGAAAAACGAAAATGTATAAAATGAAATTTTCAAAAATCTAAAAATTGCAGGTCAAGAACTCGAAAAATCGAAGAAACGAAAAATTGAAAAATCCAAAGATCAAAAATTCAGAAACTTAAAAAACAAAAAAAAACCAAAATCAAAAAGCGAAATATTGTAAAATCGAAATATTGGAAATTAATGAAATCGGAAAATCGGATAATTGAGAAACGCAAAAACTGCATAATTGAGAGATTAAAAAATTCGAAAATCGAGGAATTGAAAAATCAAAGATTGAAAATTTGAAGAATTGAATAAAGGAAAAACTATAAAATCCAAAGGAACACTGACAAATTGTGATACAAAATCCCGAAAATCAAAATTAAAAAATCGGGAAAATGAAGAACTTGCGAAATTGATAAAACGGAAAACTGGAAACTCGATTTTTTCGATTTTTAATTTTGTATTTTCCAATCTTTTAATTTTGCAGTTTTTCGACTTTGCACTTTTGACGATTCAATAATAATTTTTCGATTTTGCAATTTTTGGGTTTTCCAATTATTGGATTCGAATTGTTTTTTATTCATCCCATTTTTAAATTTCTAGGTTTTTAGCTTTTCAGTGTTTCAGTTCTTCATTTTACAATTTTCGATTTTATACTTTCTTGATTTTGCAATTTTTCGGTTTTTCAGTTTTTCGATTTTTAATTTTTCAGTTTTTCAATTTTTCGAATATTTCATTGTTTTATTATATATTTTTATATTATTATACCTATTATTAGATTAAAAATTGAGAAACTTAAAAATGGGAAAAGTGCAAAATCGAAAAAACGAAATATGTATTGTAAAATCAAAATATTGAAAATTAAAGAAATTGGAAAATCTGAGAATTGAAAATCCAAAATTACAAAATTAGAAAATCGAGGACTGAAAAATTAAAGACCGAAATTTTGAAAAATTCAGTAAAGAAAATTGATAAAATCGAAAGGAACATTAAGAAAATAAAGGAAATGAAAAAACGAAAAACTGTGATGTAAAACTGAGAAAATAAAGATTAAAAAAATCGGGAAAATGAAAAACAAAAATCAAGAACTTGCAAAAATTGAGGAACGAAAAATTGAAAAATCGAAAAATGTTTTCCGAAAATCTGGATGTCTAGGGTTAAAATTCAACACGGATTCATTTATAATATTTAAGGGAAACTATAATTGTAAATTTTAGTTATCGTTTTATCATCTACATGATATTCATAATATACATATAGAATTTGGCAACAATCGGCCCAGTAGTTTTGGAGATTATGTGTTTACACTCAGAATATTAGACCATTTTTTCCTATTTAGTACTAAAGAAGTGAAAATTCTGCGAAATGATAATGTGACACGTCTTTAGTGAGACTTTATGGTATAATTTACTCCTTCGAGTTATCTCACTGTGCCACTCAAACCTAATAAAACAAACATTTCCAACTAAGAAAAGTTACTACCTTCCAGCAGTAAGGATGAGATTATTATCCACGTATGCACTTTATCGCTTCTTCTGTTTCAGGATGACCTCTACAGACAACGAACTTCTGTCACGTGCACTTTATGACTACCTAATAAGACTTGCGATTTTCGGCAAAAATTCAAGCAATTACCGAAAAACAAAAAGGAGACATTTGGAAATAATTACAAGAAATGTTCTTGTTCCTATGTAATTAAAAACTCTTTTAATGGGTTTGTGTATTGTTCCGGAAAATTGAAACAGTGTATTTTTCTAGTCGTAATTGCAACAAAACCTTATTCGTTAGTTCACAAAATGCAACCTTACCCTAGGCGGTCGATGTTCTCTCTGGAAATCTAGTACAAGATCGAACCTTTTAATAAGAACTAACAAACTTTCCACCTCGGAAGTGTTTTTATAAAAAATCCACCGCACTGAAGCCACCCTCAACGCCTCATTCCGCTTTTAATTAAACAGAAAAAGCGAAGTAATTTAGTGTCATGTCGCGAAAAATCATGTACCCACTCCCAAACTAGGTCAGGCTGAGAATACGCGCCCACTTGAAATTGTCCCTCAGGGTGTCTGGAAACGCTACTTGCAGCACAAATCTAGCTCGTAGGTGTATTAATACAATTAATGCGAGATAAATTTGCTACAGGAGTGCTGTTGTGATTTTTATCAAACTAAATTACATCCTTATTGATTTTAGTTTCAGTTGAGGGCATATTATGTTTGAACATGGTTTGAATCAAAGCACGCATATCGTCGATAATTAAAAGTGATTCCGATGGGTTAGCAACAGCTAATCACGGTGTGGGAGACACGTTCGATGCAACTAACCAAGATTTGGTGTTGGGGGGGATTTTCAGGAATGACTGCAAAATATGGGAAGGAAATCTAACTTTTATTAATTCTAGATTCACTGAAACTTTTGGATGTTTCATCTTTTAGAGTTTGCAATTTTTCGGTTGGCAGTTTCACGAGTTTTTTTTTCTTGACTTCAATTTTTCGTTGTTGTTTTGACAATTTCTTTATTTTTTCAATTTTTCGGATTAATGTTCTAGTTCCATAACATCTACTTTTTCAGTGTGAAATTTTTCAGTTTTTGGATTTGTCAATTTTTCAGCGTTTTTTTTTTAATTTTCTTTTGTTCAATTTTATACGTTTCTTTCCCGGTTTTTCAGTTCTTCCTTTCTTCAATTTTTCTTTGCAATTTGTCTAGTTTTCATTTTCTGTATGTAATGTTTTTAATTTTTAAGATTTTTCACTTTTTTACGATTTTTCCATTTTTCCATTATTCGATTTTAAGACTGTTTCATTCATTGGATTTTTCAAATTTTCGATTTTATAATTTTTTTTTATTTTTACAATATTTCGATTTTTCAATGTTCCAATTTTATAATTTTTTATTTTTTTAGTTTAAATTTTTCATGTCTTCTATTTTTCATTTGGATTTTCTTATTTTCTTTATTTTTTCAAATTCTCGGTTTTTTAATGTTCCTTTCACCAGTGTAAAATTTTTCCATTTTTTAAATTTATTTGTGCAATTTTTGAATTTTCAATTTCTCGATTTTTCAGTTTTTCCTTCTCGATTCAGTTGTTCCCTTCTTCAATTTTTGATTTGCAATTTTTCGTTTTTCTTTTGATAGTTTCTTTATTTTTTCAATTTTTCAGATTAATGTTCTGGTTCTATAACATCTACTTTTTCAGAGTGAAATTTTTCAGTTTTTTGATTTGTCAATTATTCAACGTTTTTTTATTTACTTTTGCTCAATTTTAGACGTTTCAGCTTCTCGGTTTTTCATTTCTTCCTTTCTTCAATTTTTGGTTTGCAGTTTTTCTAGTTTTCATTTTCTATATGTAATGTTTTTAATTTTTAAGATTTTTCACTTTTTCACGATTTTTCTATTTTTCCATTATTCGATTTTAAAACTGTTTCATTCATTGGATTTTTCAAATTTTCGAATTTACAATTTTTTTTTATTTTTACAATATTTCGATTTTTCAATGTTCCAATTTTATAATTTTTATTTTTTAGTTTAAACTTTTCATGTCTTCTATTTTTCATTTTGCAATTTTTCATTTGGATTTTCTTATTTTCTTTATTTTTTCAGAGTCTCGGCTTTTTAATGTTCTAATTTATGATTTCTTTCACCAGTGTAAAATTTTCGATTTTTTAAATTTATTTGTGCAATTTTTGAATTTTCAATTTCTCGATTTTTCAGTTTTTCCTTCTCGATTCAGTTGTTCCCTTCTTCAATTTTTGATTTGCAATTTTTCGTTTTTCTTTTGATAGTTTCTTTATTTTTTCAATTTTTCAGATTAATGTTCTGGTTCTATAACATCTACTTTTTCAGAGTGAAATTTTTCAGTTTTTTGATTTGTCAATTATTCAACGTTTTTTTATTTACTTTTGCTCAATTTTAGACGTTTCAGCTTCTCGGTTTTTCATTTCTTCCTTTCTTCAATTTTTGGTTTGCAGTTTTTCTAGTTTTCATTTTCTATATGTAATGTTTTTAATTTTTAAGATTTTTCACTTTTTCACGATTTTTCTATTTTTCCATTATTCGATTTTAAAACTGTTTCATTCATTGGATTTTTCAAATTTTCGAATTTACAATTTTTTTTTATTTTTACAATATTTCGATTTTTCAATGTTCCAATTTTATAATTTTTATTTTTTAGTTTAAACTTTTCATGTCTTCTATTTTTCATTTTGCAATTTTTCATTTGGATTTTCTTATTTTCTTTATTTTTTCAGAGTCTCGGCTTTTTAATGTTCTAATTTATGATTTCTTTCACCAGTGTAAAATTTTCGATTTTTTAAATTTATTTGTGCAATTTTTGAATTTTCAATTTCTGGATTTTTCAGTTTTTCTTTCTCGATTTTCAGTTATTCCCTTCTTCAAATTTTTGATTTGCAATTTTTCGTTTTTCTTTTGATAGTTTCTTTATTTTTTCAATTTTTCAGATTAATGCTCTGGTTCTATAACATCTACTTTTTCAGTGTGAAATTTTTCAGTCTTTGGATTTGTCAATTATTCAACGTTTTTTTTTTTATTTTCTTTTGCTCAATTTTAGACGATTCAGCTTCTTGGTTTTTCAGTTCTTCCTTTCTTCAATTTTTGGTATGCAGTTTTTCTAGTTGTCATTTTCTATACGTAATGTTTTTAATTTTTAAGATTTTTCACTTTTTTACTATTTTTCAATTTTTCCATTATTCGATTTTAAAACTGTTTCACTGATTGGATTTTTCAAATTTTCGATTTTATAATTTTTTCCTTATTTTTACAATATTTCGATTTTTCAATGTTCCAATTTTATATTTTTTTATTTTTTTATTTTAAATTTTTCATGTCTTCTATTTTTCATTTTGCAATTTTTTATTAGGATTTTCTTATTTTCTTTATTTTTTCAAATTCTCGGTTTTTTAATGTTCTAATTTATCATTTCTTTCACCAGTGTAAAATTTTTCGATTTTTTAAATTTATTTGTGCAATTTTTGAATTTTCAATTTCTCGATTTTTCAGTTTTTCTTTCTCGATTTTCAGTTCTTCCCTTCTTCAATTTTTGATTTCCAATTTTTATAATTTTTATTTTAAATATGTAAAAATTATTATAATTTTCAAAATTTTTTACTATTTCAATTTTACGATTTTAGAGATTGTTTCATTTTTCAGTTACTGGATTTTAAAAACTTTTCGATTTTTAATTTTTCAATTTTTCGTTTCTTCAAATTTTCGATTTGCAATTCTTTATTTCGTTTTTGTTCTTTTCTTTATTTTTTCAATTTTTCGTTGTTTTAATGTTCTGATTTTATAATTTCTCTAAATGTGAAATTTTTCGATTTTTGGATTTTTCAATTTTTTGATCCGCTATTTTTAGATTTTTCAACTTATAGATTTTAAAATTTCCTTTTATTCAATTCTAGATTTTTAAATTTTTTCTTTCTTCAATTTTTGATTTTTATTTTAGTTTTTATTTCAAATATGGAATAATAATTATAATAATTTTTCTAATTTTTCACTTTTTCAATTTTACGATTTTAGGATTTTTCCATTTTTCAGTTTTTCATTTATTCGATTTTTAAATTTTTCGATTTTTTAAATTTGCTTAAACAAGTGCATCATGAAAAAAATTAATGAATAAGTCAATTTATTTTAATGATTCAATCGCTCCATTTCCCCAGAAAAGTTTCGAATGGATAGTAAGTTCTTTTAAGAAATAAGGATTTTGCAAATAAACTCCGCCCTCTGGCTCACAACATATATAATAAATCTTTTACAATTGAGCCGGCGGTGGGTGGGCGGGACTTAAATTTTGCCGTTTTTTCTGAATATAGGTAATCTTTTAGCGACAAAATATTTAGAACGTTTAAAATGGTAAATTTTTGTCTGGAAACATGGACTTTACACACAGGTGTTACACTTGAACTCCACCCCTTGGTCTGCCAACCAATGACATTAGAGGTTAAAGCGGGCGGGCGGGGCTTATTTTTTTTACTTTAGGGTGTCTTTTAGGTGTGAAGTAAGTTCTGTTGAAACAACTTTCGACAATTTTTTTTAACTGTTTAATAATTCTTTAAAAAGTTGTTATCGAGTTTTTGGTGGACCTAAAATTATGACAATGTTTTGTAATCAGCTTATATTTTGCCTTTATGTTTCTTAGTCTACGTAGTCTTCTGTTCACAACCAAACACTTAAAACATTTTTAAAATGATAAATTTTCGTACGGAAATATGGATTTTGTAATTAAGCTCCGCCCCTCCTGACGCATGACGAACAAGGAAAAATCGTCGCAATGGAGACAGGGCGGGTGGGTGGGGCTTATATTTTTCCATTTTCAATATAGATATTTTTCTCTTCACAATAAGAAACGGATAAAATGTTTAAAATGGTAAACTTTGTCCCCCACATTTCTCTAAAAATTTACCATTTTTAAGTCTATTTTTAGTTTCTTGTCATGCAAAGAAAACTGCTTACATATATTTAGAAAAAAGCAAAATACAAACCCCGCCCACCCGCCCTCGTCTCAATTGTGACAACTTTTTTTATTCGTCGTGAGCCGAGGGGCGGAGCTTAACTGCAAAATGCTTACTTCTCTACAATAATCTATCATCTGAAACATGTTTTTAAGTATCATGTTGTTGAAAGAAAACTAAATATACATATCAAGAAAAAAAAAACAGTAAAAAATAAGCCCCACCCGCCCTCCCCTACCTCAAATAATAATAGAAGGCGCAAGTTTCCACAACAAAAAACTTAAAACATTTCAAAAATGATAAATTTTCGTAAGGAAATATGAATTTTGCATTTAAGCTCCGCCCCTCCTCGCTGAAGACGACCATTTGGAAAATTCGTCACAATTGAGACAGGGTGGGTGGGTGGGGTTTATATTTTGCTTTTTTATTCTTCTTAGTATACATTGTTTTTTATATTTTCACAACAAGAAACTGAAAACATATTTAAAATGGTAAATTTTATCCCCCAAACTTCTCTAAAAATTTACCGTTTTCAAGTCTATTTTTAGTTTCTTGTCATGACAAGAAAACTACTTACATATATTTAGAAACGAGCAAAATACAAACCCCACCTACCCGCCCTCGTCTCAATTGTGACGACTTTTTTTATTCGTCGTGAGCCGAGGGGCGGAGCTTAACTGCAGAATGTTTACTTCTCTAAAATAATCTACCATGTGAAACATGTTTTTAAGTATCATGTTGTTGAAAAAAAACTAAATATTCATATCAAGGAAAAAACAAGTAAAAAATAAGCCCCACCCACCCTCCCCTACCATAAATAATAATAGCAGTCGCAAGTTTCCACAACAAAAAACTCAAAACATTTCTAAAATGATAAATTTTCGTAAGGAAATATGAATTTTGCAATTAAGCTCCGCCCCTCCTCGCTGAAGACGACCATTTGGAAAAATCGTCACAATTGAGACAGGGTGGGCGGGTGGGGCTTATATTTTGCTTTTTTCTTCTTCTTAATACACATTGTTTTTTTTTTTCACAACAAGAAACTGAAAACATATTTAAAATGGTAAATTTTGTCCCCCAAACTTCTCTAAAAATTTACCATTTTTAAGCATATTTTTAGATTTTTGCCATGAAAAGAAAACTACTTATATATATTTAGAAAAAAAGCAAAATACAAACCCCGCCCACTCGCCCTCATCTCAATTGTAACGATTTTTTTATTCGTCGTGAGCCGAGGAGCGGAGCTCAATTGAAAATGCTTATTTCTCTACAAGAATCTACTATGTGAAACATATTTTTAAGTATCATGTTGTTGAAAGAAAACTAAATATACATGCCAAGAAAAAAACAAGTAAAAAATAAGCTCCACCCACCCGCCCCAACTTCAAATGTGATGAATTTTTCATTCATTGTCAGAGCGAAGGGCGGAGCTTAATTGTCAATTCAACATTTCCAGAGAAAAATTTACCAAATTCAATATGTTTTAAATATCTTGTAAAAAAAAGAATACGTATGTACAGAAACAAAATGTTCAACTTAAGCCCCGCCCCTCCTGGCTCACGACGAATAAGAAAAAATCGTCACAATTGAGATAGGGCGGGTGGGTTGGCTTATGTTTTTCTTTTTTTTCTTCTTAATACAGATATTCTTCTCTTCACAACAAGAAGCGGAAAACATGTTTAAAATGGTAAATTGTATCCCCCACATTTCTCTACAAACTTACCGTTTTTAAGCATATTTTTATTATATTGTGAAAAAAACTACTCACATATATTTAGGCAAAAAAGCAAAATTCAAACCCCACCCACCCCCCCTCATCTCTATTGTGACGACTTTTTCATTCGTCCAGAGCCGAAGGGCGGAGCTTAATTGCAAAACCTCAAATAACACCTTATAGAAATCGCAAGTTTCCGCTTTGCTTTAACCTGGATATTATTAATTGTATTGGTCGGAAAAACTACTTCTATAAAAAATATAAACGTTTTAAATCTCAATTTTTTTCCGGGTTACTGGAGATAAATTTCATATCTGCATAAACTGTTCAAATTTCGAAAAAATGTTGTGCATATAAGTGCTCCCTTTAATAATAATCATATTCCAACACGAATTCCATGGACCTTCGATATAATTAATATATTTATAAGAAATTATTAATCATTTTTAGTAATCCTTATTATTGTTATTAATACTGTTTAATAAACTAGAAAAATTCAAATATATCCAGTGAAAGTTTGTTTTCTCGTTTGGAGTAAACTTAAATTAGTTTTAGAATAAAATTTAATTGAAATTTACAGTTTTGAAAATTATTTACTTGGGAGCTTCCTATATTAAACGCATGACTATATTTCAAAATTATGAAATGTGGTCTTAGTTAGTTCTGGATGGGTGTAAATGAAACGAGCTTTAGTGAATCTCAGTCAGAACAACGGCTGAAATAAAATTCAAAAAGTATTCACTTTTATTAGATTGGAAAGTAATACCAATACTGCATTGTTTATTGACTTTGGAAGCGCGATATTAAATATTTGAGCCGATAATAGCATCCATAATCGAGTGCCAAATAATAAACACAACGGATTAGTTTTTAAATACGCTCTAAATTTTCTATATAGCAATATTTCCGTTTGATTTTGTTTCACATATGATTAAACACCGACTTTCTTATAAATATTGCTCAATATCTTCTGTGGCTTCGAAAACTATGCCCTGTGTATAACAACGGTTTTTTGTTCTCGGCATTATATAACTATTGATTAAATTCTGAACTACACCAATATTAATTCCAGTGGGTCCAATATAACATTATTTAATACGATTAAATAATATAACTGGACCCATTCTCTATAACACCCCAAGGCATACTCCACTCTTCCTTGTCGCAAACCACCCGACCAAATTTAATATTGCATCGCATCAGACCGATTGTATTAATATTAAAGTTCGTCTCTGGACCACCATTCCGATTTATAATCTCATTACCGCGACCAAGCCAAAAACACATTCCTAGTCCTCACGTGCCAGCGCTGAAATTTTTCAGGTGTCTGAAACCCACATCCACGTCAAAACAATTATAGACACGAAATTTACGATAAAAGTCCGACCGAATGACGAACTGTTTACCCGAATTGCGCTGGCATAAATGTGACAAATTTCAGCAGCTGCTAGGAGCGCTTTTTGCGCCTAAATTAAAGTGTCTTATCTACCATAAATTACGCTAATTTGGGCAATGTAAGAGGATTGGAAGCGTTATCCTGGCGTGATATGGAGCGAAATGTTTTTTCTAAAAATATTTGCATTCTGAGGCGAAATGTGGATCAGGTGCATGATGGCGTGTCCGAGAAGTGATGCTTTTATCTAAATCTGGGCTCCGATTCCGGATTGCTGAATTCGCTCGAATATGGAATGAATAGTGGTACTAATTATAGTTTTATTGGCTTGTATTCATTGTTTATCTTATCGCGGGAAATCTGTTAATTAGAGATGACATGCATCGATGTGTTTTGTGTTTGTAGCACATACTACAGGAAATGCGCCTATAATTGGATGGACATGCTGTACTGGTTTGATTAATTATTGGTGTCACGTAGACAAAAAGTGCATTATAAATAGGGGCACTAAAGTCACACGAGGGGGAATGACAGCGTCCAATAAGCCCCGATTTTTTTGCATGATAATGGCTTGTATTTTGAGATATGAGAATGAAATTTTATTAAAATATGCGCATTGGAAAATTACAAAATATGTGTATTCGGAATCCAGATTAGCAGGGTTAGTGACGATTGTACGACCTGTCCAGTTAGCTTCAAATCTATAGAGAATTGATTTAATTTGAGAAATTAAATGCATCGAATGAATATCTCAGAAAAATGGTTGGAATAAAACTCAAAACGTATTCACTTTTATTTACTTCGAAATAATACAATTGTAATAAATACTGCATTGTACTTTATAATGAATTTGCAGTTGCAATATTACATAACAGCAGTGACAGAATATAAAACAATACAACAAATTTGTTTTCCGTTACGCACACTAATTTTTCTATTTTCCAATATTTCCGTTTCAGTCCTTTTAATGTTTGTTTTTTTGTTATGTTTCGTAACTGATTAAATAAGGGTTCTGTTTTAAAACAAAACGAACAACTACACAATGCAGCGTTACTATTTTTTATTTGTAATGTATAACTGCTGTGCAAAAAAACAACACTGCGTGAAAAACGCAGCCCATAAAATAAAATACGATCGAAATACAAGAACAAAAATGTTCAAATTCAAGTCGCCAGAAATTATTAAATCTGTAAGAAATTATTATTAAAGGTATCTCGTTTTTCGAGTCCACGGAATTTAACGGATAATAATTTTCAAGGTTAGTTTTTAGGACGTTTTAGGTAAGTTTAAATGCCACAAACTATTGTAAATCTCGAATAAGAAGTTATGAAGTGTGTTGTATTTAATTTGATAACTTAAATAAAAACATCGAAATATATCGTGATAAACGAAAGAGTGAATTCCGAATAAGTAAGTTTCCTGACACCTGTTGATGAAACTAGTCACGGTTTCACACATTTCAGATTGGAAAATCATTAATAAATAGAATTAATTACGCTCTTTGGAGGAAGACTGTGGCTTCAAATGCGATTTATTCGCCCTTTTTATGAAATTGCAAGTGTTTTTTTTTCTCAGCGCGAAATTTAAATTTTAAGTTCAGAATATCACAGAGCTTTTGAAAATTTTTTCAATCCTAAAAATTGTCATCTTTCAGTGGGCGATTCTAACAAATTCACAAATCGCCATAAAAGATTCCGGAAAAATGGTAGGAACTTTTGAAAGAAATGAGACCCGAAGTAACTTCTACAGGTCGAAATCCATAGAATATCTGTTTAGAAATTTTTGGAAGGTGGCGGGAAAAAGGTTGAAATTTTCAGAACGATGGAGTAAAGAAAAAATGAGATTTATAAAAAGTGCTCTAAAAATCCACCAAAAATTCTGGGATATAGAGGTTGACTTCCTGATTTGAAAAATACTATAGTGTGTTCAATGTTCGTTGTTGGGAGTTAAATTTCAGAAATATTCGATCTAAAAATTATTGTTTTCAAAAATTGCGATATTTCTTTGTGCGATTCTGTAAAAACTGGAAGTATTTTCGAAAAAACGAGGCAGAAAGTGACTTCCGGAGGTGGAGATCTACAAAAAATCTCTTTATCTAAATTTCATAAGGGATAGAAAAAAGTCGAAATTTTCATAAAAATTTAAAAAATTGAAGCTTTTGGAAAAATTCTTTAAAAAATCCACAGACAATTCTATAATCCAAATGCCGACGTACTAATTCGAAAAATATAGTGTGTTCAATGTTCGTGGTCCTGGAGCAAGATTTTAGAAATATTCGGTTTCGAAATATTTTTTTTTTACTTCAAAAATTGATATTTCGTTGCGCAATTCTGGGAGTCGGGAAAAGTTTTCAACAAAATTTTTTGTAGGTGGTCGAAGAAATGTTGAAAAGTTCATAATAATAGAGCACTGAAACATTGAGATTTTGAAAAAGTTACCTAAAAATTCACAAAGAATTATGAAATTATACATTTCGAAAAATTCGTGTGTTCAATGTTCAATGGAGCTCGAGCAAGCTTTTAAAAATATTCAATTTCTTTTTTTTTAACTCAAAAATTTCAATATTTTGGACGATTTTTGAAAGAATTTCGAAAAAATGATTGAAAAGTCCACAGGGTCATTGAAAAACTGAACTATTGAAAAATTTGGCTAAAAATCCACAAAAAATTCTAAGATATAGATCTCGACGTACTGATTCGAAAAATATAAGGTCTTGGAACGAGATTTTGGAAATATTTAGTTCGGAAGCCGCTTTTTAGGAGATTCTAAAAATGGCCATATTTCATTGGCCGATTCTGGAAAAATGGAGGGAGTTTTAGAAGAGATAAGCTCGAAAGAGACTTCTTGAGGTCGAAATCTACAAAAAATCTCTTCAGATAATTTTCAACGGAAAAAAGGAAAATGGACGAAGGACGAAAAGAACGAAGAACGAAACGGACCAAAAGGACGAAGGACGAAAAGGAACAAAAGGACTAAGGTCGAAAAGGACCAAAAGAGCGAAGGATGAAAAGGACAAAAAGGACGAAAAGGACGAAGGATGGAAAGGACGAAGGACGAAGAGGAGAAAGGACGAAAAGAATGAAAGGACGAAGGCCGAACGACGAAAGGAACGAAAAGGACGAAGGACGAAGGACGAATAGAACGAGGACGGAAAGGACGAAGGACGGAAAGGACGACCGACGAAAAGGACCAAGAGGACCAAAAAAACGAAGGACGAAGAGGACGAAAGACGAAAAGGACGAAAAAGACGAAAGATGGAAAGGACAAAGGACGAAGAGGACGAAGGACGAAAAGGACGAAAAGCACGAAGGATGGAAAGGACACAGGACGAAGAGGAGGAAGGACGAAAAGGATGAAAAGGACGAAGGACGAAAAGAACGAAAAGGACGAAGGACGGAAAGGACGAAAGACGGAAAGCACGAAGGACGAAAAGGATGAAAAGGACGAAGGATGGAAAGGACGAAGGACGAAGAGGACGAAGGACGAAAAGGACGAAAAGGACGAAGGACGAAAAGGACGAAAAGGACGAAGGACGGAAAGAACGAACGACGAAAAGAACGAACGACGAAAAGGACTAAAGGGACGAAGGACGAAAAGGACCAAAAGGACAAAGGATGAAAAGGACGAAAAGGACGAAAAGGACGAAAAGGACGAAAAGGATGAAGGACGAAACGGACCAAAGGGACGAAGGACGAAAAGGACCAAAAGGACGAAGGACGAAGAGGACGAAGGACGAGAAGGACGAAAAGGACGAAGGATGAAAAGGACGAAAAGGACGAAGGACGAAGGAGGGAAAGGACAAAGGACTAACAACGAAAAGGACGAAAGGGACGGAAAGGACGAAAAGAACGAAGGACGGAAAGGACGAATGACGGAAAGAACGAACGACGAAAAGGAGGAAAATGACGAAGGACGAAAAGGACGAAGGATGAAAAGAACGAAGGACGAAAAGGACCAAAGGGACGAAAGACGCAAAGGACCAAAAGGACGAAGGACGAAGAGGACAAAGGATGAAAAGGACGAAAAGGACGAAAAGGACGAAAAGGATGAACGATGGAAAGGACGAAGGACGAAGGAGGGAAAGGGCGAAAGACTAACGACGAAAAGGACGAAAAGGACGAAGGTGGAAGGACGAAAAGAACGAAAGGGACGGAAAGGACGGAAAGGACGAAGGACAAAAAGGACGAAGGACGAAAAGGACGAAGGACTATGGCTGAAATTTACAAAAAAATTTCTTGAGGTATTTTCGTTGGTGATCGAAATACGGTCGAAATTTCCAAATGGTGTAGCATTGAAAAATTGAGTTTATGAAAAAGTTGCCTAAAAATTCACAAAAAATTTTGAAGAACAGATCTCGACGTGCTGATTCGAAAAATATAACGCGTTTTTGGTCCTGGAGAAAGATTTTGGAAATATTCAGTTTGAAAATAAGTTTTTAAAGAAGATTTAGCTTTGGCCATATTTTTATTAGTCGATTCTGGAAAAATGGTAGTAGTTTTCGAACAGTGTGCTCGAAAGCAATTTCCTCAGATCGAAATCTACAAAAAGATTTCTTTAGATGTGTTTGAAAAAAATTGCCCAAAAATCCTGAAAAAATTCTAAAATATAAATTTCGACGAGCTGCTTCGAAAAGTATAGTTTGTTCGATGTTTACGGTCCTGGAGCAAGAATTTAGAAATTTTAGGTTTGAAAATAATTTGTTTTAATCCCAAAAATTATGATATTTCACTGGAAAAACGGAGAGTTTTCAAAAAAATATTTTTAAGTAATTTTCGTAGATGGTCAAAAAAATTGTAAAATGTCATAAACATGGAGCATTGAAAAATTAAACTTTTGAAAAAGTTGGCTAAAATCCACAAAAAATTAATTTTCGGCGCTGGTTAAACAAAGACCAAAATTTTTATAAAATGGGAATATCAAAAAAAAATCTAAAATGTAGTTGCTGACGTGCTGATTCGAAGAATATACTTCGTGAGTAGAATGTTCATCGATCTGGTTAGAAATCTTAGAAAAATTCGGTTTGAAGGTCTCATAATGTACCACTAAAAAATTGAAATTTTGAAAATGTTTCCTAATAATTCACAAAAAATTCTGAGATATAGATCTCAACTTGCTGATTCGAAAAATTGGTGTGTTCCATGTTTTTTTCAAAAATGTTCATACTTCTTTGGGCAATTCTAGGAAAACGGGACAAATTTTCAAAAAAATGAGATTGAAAGCAACTTGCGAAGGTAGAAATCTAAGAAAAAGCCGCTTTAGGTAATTTTCGTAAATGGTAAAAAAAAGTTGAAAAAAAGAAATTTTGAAAAAATTGCTTAGTACTGATTCGAAAAATATAGCGTTATAGCGAGGAGGTTTCTAGAAATATTCAGTTTGAAAGTCAAAACCGGCAAAAAATTCGGAAGTAGAGACCTCGACGTGTTGATTAAAAAAAATATTAGCTTGTTTATGTATATAGTTGGTTCGTGTTCTTACCATATAATTTGTTAATTTTATGCTTACATTACTAAAATAAAAAAATAATGGTGTGAAATACCACAAGAACACTGAGGTCGCAATAAATTCTCGAATTTATTGTATGTTTTAACGCCTGCTGTAAATGTTAACCAGAAAAGATCATGGCAAATTTTCGGTGCAAATTTAATAAATGAAAGGTTAAACATAGCTTTGTATGCAAGTAGCACAAACTGACACCACAAACAAAAAATGCAGTTTTTTCAAACACGAATCCTACGAGAACGTTTTCAAAAAATGACCCATATAAGTTATAACTATCCAACAAACCCACATTCTGCCGAAACCATCAAACATCCAGAAAACCTGAAACTATCCATTCGCCCTGTTACTCCACAAAAACAAACAAACCATACCCTAAGTGCGCAACCGACAAATTTCAACTACAACAAATTCTACACATTTGATTTACATTCCATTTAAACACAGCGTAAAATACACCAGCAATCCGCCCAACTTCCACCGAATTTATCGACAGGAATACGAAACAATTCTCTCTCGTCTTGTTAGATTCCGCGCTAAAGTGAAGCAATTCCGCATCGGCAAATTAATTTTCGCCGGTCGGAGTGCTTCTTCGATTTATCACACCTGCTCTAGAAACCCAACTTAATGGCTTCCATGCGTCTTAAACTGATTAGCGAAATTATGTAGACTATTGATGCTAGAAATTATTTGGAGTTTGATAAACATTTAAGCACACACCTGCGGCCGGTGAATGGGCATTCGGACGACAAGTGATTGAAATGTTGTTGTAGAAAAATTAAAATTGTAAAATTTGTACGAAATTTTGGCGTTTTTTGGAGCGTCGCTGACGTGCCACTCTGACGCAAAACTCTACATTTAGATAATTATTATCCATGAATATTAAACTGGACCCCATTGTATTGTAATCGAAGTCGCTATTTATCAGACCGAATCAAAGATCGAGGTGAACGTTAAGTTTTTGCGTTTCGTATTTTTTGAAGTAGTCATTGTTGTTATTTACTTTAAAGTGACTTCGTTTCTAATATACACAATGATTCAAGTGTCGATAAATTAATTATGATAATTTGCGTCTGTTCGAGTCCTGTGACGTTTTCCAAAAATCAATATTTTATGATTTTCTCAAATCCAAATTATACTGTTTTAGTATGCAAATGCAACCAGTTAGAATCGATTCCATCGAAATTTTAATTTAAAACTAGTCACACAACTTTAGTTAGTTCGTTGCTCCTATTTTTTTTTTCAATTTTACAAAAAAAATATGACACGTTTTGTTTAATTCGTGGATAATTTAAAACCATTTCTGTGTTCATCTAGATTCTAGATTACACAACTTGTAAAACAGTGTTGAATGTAAGGAAATAATACTGTTAGCGGGAGTTAGTATTATGTTTGTAAATATGTGTACAAATAGAATAGAGTATGAAGTTTGTTCCACACACAGGAAACTGTTTACTAATTAAGTAATTAATTAAATGCCAGGATCTAGGAGTGATTTCCCGCATGTTGGAGAAGGGATTGCAATTAAGAGTGTGTATATGTATTTCAGAACTACTAAATAAACAAAATAGGTGAAAATCTAATTTCTGGAATATATTAAGTACGCCTTTGTGATCCAACGATACCTCACCACGTGTCATAAATCTTAAATACTGATTACGCCACCAGTAACAACAGAATTTTAGAACTGAGCACTGAATTTTAACGTTAGAAAAACCTAGTTAATAAAAGTTTCTTTTTTAAAGTGGTTAAACCCATTTGAAAACAATGAAAAATACAGCAGCAGAGAGCTTTGTCCCTATTCACTGAAAGCTGTTATTTTACCACTGATTTACAAAAAACTTCCAACAATGGGTTGAAAAAATTGCTAAATTTACCGCAAAGTGAACGATGTGGGTAAAGTGCGGGATAAATTTTAATTTCTGGAAAAAAATTTAACAAGTCTGTCGTCCACGTGCGTCGATTTTTATTAGACAGATAACTTCCAACACCACTGAACCGATTGTTGTCAAATTTTGTACGTATGTTGACAATTTGATGACGAACCGTCAATTTTTTTTTAGTAAACGCAGTTCAAATTTTATAAACTAACATACTCCTACACAAGTGGTTTATGAATCTGTTTTTAAATTTTTGGGTTTTCAATTTCTCGATTTTTCAATTTTAGATTGATTTCATGATTTTTCAATTTTTCGGTTCTTCAGTTTGTCCATTTGCAACTTTTCAATTTTTTATTTCTTTTTGTTTCTTCAGGTTTTCCATTTCGCACCTTTTGGATGTTTCAGTTTTTAGATTTTGCACTTTTTGACTTTTCATTTTGCCAATTTTAGCTTTCTTAATTTCATGATTTTTCAGTTTTTCCATTTTTCTAGTTTTCGTTTTAAATATGTAGTAATAATAATAATTTTTAGAATATTTCACTTTTTCAATTTTACGATTTTAGAATTTTTTTATTTTCCTATTATTGGATTTTTCAACTTTTTCGACTTTTCAATTTTTCGATTTTTTGGTTCTTTAATTTTACACTTCTTCAAATTTTCGATTTGCAGTTTTTCAAATTGCAATTTTACTAGTTTTCAATTTTTCAATGTTTTGATTTTATTATTTTTCTTTTTTCAATATGAAATTTTTCAGTTTTTGGAATTTTTAATTTTTGGGTTTTCAATTTTTCGATTTTTCAATCTTAGATTGATTTCATGATTTTTCAATTTTTCGTTTCTTCAATTTGTACATTTGCAACTTTTCAATTTTTTATTTCTTTTTTGTTTCTTCAGTTTTTCCATTTTGCACCTTTTGGACGTTTCAGTTTTCATATTTTGCGCTTTTTGATTTTTGATTTTTCCAATTTTAGCTTTCTCAATTTCATGATTTTTCATTTTTTCGATTTTTCTAGTTTTCGTTTTAAATATGTAATAATAATAATAATTTTTAGAATATCTCACTTTTTCAATTCTACGATTTTATAATTTTTTCATTTTCCAATTATTGGATTTTTCAACTTTTTCGACTTTCTAATTTTTAAATTTTTTGGTTCTTTAATTTTTCATTTCTTCAAATTTTCGATTTGAAATTTTTCAATTTGCAATTTTACTAGTTTTCAATTTTTCAATGCTTTGATTTTATTATTTGTCTTTTTTTCAATTTGAAATTTTTCAGTTTTTGGATTTTTTAATTTTTGGGAGTTCAATTTTTCGATTTTTTAATTTTAGATTGATTTCATGATTTTTCAATTTTTCAATTTGTTCATTTGCAACTTTTCAATTTTTTGTTTCTTTTTTGTTTCTTCAGTTTTTCCATTTTGCACCTTTTGGATGTTTCAGTTTTTAGATTTTGCGATTTTTTGATTTTTCATTTTTCCAATTTTAGCTTTCTCAATTTCATGATTTTTCAGTTTTTCGATTTTTCTAGTTTTCGTTTTAAATATGTAATAATATTAATAATTTTTAGAATATGTCACTTTTTCAATTTTACGATTTTAGAATGTTTTCATTTTCCAATTATTGGATGTTTGAACTTTTTCGGCTTTTTAGTTTTTCAATTTTTTGGTTCTATAATTTTCCATTTCTTCAAATTTTCGATTTGCAATTTTTCAATTTGCAATTTTACTAGTTTTCAATTTTTCAAAGTTTTGATTTTATTATTTTTCTTTTTTTCAATGTGAAATTTTTCAGTTTTTGGATTTTTCAATTTTTGGGTTTTCAATTTTGCGATTTTTCAATTTTAGATTGATTTCATGATTTTTCAATTTTTCGTTTCTTCAATTTGTCCATTTGCAACTTTTCAATTTTTTACTTCTTTTTTGTTTCTTCAGTTTTTACGTTTTGCACCTTTTGGATGGATCAGTTTTTAGATTTTGCACTTTTTGATTTTTCATTTTTCCGATTATTGGATTTTACAACTTTTTCGACTTTTTAATTTTTCGATTTTTTGGTTCTTTAATTTTTCACTTCTTCAAATTTTCGATTTGCAATTTTTCTATTGTAATTTTATTAATTCTCAATTTTTCAATGTTTTGATTTTATTATTTTTCTTTTTTTCAATGCGAAATTTTTCAGTTTTTGGATTTTTTAATTTTTGGGTTTTCAATTTTTCGATTTTTCAATTTTAGATTGATTTCATGATTTTTCAATTTTTCGGTTCTTCAGTTTGTCCATTTGCAACTTTTCAGTTTTTTATTTCTTTTTTGATTCTTAAGTTTTTACATTTTGCACCTTTTGGATGTTTTTAGATTTTGTGATTTTTTGATTTTTCATTTTTCCAATTTTAGGTTTCTCAATTTCATGATGTTTCAGTTTTTCGATTTTTCTAGTTTTCGTTTTAAATATGTAATAATAATAATAATAATAATTTTTTGAATATTTCACTTTTTCTTTTTTTCAATGTGAAACTTCAGTTTTTCGATTTTTGAATTTTTCATTTTTTCTATTTTTCGATTTGGTTTTTTATTTTGTCTATTTTTTCAATTTTTAGGTTTTTCAGTGTTGTTATTTTATAATTTTATATTTTAGTGTGAAGTTTTTCAATTTTTGGTTTTTCATCTTTTCAGTTTTCAATTTTTCGATTTTTCAGCTCTAAAATTTTTATTTCGTTCTTTCAATTTTAGATTTTTCAGTTTTTCGTTTCTTCAATTTTAGATTTGTAATTTTTGAACTTTTCATTTTAAATACTCTATGTAATATTAATTATATTTTTAAAATTTTTCATTTTTTCAATTTAGGTTTTTTCGATTTTTAATTTTTCAATTTGTCAATGTTTCATTTTTACTTCCCGAGCGTAAGCAAAGGAAATATTGTAATCGATTTAGTCGACCGACTCTCTACTTTTACTTTTTCTCTACTTTTCATGACTCCTAGAGTACCAAGAAATAGGTCTCCCGTTTCCGTCTGCCCGTCTGCCTGTCTGTCTGTCTGTCCGTCTGTCTGCCGTCCCGGATTTTTATTAGACAGACAATTTCCGGAAGTACTGGGCCGATTGTTGTCAATTTTGAAGGAATCTTTAGATTTCACAATTTTTGGATTTTACAATTTTTCAATTCGATTCGTTTTTCTTCTTTCTAACTTTTCGATTCAATAATTAATTTTTAATTTTTAAGTTTCACCATTTTTTGTTATTCGTTGCTTCAATTTTTCGATTTCCACTTTTCGATTTTGCAATTTTTCCTTTTTGCAATTTTTCATTTTTTCTATTTATCGATTTGGTTTTTTATTTTCTCTATTTTTTCAATTTTTCAGTTTTTCAGTGTTCTGATTTTATAATTTCATATTTTAGTGTGAAATTTTTCAATTTTTGGATTTTGCATCTTTTCAGTTTGCAATTTTTCGGTGTTCAATTTTTCGTTTTTGCAATTTTTCGTTTTTTCATTTTTTCGATTTTTCAAATCGTAAATTTGAAAAACCAGAAACGAAAAAGCCATAATAGTGTGAAATGAAAACTTTGAAAAAGCTAAAAATTGGAAATCAACGAATCGAAAAACTGAAAAATCGAAAGATTAAAAATTAAGAAATTTAAAAACCGAAAAAACGAATTATGTGTTGTAAAATCCCAATACTGAAAATTAAAGAAATCAGAAAATCGAATAATTGGAGATCCAAAATTTGCAAAATTGTAAAATTTAAAAATTGGAAAATGGAGGCATTGAAAAATCAAAGATTGACCATTTGAAAAATTCAATAAAAATAGTATAAAAGCGGAATGAACGTCGAAAAAATAAAGGAATTAAAAAAACAAAAATTGTGAAAAAAAACCGAGAAAATAAAAATAAAAAAATCGCGAAATTTTTGGGTTTTCAATTTTTCGATTTTTCAATTTTAGATTGATTTCATCATTTTTCAATTTTTTATTTCTTTATAATTTCTTCAGTTTTTATATTTTGCACCTTTTGGATGTTTCAGTTTTTAGATTTTGCAATTTTTTGATTTTTCGTTTTTCCAATTTTAGCTTTCTTAATTTCATGATTTTTCAGTTTTTCGATTTTTCTAGTTTTCGTTTTAAATATGTAATAATAATAATAATTTTTAGAATATTTCACATTTTCAATCCTACGATTTTAGAATTTTTTCATTTTCCAATCATTCGATTTTACAACTTTTTCGACTTTTTAATTTTTCAATTTTTTGGTTCTTTAATCTTTCATTTCTTCAAATTTTCAATTTGCAATTTTTCAATTTGCAATTTTACTAGTTCTCAATTTTTCAATGTTTTGATTTTATTATTTTTCTTTTTTTCAATGTGAAACTTTTCAGTTTTTCAATTTTTGAATTTTTAATTTTTTCTATTTTTCGATTTGGTTTTTTATTTTCTCTATTTTTTCAATTTTTCGGTTTTTCAGTGTTCTGATTTTATAATTTTATATTTTATTGTAAACTTTTTCAATTTTTGGATTTTTCATCTTTTCAGTTTGCAATTTTTCGGTTTTCATTTTTTTCGATTTTTCAGCTCTAAAATTTTTATTTCGTTCTTTTAACTTTAGATTTTTCAGTGTTCGGTTTCTTCAATTTTAGATTTCTAATTTTTGAACTTTTCATTGTAAATACTCTATGTAATAATAATTATATTTTTAAAATTTTTCATTTTTTCAATTTAGGTTTTTCCGATTTTTAATTTTTACTTCCCGAGCGTAAGCAAAGGAAGTATTGTAATCGAGTCCGTCGGCCGACTCTCTACTTTTACGTTTTCTCGATCTTTCATGACCCCTAGAAGACGAAGAAATAGGTCTCCCATTTCCGTCTGTCTGTCCGTCTGTCCGTCTGTCCGTCTGTCCGTCTGTCCGTCTGTCCGTCTGTCCGTCTGTCCGTCTGTCCGTCTGTTGTCACGGATTTTTATTAGACAGATAATCTCCGAAAGTACTCGACCGATTGTTGTGAAATTTTGTACTTATATTAAGAATATCATGTAGATGGTAAAACGCTAACCAAAATTTGTCGAATCATCCCCACCACTAAAGCGATGACGTCACTTCAAAATTGTACATAGTAAATGGGTTTTCAATTGTATAAAATAACATAGTCCTACACATGTAGTTTACAACTCTGAATCGACTTTTCACCCGAAACGTCCAGATTTTTGGAAAAAAAATCAAAATTATAAAACAACATTTTGAAATTTAATTTTTAATCTGCTAACCAGAATGCTTTGAAATGTTGCAGATGTTTTAAGGCTATAAAGAGCATCATAAATCTTTAGTCAAAAAATATTTGCTTATCCCCTCCAAAAACTTGATGACGTCAGCTCAAAAGTTTGTGGAATAAATCATATCTAAAATGTACAAAATATGATGAGTCTGTACTTGTGAACTATCACTCCATTAATATTTTTTGGATTTGCATATACAGGGTGACTCAAAAAAATTAATGAATGCGTAAATATATTTTATTGATTTAATCAGGAACTACAAAACCGAATGCTCTGAAATCTTGCAGATGTTTTAAGGTCATAAAGAGCATAATAAATGTTTAGTCAAAATATATTTGCTTATCCCCTCCAAAAACTTGATGACGTCAGCTCGAAAGTTTGCCGAATAAATCATATCTAAAATGTACAAAATATGATGAGCCTGTACTTGTCATTTATCACTCCATTCATATTTTTTGGATTTGCATATACAGAGTGACTCAAAAAAATTAATGAATGCGTAAATTTATTTTATTGATTTAATCAGGAACTACAAAACCGAATGCTTTGAAATCTTGCAGATGTTTTAAGGTTATAAAGAGCATAATAAATTTTTAGTCAAAATATATTTGGTTATCTTCTACAAAAAACTGATGACGTCAGCTCAAAAGTTTTCCGAATAAATAGTATCTAAAATGTACAAAATATGATGAGTCTGTACTTGTGATTTATCATTCCATTCATATTTTTGGATTTGCATATGCAGGGTGACTCAAAAAAATTAATGAAGGCGTGAATTTATTTTATCGATTTAATCAGGAATTACAAAACCGAATGCTTTGAAATCTTGGGAATATTTTAAAGTTATTATAAGCATGGTAAACTTTTGTTCAAAATGTATTTGTTCATCCCTCCTAAAAAAATTGATGACGTCACCCTTAAATTTTGCTGAATAAATCCTATCTAAAATGCAAAAAATATGATGAGTTTGTACTTGTGATTTATCATTCCATTCATATTTCTTAGATTTTCTTAAGAGGTGGTTCAAAAAAATTAATGAAGTCAATTTATTTTATTGATTAAATTAAAGGCAACACTTATTATTAGTATTACACCCCAACCAACCCAATTTGGTAGACACAAAATTTGTTAAAGGAAAAACTCGGTTGAAACATAAGGGTAGCACGCTTATTTACATCGACTTTAACACTACAGACCTGCATTTGTTTTATGCGTTCACTTGATTCCGCGAATGTGAAATAGACATGTTTATAATCAACCAATTGTGAATTTCACCGTCAAGAATTAAAATAAAACCCAATGTTTTATATAATAAGCGGAAGTCGAAGCAATAAAACCGACGGTCGTTTTGTTTACAGTTTCTGTGTTTGGCTCTCACGTATGCTGTTACGCCTGTCATCTTAAATTAACAATGTTTATACATACACGATTTTCAGTTGCCTCTGATACGTGAGTAAATTGTTTCGTTATTTTATTGATTATTACAAATCAATATTCAAACGACCCAATTCATTTTCCCGAAAATTTGAGAATATAATAATTTTATTCTTAGTATTACACTACATCTATCCCAACTGATATACGTGTCCTTGCAAAAATGTTGATGACGTCATCGCAATTTTTTTTTAAATTCCCACTACAAAAATGTAATGAGAAAAAAAACACAATAGACATGCAGTCGTCAAGTTTCCGACAGCGAGGGAAGTACTGTCTAAACTCTTTAGACCAATTTTTCAATTTGTCAATGTTTCATTTTTACTTCCCGAGCGTAAGCAAAGGAAGTATTGTAATCGAGTTCGTTGACCGACTCTCTACTTTTACATTTTCTCGACCTTTCATGACCCCTAGAGTACCAAGAAATAGGTCTCCCGTTTCCGTCTGCCTGTCTGTCTGTCTGTCCGTCTGTTTGCCGTCCCGGATTTTTATTAGACAGATAATCTCCGAAAGAACTGGGCCAATTGTTGTCAAATTTTGTATTTATATTAAGAATGTCATGAAAAAGGTAAAACGCTAACCAAAATTTATCTAATCATCCCCACCAATAATGTAATGACGTCACTTCAAAATTGTACATAGTAAATGGGTTTTAAATTGTATAAAATAACATAGTCCTACATATGCAATTTATGATTCCATGTTGAGTTTTTACCTCAAATGTCCAGATTTTTGGAAACAGAATGAAATTAATAACACATTTTGCAATTTAATTTTGAATCTACCGAACCTGACTTGACATGACCTGACTTGACATGACCTGACTTGACATGAACTGACTCGACATGAACTGACCTGACATGACTTGATCTGACCTGACGCAATCTGATTTGACCTCATTGTCTCAAATAAACAAAGTTTAAACATTTCTGTGAATAAATAAAAACCAAAATTTAATTATAATTTCTCTTTTTGCTACAAAAAATTCATGCCGGGCTATTTTACGGGGCTGTTTTGTCAAAAACAAAACACTCTGTATATTGGAAAATAATTTGTATATACTACTGCTCCACGAATCGGACAACTTTTATTCTTTTAACTTTTTTTTTCTATCTCCAATAAATAATAATTAATTAATACGATATCGAGGAGCGTGACTCACGTGTATACGTACGGATTTATTTTATTTTATAAACGAAACGTCTAACTTATATTTAAATTTCGGGAACCTTACATATATTATGATTAATGTTACTTACATTAAGCAAATTATTAAATAAGTGTTTTGGAAAATTTCTCTGAAGTGCGGGCGTGAAACAAATTAATGATTTTGTACGTTTTTTTAGAATGTTTTTAAAAACTCTGTTTCTTCATTTTACTCTAACGTAAGCATGTTTCAACAGGTTGCTTATCCACAATGACTTTCCCAAAATTTCTGTACAAAATTAAAGAAACTTAATAAAACAATACGAAATTTGAGACAATTAAGACTCTGCTTAAGGGTGTTACCACCTAAAAGACACATGTTCTACTTTTACAACATAAATAAATTCTTTTGCCATTTTCAGCAACACACCATTTGCAGCTTAGTTGCAGTGCATTGACACACTTTCAGCGACACACATGAACTTATAAGTTATAAGTAAACCCCTTAAGCCTTATCCCGCTATTTCCAAAACTAATCACGCTCATCCCGTTCCCCGCAAATCCCGATCATTCCCATCGACATTCACCTTCACGCAATCACCCAATACGCATAATGCACGGATTAGCCCGGATTGATTAGATTTTTCAGGAATTTCAGTACGAATTTTGCAAAGTCGCACGCCTGCGCGCCGCTCTTAACCGCCGATAACTCGCAGTTTCCCATCATTCGAAAACCGTGCGCGGCGCAGTTCGTCCACCCGCGGAGCGCGAAGTTGCGATGGCGAAACCGCGACTTTTAACGCACTGTTGAAAAGTCACGAAACTTTCACTATGACCGCTTGAACTCCGCCAAAATGAACGACACGTTAAACGAGACTTACACGAACGTAACTTTACGGCCTGGACCGAATGTGACTTACTGTGATCTGAAGGACGTGCGGAAGGCCTTCGCCGTGTACTACCCCTATCTGAGCCTGGTGATATGCATCTTCGGCTCGGTGACCAATGTGCTGAATATTTGCGTGCTCACCAGCAAGCAGATGCGGTGTCCCACGAACCTCATCCTCACGGCGCTGGCCTTCGCCAATCTCCTGGTGATGGTGGAGTACATCCCGTTTGTGTTTTTGTACAACGAGAACAAGGCCTTTGCGTCCCATTTCACGTACAGTTTGGCCGTCTTCATCAGCTTTCATGCCGTCTTCACGCAGGCTTTTCACTTCATCTCGTGCTGCTTGACGGTTATCCTCGCCATCTGGCAGTATATCGCTGTCAAGTTCCCCCAGAATAACAACAAGTGGTGCAGCAACAACCGCACCAAGATCACCATCCTGCTGACCTACGTGTTGTGCTCCATCGTGTGCGTCCCGCTGAACTTGTCCCTGACCATCAGCGGCAAGGCCGTCAATGTGGACGACAATGGCAAGCTCAGCAAGAACAAGTCGATGCCCAACGTTACCATCTACGTCACCAGGTGACCATAATAATAGTTTTATTCCATTTCGCATAACAACAGAGAAAATAGACTATTATGATGTTTAAGAAAGAGTAGTCAAACTCCACGAGGAATTCTTCTGAAGTACAAGTGATCTTTTCAACAATAACCGCTTAATCTTGAATTTAAAGATATTTATATTTAGCACGTGGGACCAATGTCATGAAAACCAGGCCAAAATTCTAAAAATAACAAAAATAAGGTAAACGAGACTAAACACTCACTTGAAGAAAATGTATTAAACTTAAAAAAATTGGTCTAAAGAGTTTAGACAGTACTTCCCTCGCTGTCGGAAACTTGACGACTGCATGCCTATTGTGTTTTTTTTCTCATTACATTTTTGTAGTGGGAATTTAAAAAAAAATTGCGATGACGTCATCAACATTTTTGCAAGGACACGTATATCAGTTGGGATAGATGTAGTGTAATACTAAGAATAAAATTATTATATTCTCAAATTTTCGGGAAAATGAATTGGGTCGTTTGAATATTGATTTGTAATAATCAATAAAATAACGAAACAATTTACTCACGTATACCTACGTATCAGAGGCAACTGAAAATCGTGTATGTATAAACATTGTTAATTTAAGATGACAGGCGTAACAGCATACGTGAGAGCCAAACACAGAAACTGTAAACAAAACGACCGTCGGTTTTATTGCTTCGACTTCCGCTTATTATATAAAACATTGGGTTTTATTTTAATTCTTGACGGTGAAATTCACAATTGGTTGATTATAAACATGTCTATTTCACATTCGCGGAATCAAGTGAACGCATAAAACAAATGCAGGTCTGTAATGTTAAGGTCGATGTAAATAAGCGTGCTACCCTTATGTTTCAACGGAGTTTTTCCTTTAACAAATTTTGTGTCTACCAAATTGGGTTGGTTGGGGTGTAATACTAATAATAAGTGTTGCCTTTAATTTAATCAATAAAATAAATTGACTTCATTAATTTTTTTGAACCACCTCTTAAGAAAATCTAAAAAATATGAATGGAATGATAAATCACAAGTACAAACTCATCGTATTTTTTGCATTTTAGATAGGATTTATTCAGCAAAATTTAAGGGTGACGTCATCAATTTTTTTAGGAGGGATGAACAAATACATTTTGAACAAAAGTTTACCATGCTTATAATAACTTTAAAATATTCCCAAGATTTCAAAGCATTCGGTTTTGTAATTCCTGATTAAATCGATAAAATAAATTCACGCCTTCATTAATTTTTTTGAGTCACCCTGCATATGCAAATCCAAAAATATGAATGGAATGATAAATCACAAGTACAGACTCATCATATTTTGTACATTTTAGATACGATTTATTCGGAAAACTTTTGAGCTGACGTCATCAGTTTTTTCTAGAAGATAACCAAATATATTTTGACTAAAAATTTATTATGCTCTTTATAACCTTAAAACATCTGCAAGATTTCAAAGCATTCGGTTTTGTAGTTCCTGATTAAATCAATAAAATAAATTTACGCATTCATTAATTTTTTTGAGTCACTCTGTATATGCAAATCCAAAAAATATGAATGGAGTGATAAATGACAAGTACAGGCTCATCATATTTTGTACATTTTAGATATGATTTATTCGGCAAACTTTCGAGCTGACGTCATCAAGTTTTTGGAGGGGATAAGCAAATATATTTTGACTAAACATTTATTATGCTCTTTATGACCTTAAAACATCTGCAAGATTTCAGAGCATTCGGTTTTGTAGTTCCTGATTAAATCAATAAAATATATTTACGCATTCATTAATTTTTTTGAGTCACCCTGTATATGCAAATCCAAAAAATATGAATGGAGTGATAGTTCACAAGTACAGACTCATCATATTTTGTACATTTTAGATATGATTTATTCCACAAACTTTTGAGCTGACGTCATCAAGTTTTTGGAGGGGATAAGCAAATATTTTTTGACTAAAGATTTATGATGCTCTTTATAGCCTTAAAACATCTGCAACATTTCAAAGCATTCTGGTTAGCAGATTAAAAATTAAATTTCAAAATGTTGTTTTATAATTTTGATTTTTTTTCCAAAAATCTGGACGTTTCGGGTGAAAAGTCGATTCAGAGTTGTAAACTACATGTGTAGGACTATGTTATTTTATACAATTGAAAACCCATTTACTATGTACAATTTTGAAGTGACGTCATCGCTTTAGTGGTGGGGATGATTCGACAAATTTTGGTTAGCGTTTTACCATCTACATGATATTCTTAATATAAGTACAAAATTTCACAACAATCGGTCGAGTACTTTCGGAGATTATCTGTCTAATAAAAATCCGTGACAACAGACGGACAGACGGACAGACGGACGGACAGACGGACAGACGGACAGACGGACAGACGGACAGACGGACAGACGGACAGACGGACAGACAGACGGAAATGGGAGACCTATTTCTTCGTCTTCTAGGGGTCATGAAAGATCGAGAAAACGTAAAAGTAGAGAGTCGGCCGACGGACTCGATTACAATACTTCCTTTGCTTACGCTCGGGAAGTAAAAAAAGAATCAATTGTCGTGTCTTCTGATCTGGATAGAATTGTTCCTATAATTCTTTCCCCCTTCATTTGATGGTTCTAAAATCTAAAACTTCCTAAAAAAGACTTCTTTCCATTGCCATTTATTATATTTCTTAAAAAAATACATACATTTTAACTCAATTTATTTTCCAACGTTTCGACCATTAATTTTTTTCTTCTTATTGCACTCAGACTCACCGGGCCGAGATGCTAGTAGCTTGAATGATTGAACGACAACAAAAAATTAATGTTCGAAACGTTGGAAAATAAATTGAGTTAAAATGCCTAATGTTTTTTTTTAAGAAATCTTACATAGCATAAATGTATTTACTGTTTATTGCATTTACGAGTTAATGAATCTCGAAAAGGTAAACATACAAGTTACTGACATTTGTTTATTTTGTGCATTAGAAAGCCATTTATGAGAAACGTAAACAAAAATAATACCAGGATTCTAAAATTAACGAAATAAAAAACGACAGAACGTGAGCAAAATTCTCCTTTTAATTGTTGTCGTTTTTTTTATTATTCATTTTTCAAGTCTACTTAATTTTTTAAGTAATTTTGTTAATGTCTCCTAAATCACGTCATCAATTTTTTAACGGAAACGAGTAAATAAACTTTCGTTAATTTCTTGTAATCAATAAATCATATATTCTATAGAGTTTCTTGAATAAATTGTGAATTTTGATTGTGCAAACGTTACTTTTTAGGATTATCCTTTACATTAAAATTAAAATAGGAGTCGATTATTATTAAACCCAAAATTCTGTATAATGGTCCCGTAGTTTGTTGTATTGATCAATGTAAGACTTATAGCAATACCGGAGGTTTGTTTGTCATTTGTTAAAAAAGCGAAAATTTTAAACGTTTAAATTAAAAAAAAATCGGGGAAAAATTTACTTTTCAATAAAATATGTAAATATACTCGATTCTGCCTTCGGTATCAAAAATATTATAATATTTTTGTTTACTAGCCCTATGACCTGATTTTCGCACCAGATACCTCGATCTCTTTAGTATTCAGAATGAAAAAAAGAAGGTATCTATCGTTCCTAATGAGAAAACAGTTTCTTTTCCGAAAAGGTTCAAGAATGTGCATTCCGATTTTGAGCTTTCGATTCCTCGAACCTTTCTAGCCCTAGGACCTTATTGTCGTGCTGGATACTCGATCCGTTTAGTTTTTAGAAGAATATTGTTACTTTGAACGGGTACTTAAAATCCGCGTGGGTAAAACTCAACAATTTATTTCTCAAATTTACACAACTGATTACACAGCGAAAATGTACAAAATAATTCCGGCGCAACTTGACTGGCTTCTTTCAACAATCGCTTAACTCTATTTAAAGCCATACATTCCTCTGGATGGATCGCGAACGCCGCTTCGAGGTTTTTCTGGATCTCGCAATCGAGACTTCCGGTAACTCGCTCCAGGCATGTCTTTATGCAAACGCCGCACATACTAGAAAAGCCTCGATAAACCCATAAGCGTCGTACCGGGCTGGCGTATGGATTTATTTAGTAACAATATAGTATTTTGAATATACTTAGGACTGTGTCAATTTTAAAAAAACAATTTAATGAATTCTGTCTTCAGTATCAAAAGTATTAAAGTATATTTATTTACACTTACTGTTGACTAAAAACAAATCCATTGCTTGACCACTGATTTTTTTCTGATTTAAAGCTGAAATTTTAGTTGTGTGGTGAATGGTTTTCGAAATATTCGGGTTTAAAGTTAATTTTTGAAAATCTCAAAATTTGTCACACTAGTATTATAGCTAGTAGAACTTCTGAGGGTCGAAATTTACCAATTCAGGCAGATGAAAAAGGTGTTGTTGGACCGAGGTTAGAGAGGAATATCGAAAATTGCCAGGAATTTTAGCATTTTTGTTAAGGACTTATTTATATTTATTCTGGAAAAAGTAAATAACCAAAAGTGATTAAAAAAATTGCATTTATGGGGGGGCAATACGAAAAATCGCAGTTCAAATTAAAATTTTTCAAATATTTCAAAATTTGTCACTTTTCATTTTGTCGATTCGGGAAAAATAGTAGGTATTTTCGAAGAAATAAATCCATAGAAAAGTTCTGAAAATTTGAAATGACAAAAGAAATTTTTTCAATAATTTGCGGCGGTGTTCTAGAAAAATTCAAAATTGTCATGGGAGAAGGTGAAAAATGTAATTTTTGGCGAAGTTGTCTAAAAATCCACCAAAAATTTTAAGCGATAGATTTTGAACAACTGAATCGAAAAACATCAAGTGTTGATAGTCTCGGACCAAGATTAAAGGCGAATATCCAAAATCCCAGAGAAATCGAGAATAAGAAAAAATAATTCAAAGACGATACCATGACAGAAATATTTGGGGTCAAAATTGAGTTTAAATATTTCACTTGGCGATTCTGGAAAATTATACGAATTTTTGAAAAAATGAAGCCGTAAAAAACTTCTGGAGGTTGAAATCAACAAAAGATTCTTTCTGTAAATTTGCTCTAGAAAAGGTCAAAATTTTTGTAGGGGAAGGTACTGAAAAATTTCACTTTTGGCGAAGTAATTGCGGGTTCCTGACCAAGATTACAGGGAAACATCGAAAATCCCACAGAAATCGTAGCATTTATATTAAGGACTTACTTAACTAGTTGCACTCTGGAAAAACTTTCCAAAACTAAAAAGTCCTGAACAGATCCAGACCTACCAAATTTTGTGGACTTTTTTGAAAAATTTTCAATTGGAATAGTTTTGAAAAACATGCAAATTAAAAATCTGAAAAATGTGTCAAGTTTTTTGTAATATTGCAATCCGTCAGAGAAAATAGTGAACTGAAGAATATGAAAATTTTTTAATAGATGATTCTGGAAAAACGGTTGGAGTTATAGAAGAAACGAACCCGAAAGTGACCTCTGCAGTTCGAAATCTGGGAGAAAATATTTTTAGTTAAGTTTTGAAAATGGTCGAAAATGGGCCGAAAAATATGACTTTTTTGGAGTTTGGTTTTTTATTATCTTGGTTTTTTCCATTATACCAATTTTTAACATTTCGATTTTATATATTTTTTTAAATTTTTTAGTTTTTCGATTCTCTATCTTTTGGATTTTGTAAATTTTAGATTTTGCAATTTTTCGATTTGCAGTTTTACGAGTTTACAAATTCTAATTTTTCAATTTGCAGTTTTTCGTTTCGGTTTTTTATTTTCTTTATTTTTTCAATTATTCACTTTTTCCGTATTCTAATTCTATACTTTTTCTTTTTCCAGTATGAATTTTTTTCAATTTTTGAGTGTCTCAATTTTTCGATTTGTAATATTTCGGTTTTTAGTTCTTGTTTTTCTTCATGATTTTTCAGGTTTTCGTTGCTTCAGTTTTTGATTTACGATAATTCTAGTTTTCACTTTAAATAGGTACTAATAATAATTTTAAAATGTTTTCATTTATTTAATTTTTCAATTTTTCGATTCTTCAGTTATTTATTTCTCCAAATTTTGATTTTCAATTTTTCGTGTCGGTTTTTAGTTTTTTTATTTTTACAATTCTTCCATTTTTCTATGTTGCAATTTTATAATTTTTTGTTCATTTTTAATTTTTTCAATTTTTCGTTTCTTTCAGCTCTTCGAGTTTTCATTTTAAAATTTTTCAGTTTTTTGATTTTCCAACTTTTGGATGTTTGAGATTTTTGATGTTGCAATTTTTCGGTTTGCAGTTCCAGGAGTTTTCAATTTTTCATTTCTTCAATTCTTCGATCTGCTCTTTTCCGTTTGGGTTTTGTATTTCCTCTATTTTTCAATTTTTCGGTTTTCCAATGTTCTGATTTTATAATTTGCAAAATTGCAAAACTGGAAAATTTAAAAATTGGAAAATCGAGGAATTGAAAATGATTAAACATTTGAAAAATTCAACAAAAAAATAAAATCGAGAGAAACGTTGAAAATAAAATTTAAAAAAATTTGGAAAAATGTTACTTTTGAAAAAGTTGTCTAAAAATCTTCAAAAAATTCTAGAATGTAGATCTCGACGTGTTGATTCCAAAAATGTAGCATGTTAATGGTGATGGAGTAGTATTTTCAAAATATTCGGTTTTAAAATGATTTTTTTTAATTCCAAAAATTGCAAATTTTCAAAAAGTGACTCTGGAAAAACGGTTGTAGTTATCGAAAAAACGAGCCCGGAAGTAACTTCTCCGGCTCGAAATGTACAAGAAAATGTGTTTAGTTAAGTTTCAAAAATGGTCGAAAATGGGCTGAAATTTAAACAAAAATAGGTGTAAAATGTTTTCTGTTCTTAAACTGCACTTTTGCTATTTATTAAATTGTGACATACTCTGATTGGTGAGAAAAAATATTGGCTGAAAATTGTGAGCACTGTTTATTTTTGGATATTAGAACTAAAAAAAATGCGGAGTTAGAGCAAATCAGTTAAAAATAGAATAATTTTTTTCTCAGAAGAACATAACTTTACAAAATTAAGAATCTCGTCAACAGATATAGAGCTACTAAATTTTGTGACAATTTAAAAGTGAAATAAAATAAAGCCAAAGATTGGACCCCGATCATACCCGCCCCGATCTCAATTCTTAATTGTAATGAATGTTTCATTCGTTGCCAGATCGAGGGGCGGGGCTTAATTGCAAGATACATATTTGTCTACAAGAATTTAGCATTTAAACATGTTTTAAGCTTCTAGTTCTGCAAAGACGACTACGCATATTAAGAAAAAAGGCAAAATATATGCCCCGCCCACCCACCCTGTCTCAATTGTGATGACTTTTTTTATCGTCGCCACCCAAAGGAAAGAAATTTAATTGCAAAATCGTCATTATTTCTTATTTATATTTTAAACGTGTTTTGAGTTTCTAAGAATAAAAAAATCTTCACAATTGAGATAAAGTGGGTGGGCGGGGTTTATATTTTGTTTTTTCTCTTAATATACACAGTATTCTGTGAACAACATGATACTCAAAAACACGTTTTTAATTTCTTGTAAAGAAGTAAGTCTTTTGCAGTTAATCTCCGCCTCGTTGGTTCACGACGCATAAAAAAAATCATCACAATTGAGATAGGGCGGGTGGGCGGGGCTTATATTTTGCCTTTTTTTTTTCTTAATATACATAGCCATCTTTTCACAACATGAAACTTAAAATATCTTTAACATGGAAAATTTGTATAAGGAAATATTGATTTTGTAATTACGCTCCGCCCCATAATTGTAAAATCCATATTTCCTTGCAAAAATGTACGACGATGTATATAGGAAAAAAAGGCAAAATATAAGCCCCGTCCACCCGCCCTATCTCATTCTGATGATTTTTTTTATTCGTCTTGAGCCAAGGGGGCAGAAGTTAACTGCAAAATTCTTTTTTCTCAAAAATATGTTTTTGAGTATCGGGTTGTCCAAAGAGTACTATGTATATCAAAAAAAGCCAAAGATTAGACCCCAAGGGGCGGGGCTTAATTGCAAAATCCATATTTGTCGACAGGAATTTACCATTTAAATATGTTTTAAGTTTCTAGTCCTGAAAAGACGACTACGTGTATTAAGAAAAAGCCAAAATAAAAATATAAAACTTTTCTGATTTGAAAGTCCCTCAGAGAAACTATTGGACTAACGAATAACAAAATTTTTTACTTTTGTTTTTGTAAACAGAAAAAATCGAAAATTTTGCAGTTTTTGAAAACGCTGAAATAAACAAGTAGATCAAAATTTATAAAATTTCATTCGGCGATTTAAAAAAAAATGGTAAAAAGAAATGAAGTCATAAGAATCTTCCAGAGGTAAAAATAGAAAGTCAAAATTCTCATTGGAGAAAATGCTAAAAAACTGAATTTCTTTTCGAAATTTCTTAAAAATCCACCAAAAATTCTGAGCGATAGATTTTGACGCGATGAATCGAAAAACATTGAATGTTGATAGTCCTGGACCAAGATTCGGGATGAGGATCGAAAATTTCGGAGCAATCGTAGCATTTTTGTTAAGGATTTAGTTAACCCTATTCCGGAAAAACCGGCTGTCTTAAAATCATTAAAAAAATTATGTTTACGCAGAAGTGATACATCTATACAGAAAAATAATCTATAGGAATTTTGTGAACGCCGAAATGAACAAAAGACATTTTTTGGTTATTTGCGCTGTGTTATTATTTTTATTATTTCTGTTTTTCTAATATTTTAAAAATAAATGTGAAAAACTCTACAAGAATTCTAAAAAATACATAGGTTGTCAAAACACATTTACAGGATATCATTTGTTTCTTACACTGTTACTGGTATTATTTATCTAAGTATATTTGTTTTAATGTATACTTAACGAGCTTTACATTTTTAATGTTGAAAAGGTACGTGGACGACAACTACCAGCACGTGAGCTCCTACGTCTACGCCATCGCCATCAAGCTCATCCCCAGCGTGCTGCTCACCGTGCTCACCACCCTGCTCATCATCGAGCTGCTCCACGCCAAGGAGCGCCGCAAGAACCTGATGAACCCCAAGAAGGACGAGAACGCGAAGATGCGCAAGCCGAGCCAGAGGTTCCTGGACAAGGAGAAGCAGACTGATCGCACCACGAGGATGCTGGTGGCGGTGCTGCTGCTCTTCCTCATGGTGGAGTTTCCTCAAGCCATTTTTGGAATGTTCAATGTCATTATCGGGCAAACTTTCGAACTGCAGTGTTACCAGCCGTTGGGTAAGTTTCGGGGTTGGCGAGCCTGGGCGCTTAATAAAGTCGGTTTATGATGTGGTAATTTTGCAAAATGTGTGTCGATAAACTTGAGAGGTGATTAAAAGTTGTTTGAACTGGTATCAAAGCCGGCGGTGTGGTGTGGTTCGATGTAACGAATTAGAGCGGAGGTCGTAAAGTGAATATCACGTTAAAAATTAAAGGTTGAAGAGATGTATTCTTAATTGTCGTTTTATATGTGGCCTGATTTTAATTAGAAAATATATTTTTGTTAAAAACTTTGCGCGATAAATGTTCAGAAAGTTTGTGTTTAGTAGTTTTCGTATTTGAACGCCAGAATTATAGCTGCTCTGGGACGCTAATTTAAAATACAAACAACTGCTAAGTTATTTACACTTAACTTCCTTGGCCTCTAACTTTGAGATGATGAAAAGCTGATTATAAATATCTCAACTGTGATTGTATTTTATGACACAAAAATTGGCCGAAGGTTGTATCGACAGAACTTCTCTCGCCCCTGAAGTGCAGCCAATCAAATCCGGCTTATTATTGTCATTTTTTAATAATAATAATAATTTATTATTCATATAAACATACACGTTTTCTGCATAAATCACACATACATACTATACATAATACAACAATAAATATAGAAATGACAATTTGAGAAAATATATTTTTTTGCGATTTTTGTTTACTGATAACCTCTATACAGTAACTTGGCTTGAATTTTTCAATTTCCATTTGTAATTTTTCGAGTTTTCAAGTTTAAATTTTTCAGTTTTTCATTTTCCAAATTTTGAATTTTCCAATTTTTAGGTTTTGTAATTTTTCTATTTGCAATTTCACGAGTTTTCATATTTTAATTTCCGTATTCTGACGCTATACTTTTCCTTTTTCCAGTATGAAATTTTTCAATTTTTCGATTTGGAGTTGTTCAGTTTTCAATTTTAGTTTTCCATATTCTGATTGTACAATTTTTTTCTTTTTCTTAATATGAAATTTTTCAATTCTTCGTTTCTTCAGTTTTTGATTTACAATTACATATTCTAGTTTTAGCTACTTACAATGATTTGAATTTTTTTTTCATTTATTCGATTTTCAATTTTTCGATTCTTCAGTTTTTCATTTCTTCAAATTTTCGATTTGCAATTTTTTGTTTCGGTTTTTCATTTTTTTTCATTTTAAAATTTTTCAGTGTTTTTATTTTCCAACTTTGGCTGTTCCAGTTTTTTCATTTTGCAATTTTTCGATTTGCAATTTCAGGAGTTTTCAATTTTTCATTTCTTCAATTTTTCGATTTTCTCTTTTCCGTTTCGGTTCTTTATTTTCTTTATTTTGTCAATTTTTCGGTTTTTCAATGCCCTGATTTTATGATTTGCAAAATTGCAAAATTGGAAAATAAAAAAATTGGAAAATCGAGGAATTGACAGAAACGTTAAGAAAATAGAAGCAATGAAAAAACGAAAAATTGTGAAGAAAAGTCGAGAAAATGACAATTAAAAAATTCACGAGTTTTCAGTTTTTCGATTTTTCAGTTTCTCATTTCTTCAATTTTTCGATTTGCTCTTTTCCGTTTCGGTTTATTATTTTCTCAATTTTTTTCAATTTTTCACTTTTGGTAATACTTTCCAATTTTTAAATTTGCAATTTTTCAGTTTTCAATTTTTGATGTACAATTTTCCTACTTTCCATTTTAAATATGCAATAATAATCAACGACTTGAAAAATTAAAGATTCGAAAAACTGAAAAATCGAGATTTTAAAAATTGAGAAACTTAAAAATCGAAAAAACGAATTGTATCTTGTAAAATCGAAACAATGAAAATTAAAGAAATAAGAAAATCGGATAATTGGAGTTCCAAAAATTTGCCAAATTTGAAAAATTTAAAATTGGGAAATCGAGGGATTGAAGAATCAAAAATTGACCATTTGAAAAATTCAATAAAAAAATATAAAATCGAAATGAATGTTGAAAAAAAAACGATAAATTGAGAAATAGAACCGAAAAATTGCAATTTTTTGGGTTTTAGTTTTTCGATTTTTAAAATTTAAAATTTTTCAGTTTCTCGATTTTTCAACTTTTCGTTTCTTCAATTGCAATTTTTGTACTTTTGCGTTTACATATTTAATAATAATTATAATTTTAAAATTTTTCGATTTTAATTTTTCTATTTGTCAGTATTTAATTTTTTAATTTGTCGATCTTTCAATGTTACAGTTTTTCAACTTTGTTATTTTGATGATACTATAATTTTTGAGTTTACAATTTTTGGATTTTCCAATTTATCGATTGAGTTTACAATTTTCGGATTTTCCAATAATTTTTCGATTCGATTCGTTTCTTTTGTTTTCAATTTCTCGATTCATTAATTTATTTTTATGTTTCTCGGTTTTTAGTTTTTAAATTTTTTCCGATTTTCCACTTTTTGGATTTTGCAACTTTTCGTTTTCCAATTTTTACGACTTTTGAATTTTTCAAATCGTAAAACTGAAAAATTTGAAATAAAAAATGGAAAAAATATAAAATGAAAATTTTGGATAAGCTAAAAATTGGAAATCAACGACTTGAAAATTTAAAAAAACGAAAGATTGAAAAATCGGAAGAATAAAAATTGAGAAAATTTAAAAATCGTGAAATTTCAGGAGTTTTCAGTTTTTCATTTCTTTCATTTTTCGATTTGCTCTTTTCCATTTCGGTTTTTTATTTTCCCTATTTCTTTGATTTTTGGTTTTTCAATGTTCTGATTTGATAATTTTTTCTCTTTTCAATGTAAAATGTTTTAATTTGGGATTGGAAATTTGAAAAATTGTATAAAAGGAAAATCATGAAATCATAAGGAACATTGAAAAAGCAAAAGAATTTAAAAAACGAAAAATTATGGAATACAATCAAAGGAATGAAAATTAAAAAATCGGGAAATTTCACAACTTCTGAGTTTTTCATTTCTTCAATTTTTTTTCTATTTTTTCAATTTTTCGGTTATTCAATGTTCTGATTTTATAATTTTTCCTATTTTCAGTGCAAAATTTTTCAATTGAAGATTGAAAATTTGAAAAATGGAATAAAAGAAAAATTATGATAAAATCGTAAGAAACATTGAAAAAACGTATTAGAAAAATAAAAATTGTGAAACAAAATTGAGAAATAGCAAATTGAAAAATCGGAAACTATGATACAAAATTGAGAAAATGTGAAATTAAATCAAGAATTTGAAACGATTGAAAATTTGAAAAATTGAATATAAGAAAAATTATAAAATCATATGGAAATGTAAAAACGAAAAATTGTGAAATAAAATCGAGAAAAAGAAAATTAAAAAATCAGGAAATTTCACGAGTTGTCAGTTTTCCGATTTTTCAATTTTTCATTTCTTCAATTTTTCGATTTGCTCTTTTCCGTTTCGGTTGTTTATTTTTCTGGTTTTTCAATTTTTCGGTTTGTCAGTGTTCTGATTTTATAATTTTTCCTTGTTTTCAATGTGAACATTTTCAATTTAGGATTGAAAATTTGAAAAATTGAAAAAAAAAATTATAAAATCGTAAGAAAGATTGAAAAAACAAAGGAATTCAAAAACCGAAAGATTGTGAAATAAGATCGAGAAAATTAAAATTAAAAATCGGTAAATTTCAGGAATTTTCAGTTTTATTTCTCAATTTTTGCGACTTCCTCTCTTCCATTTAGGTTTTTTCTTTTCTCTATTATTGCAGTTTTTTGTTTTTTCAATGTTTTGATTTTATAGTTTTTCCTCTTTTCAATTTAAGATTGAAAATTTGAAAAAATGAATAAAAGAAAAATTCTAACATCGTAAGAAACATTGGAAAAACAAAGGAAAATAAAAAACGAAAAGTCGTGAAATAAAATCGAGAAAATGAAAATTAAAAAATCGGGAAAGTTCACGAGTTTTCAGTTTTTCGATTTTTCAATATTTTATTTCTTCACTTTTTCGATTTGCTCTTTTTCGTTTCGGGTTTTTATTTTATCTGTTTTTTCAATTTTCCGGTTTGTCAATGTCCTGATTTTATAAATTTTCCTCTTTCGATGTAAAATTTTTCAATTTAAGATTGAAAATTTGAAAAATTGAATAAAAGAAAAATTATAAAATCGTAAGAAACATTGAAAAAACAAAGGAATTTAAAACACGAAAAACTATGATACAAAATTGAGAAAATGTGAAATAAAAATTAAGAACTTGAAACGATTGAAAACTTGAAAAAATGAATAAAAGAAAAATGATAAAATCGTAAGAAACATTGAAAAAACAAACGAAAATATAAACGAAAAATTGTGAAATAAAATCCAGAAAATGAAAACAAAAAAATTGGAAAATATCACGAGTTTTCAGTATTTCGATTTCTCAATTTTTCATTTCTTAAATTCATCTACTTATTCTTTCCCGTTTCGGTTTTCTATTTTTTCTATTTTTTCAATTTGTCGGATTTTCAATGGTCTGATTTTATAATTTTTTCTTTTTTCAGTGTGAAAATTTTCAATTTAATATTGAAAATTTGAAAATTTGAGTAAAAGAAAAATTATGCAACGTAAGAAATATTGGTAAAACAAAGGACTTTAAAAAACGAAAAACTGAAATAAAATCGAGAAAATAAAAATTAAATAATCGGGAAATTTCAGTTTTTCGAGTTTTCAATATTTTATTTCTTCAGTATTTCGATTTGCTCTTTTTCGTTTCGGTTTTTTTATCTTCTCTGTTTTTTCAATTTTTCGGTTTTTCTATGTCCTGATTTTAAAAATTTTCCGGTTTCGATATGAAATTTTTCAATTTAAGATTGAAAATTAGAAAAATTGAGTAAAAAAAAAATTATAAAACATAAGAAACCAAACGAAAATAAAAACGAAAAATTGTGAAATAAAATCCAGAACCTGAAAATAAAAAAAATGGAAAATTTCATGAGTTGGCAGTATTTCGATTTCTCAATTTTTCATTTCTTAAATTTTTCGACTTATTCTTTCCCGTTTCGGTTTTCTAGTTTCTCTATTTTTTCAATTTTTCGGTTTTTCAATGTTTTGATTTTATAATTTTTTCTTTCTTCAATGTGAAAATTTTCAATTCAACATTCAAAATTTGAAAAATTGAATAAAAGAAAAATTGCACAACTTAAGAAACATTGATAAAACAAAGGACTTTAAAAAACGAAAAACTGTGAAATAAAATTGAAACGATTGAAAATTTTAAAAATTGAATATAAGAAAAACTATAAAATCATAAGGAAATGTAAAAACGAAAAATTGTGAAATAAAATCGAGAAAAAGAAAATTAAAAAATCGGAAAATTTCACGAGTTTTCAGTTTTTCGATTTTTCAATATTTTATTTCTTCAATTTTTCGATTTGCTCTTTTTCGTTTCGGTTTTTTATTTTATCTGTTTTTTCAATTTTTCGGTTTTTCAATGTCCTGATTTTATAAATTTTTCTCTTTCGATGTGACATTTTTCAAGTGAACATTGAAAATTAGAAAAATTGAGTAAAAGGAAAATGACAAAAAAATAACAAAATTTGAAAAAACAAAGGAATTTAAAACACGAAAAACTATGATACAAAATTGAGAAAATGTGAAATAAAAATCAAGAACTTGAAACGATTGAAAATTTGAAAAAATGAATAAAAGAAAAATGATAAAATCGTAAGAAACATTGAAAAAACAAACGAAAATAAAACCGAAAAATTGTGAAATAAAATCCAGAAAATGAAAATAAAAAAATTGGAAAATTTCACAAGTTTTCAGTATTTCGATTTCTCAATTTTTCATTTCTTAAATTCTTCGACTTATTCTTTCCCGTTTCGGTTTTCTAGTTTCTCTATTTTTTCAATTTTTCGGTTTTTTAGTGTTTCGATTTTATAATCTTTTCTTTCTTTAATGTGAAAATTTTCGTAAAAGAAAAATTATGCAACGTAAGAAACATTGGTAAAACAAGGACTTTAAAAAACGAAAAACTGAAATAAAATCGAGAAAATAAAAATTAAATAATCGGGAAATTTCAGTTTTTCGAGTTTTCAATATTTTATTTCTTCAGTATTTCGATTTGCTCTTTTTCGTTTCGGTTTTTTTATCTTCTCTGTTTTTTCAATTTTTCGGTTTTTCTATGTCCTGATTTTAAAAATTTTCCGGTTTCGATATGAAATTTTTCAATTTAAGATTGAAAATTAGAAAAATTGAGTAAAAAAAAAATTATAAAACATAAGAAACCAAACGAAAATAAAAACGAAAAATTGTGAAATAAAATCCAGAACCTGAAAATAAAAAAAATGGAAAATTTCATGAGTTGGCAGTATTTCGATTTCTCAATTTTTCATTTCTTAAATTTTTCGACTTATTCTTTCCCGTTTCGGTTTTCTAGTTTCTCTATTTTTTCAATTTTTCGGTTTTTCAATGTTTTGATTTTATAATTTTTTCTTTCTTCAATGTGAAAATTTTCAATTCAACATTCAAAATTTGAAAAATTGAATAAAAGAAAAATTGCACAACTTAAGAAACATTGATAAAACAAAGGACTTTAAAAAACGAAAAACTGTGAAATAAAATTGAAACGATTGAAAATTTTAAAAATTGAATATAAGAAAAACTATAAAATCATAAGGAAATGTAAAAACGAAAAATTGTGAAATAAAATCGAGAAAAAGAAAATTAAAAAATCGGAAAATTTCACGAGTTTTCAGTTTTTCGATTTTTCAATATTTTATTTCTTCAATTTTTCGATTTGCTCTTTTTCGTTTCGGTTTTTTATTTTATCTGTTTTTTCAATTTTTCGGTTTTTCAATGTCCTGATTTTATAAATTTTTCTCTTTCGATGTGACATTTTTCAAGTGAACATTGAAAATTAGAAAAATTGAGTAAAAGGAAAATGACAAAAAAATAACAAAATTTGAAAAAACAAAGGAATTTAAAACACGAAAAACTATGATACAAAATTGAGAAAATGTGAAATAAAAATCAAGAACTTGAAACGATTGAAAATTTGAAAAAATGAATAAAAGAAAAATGATAAAATCGTAAGAAACATTGAAAAAACAAACGAAAATAAAACCGAAAAATTGTGAAATAAAATCCAGAAAATGAAAATAAAAAAATTGGAAAATTTCACAAGTTTTCAGTATTTCGATTTCTCAATTTTTCATTTCTTAAATTCTTCGACTTATTCTTTCCCGTTTCGGTTTTCTAGTTTCTCTATTTTTTCAATTTTTCGGTTTTTTAGTGTTTCGATTTTATAATCTTTTCTTTCTTTAATGTGAAAATTTTCGTAAAAGAAAAATTATGCAACGTAAGAAACATTGGTAAAACAAGGACTTTAAAAAACGAAAAACTGTGAAATAAAATCGAGAAAATAAAAATTAAATAATCGGGAAATTTCAGTTTTTCGAGTTTTCAATATTTTATTTCTTCAATATTTCGATTTGCTCTTTTTCGTTTCGGTTTTTTTATCTTCTCTGTTTTTTCAATTTTTCGGTTTTTCGATGTCCTGATTTTATAAATTTTCCTCTTTCGATGTGAAATTTTTCAATTTAAGATTGAAAATTAGAAAAATTGAGTAAAAAAAAATTACAAAACATAAGAAACAAAACGAAAATAAAATCGAAAAATTGTGAAATAAAATCCAGAAAATGAAAATTAAAAAATTGGAAAATTTCACTAGTTTTCAGTATTTCGATTTATCAATTTTTCATTTCTTAAATTCTTCGACCTACTCTTTCCCGTTTCGGTTTTCTATTTTCTCTATTTTTTCATTTTGTCGGTTTTTCAATGGTAGGTATGATTTTTTCTTTTTTCAGTGTGAAAATTTTCAATTTAACATTGAAAATTTGAAAAATTGAGTAAAAGAAAAATTATACAACGTAAGAAACATTGGTAAAACGAAGGACTTTAAAAAACGAAAAACTGTGAAATAAAATCGAGAAAATGAAAATTAAAAAATCGGGAAATTTCACGAGTTGTCAGTTTTTCGATTTTTCAATATTTTATTTCTTCACTTTTTCGATTTGCTCTTGTTCGTTTCGGTTTATTTATTTTCTCTAATTTTTCAATTTTTCGGTTTTTCAATGTCCTGATTTTATAAATTTTCCTCTTTCGATGTGAAATTTTTCAATTTAAGATTGAAAATTAGAAAAATTGAGTAAAGGAAAAATTACAAAAACATAAGAAACACTGAAAAAAACGAAGGGAATTAAAACACGAAAAACTATGATACAAAATTGAGAAAATGTGAAATAAAAATCAAGAACTTCAATAAAGCACCAATATAGAGTCATAATGTTTTGCGTGTTTCAGAGAGGATTTATTAGACAAATGAGATGACGCCATCAATTTTTTGGAAGGAGATAAAGGAATAAATTTTGATTTAGAAAATATACACACAAAATTTGACAACAATTATGTGTAATAAAAATAAAATAAACCGCATCTTGCCACATTTCAAGTACGATTTACTAAGCAACATTTAACGAAATTTCCGAATAAACGTTCCGGAGCTCCGGACTTCAAATTACCGCACTCATCTCCTCCACAAAGCAGCCCTGAAAATCGAAAAAAACCTTATCTTTCCTGCTATATCTCCGGCGTGAATAATTCTACGTTTATTTGCATCGTGTTAATATTTGCCCTGTTATAACTGAATCCTACCACGTCTTTATTAAATGTGCAGCATTACGTTCAAAATTAATTAATAAACTCGTGGACCGACTTTCGAAAGTGCGAAAGGCATACAAAAGACCGAAACAATTTCACCCGGAATTTCCGGCTAGCTTTTAGCGACATTTTTCCGAATTTCGCTTGTTGGAAGCGCTAATTAGTTTTACCTTAAATGTGAGACACTGTCCTAAAGCGATAATTAGATAATAAATTATAACTAAGTTAAACTTGTTGCGCAGAGCCGACTAATAAGGATAACGTCGTGGGAGGGTCTCGTAAGTGAAACCCCCGGTGTGGTGTATGCTGAAAGAAAAAGTGGATTACTCCAAGTGCGTCAGTCGGTAACTTTAAACATTGCCATGTTTACGAAACTAGCTATTAATTGGCTTCATTAATCTCTGCATTGTTTTACAAACTTAGCGTAAATTGTGAATTTCGGAAAGCTGTCGGCGGGTTTTGTAATCGTGAAGAACAAGGAGTATTTTTGTGCGATGTTTTAAAAAAGCTTTGATGTGCTGATGAAAAATGTCCCCCGGTTTAAATTTATGGTGTTAATTATAAGTTAGTATGGGATTAACGTGAAGATAAATGCGAGCTTCATTCTAAATTCAGAACAGGGTATTATGAATCTTGGAGTAAAATAAATAGCAGAGGAGAGACGCAAAAACGTACCAAGCTAACGATTACTTGTCACTATTCGATTTGTATTTTCACTGAAAATAAATAAATATTAAAAGAGTTCGTCACAGCGTAAAGCATAATCGGAATTTGTTTACATAATGTGCCAAAGAACAATTTACATACGAAGAATAATCGATTGTAGTACTACGCACAACTACAATGTAGTTACGTTGTTTTTAACCTACGATAACCTACGAATATTATTAGTATTTTTACTGATAGTTGGAATGTGTTTGAATGTAGACAATAAAAAAGTCATTGTCTAGACAGGGTGTCTGTAAATAATTAGCGTTATCTCGTAGCGGCACACTTTCCGCTTTTGCCGCTTTGTTGAAATAAAAATTAGAAAAAATGGAAAAATGGCCAGTCGAAATCGTCATTTCGTGCAAATACAAATGTAACGAGTTGGACTAAATGTGCGCATTAATAATCCTTAATGTTTGGTGTGTCTGGTGACAATAAAATTCAAATAATAAATATTTCAGATGACGTGGACGTCACGCGATATATTTTTATAAATGAAAATATAAAATGTTTTTCGTGTTTTTTTATATTTGTGTGTATTAGTGGGATATTATGTTTCTTATTATTTTTTTTACAAGAAGCAATTTATATTAATGAATCAGAACCGACTTATTTATTTTTCTAGAAATTCTGGGAACACAATATTTCTATTATTTTATGTAATGCGGTGTAAGCACGAAAATGACATAATAATTATCCCCACAAAATACCCTGACGTCATTACAATTTTTTTTAGTAAGATTTTACTTCAAATGTAAAGGTAGTGTGCACGTTTTTGTGTATGTAGACTGAATCAAAATTTTGAATTTATCCAAAAAGCTGGACTTGTTTGATTGTGCTTCAGAGAAGAGGAAAGTTCTCTTTAAATAGATTAAATCAATGATTAGCTCATATAAATTTAAGAAAAAACAGTTTTTCAATTTTTGGACCTAGAGATTTTACTTCAGGAAATGTTTAATTAATGACACCTATTTTTTGATAAAACTTCTTAAAATTTTCGTCTTACAAATGCTATTCAAATTTTTTCTGAATAAAAGTCTACTTTTCGCTGATGCACTCGCAATATCTAATTAATGAAAATTACAACGAAAAATTGTTTCAAAATTTGTAAACCTCGAGCTTTTATTTAATTTTTGTTTTGAAAGTAAAAAAAGCTCCTAGTGTTTTTTTTTCTGAGAATGTGAAAGAATCTCGATGGCCTATTTTTGAAGAATTAGAGAAAATCTCGAGGAAGCATGACATTTCTCAAGGATTTAAAAAGATTTCCGACGACCTTTAGTCATTTTTTAAGATTTTCAAACAGTCTTGAAGGAAGCTGGTGTTTTATTTTTGAATGATTTTAAAAAAAGTTCAAGGATTCTGCTATTTAAAGATTTTAAGCGAATCCTGGGAGCCTTAGTGTCCTTTTTTAAGGGTTTCACATAGCCTTGAGGCCCGTGAAATTTTATTTTTGAAAAAATAAAAAAAAAACTCTAGTTTCATTTCTTCAATTTTTCGATTTAATTTTTTCCGTTTCGGTTTTTTATTTTCTCTATATTTTATCAATTTTCCGGTTTTTCAATGTTCTGATTTTATCATTTTCCCTTTTTTTAACGTGAAAAGTTTCAATCTAAGAATGAAAATTAAAAAATTTGAATAAAAGAAAAATTATGAAATCGTAAAAACATTGAAAAAACAAAGGAATTTAATTAAAAAACTAGAAATTGTGAAATAAAATCGAGAAAGTGAAAATTAAAAAGTCGGGAAATTTCTCGAGTTTTCAGTTTTTCGATTTTTCAGTTGTTTGTTTCTTCAATTTTTCGATTTGCTCTTTTCATTTATTTTCCTTATTTTTTCAATTTTTCGGTTTTTCAGTGTTCTGATTTTATAATTTTTCCTTTTTTAAAATTAAAATTTTTCAAGGTAAGATTGAAAATCTGATAAATGGAATAAAAACAAAATGATAAAATCGTAAGAAACACTGAAAAATACAAAGGAAATGATTCTTCATTTCTACGAAAAACTGTAAAATAAAATCGGGAAAATGAAAGTTAAAAAATCGGGAAATTTCAGTTTTTCGATTTTTCAATTTTTCATTCCTTCAATTTTTCAATTTGCTTTTTCCGTTTCGGTTTTTTATTTTCTCTATTTTTTTCAAAGTTCCTATTTTTCTATGTTCTGATTTTATAATTTTTCCTTTTTTCAATGTGATAATTTTCAATATTAAATTGAAAAATTGAATAAAAGAAAAATTATAAAATCGCTAGAAGCGTTGAAAAAACAAAGGAACTTAAAAAACAAAAAATTGTGAAATAAAATCGAGAAAATAAAAGTTAAAAAGTCGGAAAATTTCAGGAGTTTTCAGTGTTTCGATTTTTGAGTTTTCATTCCTTCAATTTTCTGATTTGCTCTTTTCAGTTTCGATTTTTTTTTAATTTTTCGCATTTTCAATGTTCAGATTTTAAAATTTTTCGTTTTTTCGTTGTGAAAATCTTCAATTCAAGATTGCAAATTAGAAAAATTGAATAAAAGAAAAGTTATAAAATCGCTAGAAGCGTTGAAAAAACAAAGAAATTTAAAAAACGAAAAATTGAGAAAATAAAAGTTAAAAAGTCGGAAAATTTCACAAGTTCGAGCATTTGGATTTTTCAGTTTTCATTCCTTCAATTTTTGGATTTGCTCTTGGAAAGGAAATGAAAAAAGGAAAGAAAATCGTAAAACGAAAATTAAAAAATCGGGAAATTTCACAAGTTTCAGTTTTTCGATTTTTCAATTTTACATTTCTCCGATTTGTCGATTTGCTTTTTCCGTTTCGGTTTTTCTATAAATAAATAAATAAATAAAAATGTTGTGATTTTATAATTTTTCCTTTTTTCAATGTGATAATTTTGAATGTTTTACTGGAAAATTGAATAAAAGAAAAATTATAAAACGCTAGAAGCGTTGAAAAAACAAAGGAATTTAAAAAACGAAAATTTGTGAATAACATCGAGTGTTTCGATTTTTCAGTTTTCATTCCTTCAATTTTTTTATTTGCTCTTTTCCGTTTCGGTTTTTTTTTTAATTTTTCGCTTGTTCAATGTTCATAATTTTTCTTTTTTTTCAATGTGAAAATCTTCAATTCAAGATTGAAAATTAGAAAAATTGAATAAAATAAAAATTATAAATTCATAAAAAACATTGAAAAAATCAAAGGAAATTAAAACACGAAAAACAATTGTACAAAATTGAGAAAATGTGAAATAGACATCAAGAACTTGAAAAGATTGAAAATTTGAAAAATTGAATAAACGAAAAATTTTAATCTTGAGAGCCTTAGTGTCTTTTTTTAAAGATTTTTAAACAGTTTTAAGGGCCTTAGTGGCTTATTTTCGAACGAATTTGAAAAAATTTCAAGGGTTCTGCTTTTTCAAAAATTTAATCCTGAGAGCCTTCGGTGATTTATTTTCCCCACTTTTTCAATTTTTCGGTTTTTCAGTGTTCTGATTTTATAATTTTTCCTTTTTTTCATATTGAAATTTTTCAATTTAAGATTGAAAATTTGATAAATAGAATAAAAAAAAATGATAAAATCGTAAGAAACATTGCAAAAAAACAAAGGAAATGAAAAAAGGAAAGAAAATTGTGAAATGAAAATTAAAAAATCGGGAAATTTCAGGAGTTTTCAGTTTTTCGATTTTTCAATTTTTCATTTCTCCAATTTTTCGATTTGCTTTATCCGTTTTGGTTTTTCTATGTTCTGATTTTATAATTTTTCCTTTTTTCAATGTGATAATTTTGAATGTTTAATTGGAAAATTGAATAAAAGAAAAATTATAAAATCGCTTGAAGCAAAAACAAAGAAATTTAAAAAACGAAAAATTGTGAAATAAAATCTAGAAAATAAAAGTTAAAAAGTCGAAAAAATTCAGGAGTTTTCAGTGTTTCGAGTTTTCAGTTTTCATTCCTTCAATTTTTTGATTTGCTCTTTTCCGTTTCGGTTTTTTTTTTAATTTTTCGCGTGTTCAATGTTCAGATTTTATCATTTTTAATTTTTTCAATGTGAAAATCTTCAATTCAAGACTGAAAAATAGAAAAATTGAATAAAATAATAATTTTGATCTTGAGAGCCTTTGTGTCTTTTTTAAAGATTTTTAAACAGTTTTAAGGCCCTTGGTGGTTTATTTTCGAACGAATTTGAAAAAATTTCAAGGGTTCTGCTTTTTCAAGAATTTAAACAAATTTTGAGAGCCTTAGTGTCTTTTTTCACATAATCTTGAGGCCCTTAATATTTTATTTTTGGAAAAATTGCAAAAAATCTCTAGGAAGCTCAACGTTTGATTGATTAAAAACTTTAAAAGGATCTGAGGACCTTTGGTGTCTTTTTTAAAAATTTTGTTGAAGGTCCTTAGCGTGTTACTTTTGAAAAATTTTGAAAAAATTTCAAAGATTCGCGACATTCTGTTCTTTCAAGACTTGAAACAAATCCTGAGAGCCTTAGTATCCTTTTTAAAGAGTTTTGGGGCCCTTGGTATTTTTTGAACGAATTTGAAGACATTTATAGAACATGTGACGTTTGTTTCTTTAAAGATTTCAGAAGAATCTTGAGAGCCTTAGTCTCCTTTTTAAAGATTTTTAGACAGTTTTAGGGCCCTTGGTGGTTTATTTTTGAACGAATTTGAAGAAATTTCAAAGATTCTGCTCTTTCAAGAATTTAAACAAATCCCGAGAGCCTTAGTGTGTGCTTTTTAAAGATTTTCACATAGCCTTGAAGCTCTCGATGTTTTATTTTTGAAAAAAATGGAAATAAGCTCTAGGACGCAAGACCTTAAAATCTTTAAAGATTTAAAAAGATTCCTAACGACCTTTAGTGCAGTTTTTTTTAAGATTTTCAAATAGTCTTGGAGGATCTTATTTTTGGAAGAATTTCGGAAAATCTCTAGGAAGCGCAACGTTTGGTTGTTTAAAGACTTTAAAGCTCTTTGTGTTTTATTTTTGAACGATTTTGAAAAAAATTCAAGGATTCTGCTCTTTAAAGATTTTAAACGAAGCCTTAGTGCCTTTTTCTTTCGCATAGTCTTGGGGCCGTTAATGTTTTATTTTTGAAAAAATTGAAAACAAATTGTAAACATCTCTAGGAAGCGCAATATTTGGTTCTTTAGAAACTTTAGAAGGATCCTGAGGGCCTTTGGTGTCTTTTTTTAATTTTTAAATAGTGTTGAAGGTCCTTAGCGTTTTACCTTCGAAAAATTTTGAAAAAACTTCAAAGATTCGCGACATTCTGTTTTTTAAAGACTTGAAACGAGTCCTGAGAGCTTTAGTATCCTTTGTAAAGAGTTGTAATCAGAGCCTTGGTATACTTTGTAAAGAGTTTTAATCAGTTTTGGAGCCCTTGGTATTTTTTTGAATTCGAAAACATTTCGAGAATATATGGCGTTCAGAAGAATCTTGAGAGCCTTAGTGTCTTTTTTAAAAATTTTGAAACAGTTTTAAGGCACTTAGTGGTTTATTTTTTAACGAATTTGAAAAAATTTCAAGGGTTTTGCTCTTTCAGGAATTTAAAAAAATCCTAAGATTCTTGGTGTGCTTTTTTTAAGATTTTTACAAAGCCTTGAAACTCTCGATGATTTATTTTTGAAAAAATTAGAAAAAACCTCTAGGACGCATAAATCTTAGGTTCTTTAAAGATTTAAAAAGATTCCTGACAATCTTTAGTGCAATTTTTTTTTAAGATTTTCAAATAGTCTTGGATGACCTTATTTTTGGAAGAATTTCGAAAAAACTCTACGAAGCGCAACGTTTGGTCGTTTAAAGACTTTAAAGCCGTTTGTGTTTTTTTTTGAACGATTTTGAAAAAATTTCAAGGATTCTGATCTTTAAAGACTTTAAACGAATCCTGGAAACCTTAGTGTCCCTTTTTGCATAGTCTTGATGCCGTTAATGTCTTATTTAAAAACAAAAATGGAAAAAATCTCTAGCAAGGGCAACAATTTTTTAAAAAATTGGAAACAATTTCTAGGGAGCACAACGTTTGATTGTTTAAACACTTTAAAATGATCCTGAGGGCCTTTGGTGTCTTTTTTAAAGATTTTCAAATAGTCTTGGAAACCCTTAGTGTTTTATTTTTGAGGAATTTTGTAAAAATTTCAAGGATTCGCAACATTGTGTTCTAATTTAAGAGAATCGTGATGGCCTTTAGTGTCTTTTTTTAAGATTCTCGCGTAGTTTTGAAGTCCTTGATGTTTTGTTTTTGAAAAAATTGAAAACAAGTTGAAAAAATGTCTAGGAAGCTCAACGTTTGGTTGTTTAAAAACTTTAAAAGGATCCTGATGTGTTTTTTTTTAATTTTCAAATAATGTTGAAGGTCCTTAGTGTTTTACTTTAGAAAAATTTTGAAAAACGAAACGAATCCTGAGAGCCTTAGTGTCCTTTTTAAAGAGTTTAAAGCAGTTTTGGAGCCCTTGGCATATTTTTGACCGAATTTGAAAACATTTAGAGAATATGTGGCGTTTGTTTCTTTAAAGATTTTAGAAGAACCGTGAGAGCCTTAGTCTTCTTTTTAAAGATTTTTAAACAGTTTTAGGGCCCTTGGTGGTTTGTTTTTCAACAAATTAAAAAAAAATCAACGGTTTTGCTCTTTAAAGAACTTAAACAAATCCTGAGAGCCTTAGTGTGCTTTTTAAGATTTTTACGTACTCTTGAGTCTCTCAATATTTTATTTTTGAAACAATTTTAAAAAATCTCTATAAAGCGCAAAGTTTGATCGTTTAAAAACTTTAAAAGGATCCTTAGGGCCTCTGGTGTCTTTTTTTTCATTTTCAGATAGTCTTAGATGCCCTTAATGTTTTATTTTTGAAATATTAAAAAAAAAACAAAAATTCGCGACATTCTGTTTTTTAAAGGCTTCAAACGAATCCTGAGAGCTTTAGTGTCCTTTTTAATGATTTTTAAATAGTTTTTGAGCTCTTGGTGGTCTGTTTTTGAACGAATTTGAAAAAAATTGAAGAGTTCTGCTCTTTATAGAGTTTAAACAAATCCTGAGAGCCTTAGTGTGCCTTTTTTAGATTTTTACATAGCTTTGAGATCCTCGAAATTTTATTTTTGAAAAAATTAGAAAAAATCTCTGGGAATCTTGAAGGCCCTTAGTGTTTTCTTTTTGAAATAGACGTTCTGTTCTTTAAAGACTTTGAATGAATTCTGAGAGCCTTAGTGTCCCATTTAAAGATTTTAACTGTTTTAAGGCCCTTGGTATTTATTTTTGGACGAATTGAAAAAATCGATGATGTTCTTTAAAAAGTTTAAAAGAATTTTGGGAACCCCTAGTGTATTTAAAAAACAAATGTGCAGGAATCTCGGGAGCTTTTAGTGTTTTCTTTTTTTAAATGCGATAGAATCTTAATCGCCCGTTCTAGTTTTCAAAATGTTTGAAAAAATCTCTAGGATCCGTGACGTTTTTTGATCCTTTAAAGAATTTAAAAGAATCCTCAGTTCCGTTGAGATATTTTGTATTTTTCTTTTCTGTGAAAACGGAAAAAAGGAATTTTGGAAGCCCATAGTGCGTTTTTTCTTAAGAATGTGAAGCAAACTGGGGAACTCCTAGTGGTTTTTTAGGAATCCCCTGACGTTCCGTTTTTGAAAAAGTTAGAAAAAATCTCGAGGATGCATAACGTTTCGTCTTTTAAAAATCTCTAAATATTCTTGAGGTCATTTACTATCTTTCTTTAAAGATTTTTAAGTAGATTTGAGGGTCTTGGTGTTTTATTTTTAAAAGATTTTGAAAAAAATTCAGGGATTGGCGACGTTCTGTTCTGTAAAAAGTTTAAAAGATTCTTGGAATCTCCTAGTAGCTTTTTTTTTAAAGAATGTGAAAAAAACTCTGGTACTCCTAGTGCTTTTTTAAGAATCGAAAATAATCTTGGAGATCCCTGGTGTTTTATTTTTAAAAGATTTAGAAACAAATTTCGAGGATGCGTGACGTTTGGTCTTTTAAAGGTTTCAAAAGGTTCCTGAGGTCCTTTAGTTTTTTTTAAGATTTTAAGTAGTTTTGGGGTCCTTGGTGTTTTATTTTTGAAAAATTTTGAAAAAAATTAAGAAATTAGCCACATTCTATTCTTTAAAAAGTTTAAAAGAATCTTGGGAGCCCCTACTGCCTTTTTTTAAAGCATGTGAAAGACCTTTGGAAACTTCTAGTGGTTTTTAAGAATCGAAAAGAATCTTGGAAACCTCTGGTGACATTGAAGTGTTTAAACGGATCTAGGTTAGATTGTGAAAAAAAATTTTGTCTTTTATTTCAAAAATTATTATTTGAAACAAAATACACTATTTAAATTAAACTTGACCGAAACAACTATGAATCGTTTTCAGTAAAATTAAACGTGCTCGCTGCGCTCGTATTCCTTGAGTTGTAATTCTTAACCACTTCAATAAATTCTAAAAAATACAAAAATCGCGTTGTGAAAATATTTAAATTCTTTTTTCGTTTGAAAAATTTAAGGACCGTCCTTCCAAAAATATTTTTTCAAAATGCTAAAGTGCGTTTAAAACTTATCAAACTTTGATCCAAAACAATGGACAGTGCATTATTGCATGCTCTAATTGCAATCCCTATAATATGATTACCTTGCAGGGATTTCACGAGTGATGAACTGTTTGATCTGATTTTCAATAAACGGTATAGGAATTCTGAATATTACCTGGGATCATCCGATTTGGACAATTAATTATATACAGAATAGGCCGCAATATATTAAAATAATTAACTTCCTCAAACAGAAATTGTCATTCAAATAATAATCCGAAGGCAACGTCTAGAAATTAATTTAGATCTAAATTAACTTGAAGAAATAAATCGGTTTTTTAATACCAATCAGTGAAAATTGTGCAAATGAGGAAAATATTTTCATTAAAATTTCCAGGGTCCGAAATTAACCCACTTGAATATTTTAACGCAAATTTTTCTTCGAAATTAAGCGTGACGGGATGAGCATTACGAACCTCTCTCACTTGATTGATTAAACATCTGAGTTGTGATATCTCACATAATTAGCTGTTTTATTTTACAAAAGATCGTTTGTTAGAACTGTAATTCTATAAGAAGATTTTTCTTTGATCAGATAACAAATTTGTTACGACGAAAAATTCTCCATTCTCAAAACAAAAACAGAAATCCACAGTTCATTTGTTGTCCTTCTCAGAAACAAAGCTTCTGTTGATTCGAAGCAAACAGTCTGTAAGAATTTAATTACAACCACGCTTTTCTCTATCGTCCTATTTCTGACCCTTTGATGTAATCATAATTAGAATTTGCAAAAGGAAATAACTGATTGAAATATGTATTTCGAGCACGATTTAATTTTTCTGTCGAAATTGCTTGCTCACGGGCTGTAGATCTAATCACACGGAAAAAAACATACTTTCGCTAAACATGAAATTTATCCGGGTTCCACTTAATCAATATCAGCACTGGATTTATGGCTTACAAGAGCGGTAATTTTTTCGCTCCACCAAACCCAAATGTTACACGAATTCGCGAACTTATACTCCCAAACACGGTTTCGATTTTTCTTTCCATTTATCGAGTTAATAAGTTTTGCGGAAAAATTACCCGCGGAACTCGATTTGGTAAATCAGATCTCGAGGCGGTACAGAATTAAGTGGCTTGGTTGAAAACATCGAACGGAAAAAATATCCGATGGATAATTTCCCATTCGGATTCCTGAACGATCCAAATCGTTTCGCAGACCTTGTACAATGTTACGGACTAGCTCACGTCAATGTTGTATTGAAATTTATTTCGGTATCCTGCGTCCATAAATATTTTATTTATTTTTAGCGCACCTCGTTTATTTTACTTTAATATTTATTGCTGGATAAATTATTGAGAAAAATGCGGGGAGAATGTTTAAGCTGGATTCTAAATAAACGTACCGGTTAATCCAGTGCGTTTAGCCCACATGGATCGGACCGGAATCATCGATTCGCTTTGTGTTGCAAATAGGACGAACGTGATTAATGTTATAGATCACCGATGTTGCCTATCATGAGGGACCCGACGTCGATCTTTTATGCTCTTATGCCCACTTTGAAAGAAGCGTGTCCGGATGAACGTTTTTCCTTAAAGAACGACGATCGACCTCGCCGGAAGTTTGTGCTTTCGTACGTATTGACAAGATTTAATCCGCGCTCAAAGAGAGCTAATTAATTCCAAATATTTTTTTTGGGGGGAAGTTAAGCAGATTTAGGTGGGAAGTCGCGCATTTATTGAGGATGTTTATTCTATTTGCGGTTAATTTAGATTAAATAGAAGCTCGTTCTGAAGGAAGGAACTGAATTGTGGTGAGAAATGAGTTGTTTTCTCAGCGTAGTGATTTTAAATTCGCAAAATTAAATTTTATAATTTTTCGAACAATCTGTATTTGTTCGGCTGTACGCCATGTACGAGGGAAGTTCAGTCTAAAAAAGTTTTTTTTAGTGCACGGAAATCAACGTATAAGTTAACAAAACCAATTGTCAGTGACAACGGCAAAAATATGCTGATAACGCTTGCAAAGCTCACGATATTTTCTGCATCAAATAAATACAAATATTGTTTCGAGCTTTGTACTCCCAAAAAGCTCTCAACAACTTCTCCAACACCTCAACTCAGTCGGTGTCCGTCAAATGGCGCCGAACTTAATTATCCTTTAAAAGTTTTCGGCTCGAAGCGCCGATTAACAGGCCATCTTTCAGTTCGGCTTCTCGTTTGCGGGAAACAGTTTGATAAATACTGAAAGCGTGTCCTAACGGATTAAGCGTCGTCACGAAAATGTCATGAATTTAATTTTATTATTAAACAGTGGCGGAATCACGACAGGATTACGTCTAATTCCAGTCGGGAAAGATATCCGCACAGTTCGATGGGTCAAATTCTCAAATTTCGGCTTGAATAATCATAAACGTCTCTCGAAAGTCTGGCATACTTGGGTATAAAAATTCGAGGCGCAATAAAAGTCCATAAATATCCGAATAATTTTAATCGTTGCGCGGTTCCCCTATCAAACATTTGGAAAACCATTATGCCGCCAATCGGAAACGACCCAATTCACCCCAAACTTCGATAAATATTGCAAAGCACGTTCGAGTGTAAGTGGCTGTAATATTTTTCGGGTTACGACATAATCATTATGATAGTGAATTGTAACATGAAAATAAGGAGTTTTGTATTTAAATGGAAGTTATTGTTTTAGAATGAGGATGTTCGAATGAATGAAAAATCTATTGTGTTTTCGAAATGTTGCGTATCGATTGTTCAATTGATAAAAATGTTTAAAGGAAATGATTGTCACTGTTGTTTTAACATTAGAAAAACTGATCAGTTCTTTATGTTCTGAGACAGTTAATTATATAAAAATGATTCCCGACGTATCTACCAAGCCCATCATATCACGCAAAAAAGAAACTTAAAGCTCCATCACCGGTAGTTATGTTATTACATAATTAATTGCATGCTTATAAAGTGCGCAAAATTAGGGCGAAATAAATTTGATTGTGGACGTCTGGAACCTTTAGAATCTTTAGAATACTCATATTTTCTAGAAAATTTAGAATCATCGTAATGTTTAAAATTTTTACAAACTCTGGGATCTCTAAAACCTCTATAATCTTTAGAAATATTGGATTATTTAGATCTAGAATTTCTGGAATTTACAGAAACTTTGGAATCTTACTTCAGAAAGACCCAAACTCAAAAACTTGTAGAATCTCCTAGAGCCTTTTGAATCTCTATAATATCTGGAAACACTAGAATCTTTGGAATCTCTGAAAACTTTGAATATCTAGATTCTATGGCATCTCTGGAATCTTTAGAATCTTTGAAATCTTTGGAGTAAATCTTAAAATCATTTACAATCTTTGGAAGCCTTGAAATTTTTGGGATCTTCAGTATATTTGGAATCTCTAGAATTTCGAGAATTTTCAGCATCTTTTGAATCTTTAGAATTAGTTGATCGCTAGACCCAAAAACTTGCACAATTTCTAGAATACCTAAATGCTCTAGAATCTCTCGAATTACTAGAACCTTTTGAATCGCTATATCTGAAATCTCTAGAATCTTTGGATTCTCTGGAAAATCTGAATCTCTAGACTTGGAATCTTTAGAATTTTTGAAACTTATACAAACTTTGGAATCTCTACAACCAGTTTCAAGAATCCCTGAAATTTTTGGATTTCAGTAAATCGCGAGAATCCTTAGAAATCCTTAGAATCTCCCTTCAGAATCTATCGCATCTTTTAAATATCTAGAATCGCTGAAGCCGCTAAGCTCAAAATCTTCTAGAATGTCCAAATTCTCTAGAATCACTACAGTTACTAGAACTTGTTGAAGTCTTGGAATCTTTGGAATTTTCAGAATATTTAGAATCTTTAGAATATCTAGAATCTCCAGAATCTCTAGAATCTTTAGAATTTTTTTCAGAATCTCTAGTATGTTTTCAATCTCTAGAATTCGTGGAACCGCAATTCTCAAAAACTTGTACAATTTCTAGAATGTCTAAATTCTCTAGAATTTCTAGAATTACTAGACTGTCTTAGTCAGTATTTCTAGAATCTTTGGAATCTCTGGAAAGTCTGAATCGCCCGATTTTATGAAATCTATAGAATCTTTGAAACCTCTCCAATCTTTGGAATCTTTACTAACAATTTCAAGAATCCCCGAAATTTTTGAAGTCAACTAAATAGCAAGAATCCTTAGAAACCTTCGGAAGCCTTGGAATCTTTAGAATCTCTAGAACCTTTAGAATCTTCGTTCATGACCCCTAGCATCTTTAAATCTCTAGGATCGCTGAACTCGCTAAACTGAAAAACTTCTGCAATTTCTAGAATGTCCAAATTCTCCAGAATCACTTAATTACTACAACCGATTGAAACGTTGGAATCCTTGGAATTTTCTGAATATCTACAATCTCTAGAATCTCTAGAATCTTTAGAATCTTTCTTCAAAATCTCCAGTATGTTTCGATTCTTTAGAATTCCTGGAATCGCAAATACTCAAAAAGATTTACAATTTCTAGAATGTCTAAATTCTCTAGAATCTCTCAAATTACTAGAATCCCTTGTATCAGTATTTCTGGATTCTTTCAAATCTCTGGAAACTCTTATGAAATCTTTATAATCTTTGAAACTTCTCCAATCTTTGGAATCTTTGCAACCAATTTCAAGAATCCCTGAAATTTTTGGATTTCAGTAAATCGCAAAATTACTTATAAACCTTTAGAATTTTTGGAAGCCTTAGAATCCTTAAAAACTCTGGAATCTTTAGAATCTTCCTTCACAATCTCTGGTATCTTTTGAATCCCTAGAATAGCTGAAGTCGCTAAACTAAAAAACTTGTGTAATTTCTAGAATCTCTAAATTCTCTAGAATCTCTCGAATTACTAGAATCCCTTGGATCGGTATATCTGGAATCCTTGGAATCTTTAGAATCTCTGAAAACTTTGAATCTCTAGATTTTATGAAATCTTTAGAATCTTTGAAAACTTTCCAATCTTTGGAATTTTTGCAACCAATTTCAAGAATCCCTGAAATTATTGGATTTCAGTAAATCGCGAGAATCCTTAGAATCTTTAGAATCTTTAAAATCTTTAGAATCTTTAAAATCTTTAGAATCTTTAGAATCTTTAGAATCTTTAGAATCTTTAGAATCTTTAGAATCTTTAGAATCTTTAGAACCTTTAGAACCTTTAGAACCTTTAGAACTTTAGAACCTTTAGAATCTTTAGAATCTTTAGAATCTTTAGAATCTTTAGAATCTTTAGAATCTTTAGAATCTTTAGAATCTTTAGAATCTTTAGAATCTTTAGAATCTTTAGAATCTTTAGAATCTTTAGAATCTTTAGAATCTTTAGAATCTTTAGAATCTTTAGAATCTTTAGAATCTTTAGAAACTTTAGAACCTTTAGAATCTTTAGAATCTTTAGAATCTTTAGAATCTTTAGAATCTTTAGAATCTTTAGAATCTTTAGAATCTTTAAAATCTTTAGAATCTTTAGAATCTTTAGAATCTTTAGATTCTTTAGAATCTCTAGAATCTCTGGAATCTTTAGAATTTTCCTTCACGATTTCCAGCATCTTTTAAATCTCTAGAATCGCTGAAGTCGCTAAACTAAAAAACTTTTGCAACAATCTAGATTGTCCAAGTTTTCTAGAATCACATAATTACTACAATCTCTTGAAGCCTTGGAATCTTTGGAATTGTCAAAATATTTAGAGTCTTTAGAATATCTAGTGTCTCCAAAATCTCTAGAATCTTTAGAATCTTTTTCCAGAATCTCTAGAATGTTTTAAATCTCTAGAATTCCTGGAATCACAATACTCAAAAACTTGTGCAATTTCTAGAATGTCTAAATTCTCTAGCATCTCTCGAATTACTAGAATCCCTTGGATCGGTATATCTGGGAATTCTGGGAATCTTTAGAATCTTTGAAAACTTTGAATCTCTAGATTTTATGAAATCTTTAGAACCGTTGAAACCTTTCCAATCGTTGGAATCTTTGCAACCAATTTCAGGAATCCCTAAAATTTTTGGATTTCAGTAAATCGCGAGAATACTTAGAAACCTTTAGAATCTTTGGAAGCTTTAGAATCTTGAGAATCTCTAGAATCTTCCTTCACGATCTCTAGCATCTTTTAAATCTCTAGAATCGCTGAAGTCGCTAAACTCAAAAACATCTGCAATTTCTAGAATGTCCAAATCCTCTAGAATCACTCAATTCCTACAACCTCTTGAAACCTTGGAATCTTTGGAATTTTCAGAATCTTTAGAATATCTACAATCTCCAGGATCTCTAGAACCTTTAGAATCTTTCTTCAGAGTCTCCGGTATGTTTCGAAACTCTAGAATTCGTGGAATCGCAATACTCAAAAACTTGTACAATTTTTTAGAATGCCTAAATTCTGTAGAATATCTTGAATTACTAGAATCTCTTGGATCAGTATTTCTGGAATCTTTCAAATCTCTGGAAACTCTGAATCTCCAGATTTTATGAAATCTTTACAATCTTAAAAACTTCTAAAATCCCTTTGGAATCTTTACAACGAATTTCAAGAATTCCTGAAATTTTTGGATTCCAGTAAATCAAGAGATTCCAAAAACTTTGGAACTTTTAGAATTCCTGGAATCCCTGGAATTTTTGGATTCTTTCTAATCTATAAAATTTTCGGACCCTCCGATTTTTATAGAATCTCTAAAATTTTTGGAATATTTGGAATTACATGTGAAACTTACAAATTAGTTGCTTTTTTTAATTAAAACACCCTACAGAAATGAGTTTAAATCTTCTTTGATTGTGGAGGTCTGCAGTCTTTAAAATCCTTAGAAATTTTAGTTTCTTTCCATCAAAACAATCAACAATATAATCAAAATAATTTAGAATTTTTAGAAATTTTCGAATCTTTAAAAACCTTAGAATCCTTGAAACCTTTAGAATTTTTGGAAGCCTTGGAATCTTTAGAATCTGTAGCACTTTTTGAATCTCTAGAATCGCTAGAATCGCTAGACTCAAAAACTTGTGCAATTTCTAGAATGTGTAAATTCTCTAGAATCTCTAGAATTAGTAGAACCTCTTGAATCGCTATAAATGAGGAAAATAACTCCGAATCTCTATGTTCTATGGAATCTTTGGAATCTTTACAACCAATTTCAGGAATCCCTGAAATTTTTTGAATTTTTAAAATTTCTGAAATCCCGAGATTTTTTTGGGTTCTTTGTACTCTCTAAAATTTTCATATTTTTTCATTTTTTAGAACCTCTAAAATTTTAGGAATATTCGGAATTAGAGAAACAGAAACTTTTATCGCGCGCAAATATACGAAAATTTAGAATCCTTAAAAATCTTAGTATCATTAGAAACCTTGTTGAATTGTTGAAAGCCTGGAATCTCTATAATCTCCACAATCCCTAGAATCTCTAGAATCTCTAAATCTTTAGAACCTTCTTTCAGAAAATGTAGTATCTTTTGAATTTCTAGAATCGCTGGAACCGCTAGACTCAAAAACTTGTACAATTACTGGAATCTCTGAAAATTCTGAATGTCTAGATTCTGTGGAATCTCTGAAATTTTTAGAATATTTGAATACTTGAATATTTGAAATCTCTGGGACTGGAAATTTTTGAATATTTATAATATGTAGATTCGCTGGAATTCCCAGATTTTTTGGAATTCGAACCTTCAACTTTGAGGAACTGTGATTTTTTTCCAAAAAACGAAACCAAAATTTACTGAAAACCGCCGTTAAAAAATATCTGATTTTTTTCCATAAAAAAATCTAAACCTCTAAAAATGTGGATGCGGTCGTATTCAGCTTTAACGTGCAAGTTGGTGTTCCGCTCCATAACAATAGCGGGCAGCAGCAGATTTCATTCATAAAATAAAAATACGGAAATAATCATTTCCATGTTGCTTTGTGTTTCAAAGTATACTAATCATGGGTATTGGATGACGTGTTTCGACAAAAGATCAAAATGCCAAAGGCTAACTTGTTACAAAAAATGTCGCTTTTGTTTATACAGCTAGAGTTCATATCCTGTCATTGCGTCCTGTCACATGGTTAGATTAAAAACAAAAATTAAAAGAAAATTATGCGATTTATCACAATACGTGAGATAACGTCAAAATTAATCCTTTAATTTTGAGTTTTTAATAAAATGATATTAATAATAACAGAATGCAGATGTTGCATTAATCAGAAATATTTTCAATTTTTTTACTTTTTTAGCGATGACTGATACAAATTTGCAGAAATAACTCGGCATGATATAATTATTTATTATCTTCGTTACAAAAAAGCAGATTTTGTAAACAATCTCTCTATGAGAATGAGATGACAAAGTGGGCGAGATTTATTTACGCAGCTGAGGAAACGCTCACCTTTTTAAACAAAAAAGACGAATATATTCATCATCATCAACTAATGTTGCTTTAAGCTACTCTTTGATCTTGATTCAATACACTAAATAACGCCTTTTTTCCCCGCAGTATTAACTCAATTTCGTAAAACAAACACTGGCAACATTGTTCATTCGCTCGATACCAATTTATTTCTGAATGTCAAAGTTAAAATTGCATCTGTTTAGATCTCATTACGATCAGAATGTCATTCTGATTAATATAAAAACAGACTCGCGGCTTCTGATTTCCCCAATCTTTCTCCCTATTGTTTGCTCGGATCTCCATTTAGAGCGAAAACATTTAAAACTCAATAAAACTTAAACTTCCTCGTTAAAAGTTTCCGAAAGACTCCGGTTACAGATAAATGATAAAACTAATCGTCAATAATCAACCCGATCTGTCACCAAAGCTTAAAACAACGCCACAGATACCCAAAACTCTCCCTATCTCCGTCCATAAACGCCAAAAATCAAGATTTACGATAACTCGCACGTTTAACGACTGTATAAAGTTGATAAGTTTTGCAATACATCATTAAGCGTAATCGAATCCGAAAGCTCGCTTACAGAAAAAAGCACTCCGAGAGCCATTAACTAAATCGACATGTACCTTCGTGAATTTTTTATTACGCAACGATACCTCTCCAGAAAATTCCATCAAAATTTCGCCCTTCCCGAAACTAAAACATCGATTGCTGTAATAAAAGACAAATAATTCGTGTCCTGTCCGACGAGAGCTTTTCCGCAAAAACAATCATCTAGATGAAAACAAAAATATTTTCCAAGTTTACAAGGCTCTGGAATTTTCGCGCTTGCACGTACAGAGTAAAGCTTGTTTTTACACTTCGGTGCGTCCATTAGAGTTTAATAAAAAGCTCTCCACATTTAATTTTTCTACATTGTGGGTTAATTTTCATTTTTATGAGGGCTGGCCCGTGTTGGGGCAATAAAACTAACGACGTGACGGCTTTAATAAAAAGATCGGGACCCATGGGGCGGTTGAGGGATGGGATGTTTGCGTTTTTGGGGCTGCGGAGGCGGGAACAACACTAGGTGGCGCTAATACGGACGGTCGGTTTGAGAACAAAAAATTATTAACATGTAAGGTTTTTTGAATGTTATCGTAACGAAATTAATGAAGGTTAATATCAGATCTTTTTCAGACGGGTGAATTCAAAGAATAATATTTTGCCAAACGAGTGCGCTTTTTTTAGTGAAATGTTTTATTTTAAAAGTTATTTCCCGGAGGATAGCTTTCAGCTCATCCAACTAAAATATTCCGTTTTAAAAAAAATGGTTTGCGAACATAGTGATTCGTTTATATTTACAGGTGTCCCAATGGTCTGCTGGGGAAATATTATGCTTTTATCAGAGATTATTGAAAAATTGAGATTTATAGACTTTTTTATTAAAAAAGAGCAATAACAATATTAATACCGGTTCTTTAATGGGCCATCTTCAAAATTATTATGGGAATAAAATGGTCAAGTGAGGTCAGGTCATTTTAAGTCAGATTAGATTGGGTTAGGTTAGATCAGGTCAAGTCGTGGAATCGTTTAAATATATATATTTAAATACTTTGGTTTATTTCCATCAAAACAACTAACAATATGGACGAAAATAATCAAATCAATTTAGAATTTTTAGAAACTCTAGAATCATTAGAATCCTTCGAATCATTTAGAATCTTTGGAATTCCTTGAATTTTTAGAATCTTCTTTCAGAATCTCTAGCATATTTTTAATCTCTAGAATCGCTGGATTCGTTGGACTTAAAACTTGTGCAATTCGTCGAATCCCTAAATTCTCTAGAATTACTAGAACATTTTGAATCTCCAGCATATTTGTAATCTCTTACAACTCCGAATCTCTAGATTCTATAGAATTCTATTGATTGTGAAGTTTTAGAAATTTTCAAATCTCTGGAATCTTTGGAATTTCTGAAAATTTTGAAGTTTTTGAAATATTTAGAATTTCTTTAATCTCGGGATTTTTACAATTTTTTCATTTTTCTGCAACCTCTAAAATTTTTGGATTATTTGGATTTACTAATAAAAATTTTATCAAATTTGAAAGTTACAAATTATTTAGTTGCATTTTTAAATGTAACTTCCTGTACAAATGAATTTAATTCTTTGATTATGAATTTCCGAAATCTTTAAAATATTTCAATTCATCAAACCAGTGAATGATATGGACGAAAATAATCGATACAATTTAGAAATTTTAGAAACTTGAAAATCCTTAGAAGCATTGACATTATTAGAATCCGTAGAATCCTTTAGAATTTTTGGAAGGCTTCGAAAATTTGAAACATTTAGACTCTCTAGAATCTCCAGAATTCCTAGAATCTCTAGAATTTATAAATTCTTCCATCCGAATCTCTAGCATCGTTTGAATCTCTAAAATCGCTGCAATCGCTAGATTCAAAATCTTGTAGAATTTCTAGAATGTCTAAATTCTCTACAATCTCTCTAGAATTACTAGAACGTGTTGAATCACTGTAATATCTGGAACCTCTAAAATCTTTGGATTACTGGAAACTCTGAATCCCTGATTTTATGGGGTCTCCGGAATCTTTGGAAATCTTTTTAGAACCAATTTCTAGAATCCCTGAAATTTTTGGATTTCAATAAACCCCGAGTTTCCAAAATTTTTTTATTTTTCGGCACCTTTAAAACTTCTGGAATATTTGGAATTACAAAAAAACTTCATAAGGTACTTAAATACACCATGTAGAAATGAGTTTAAAACTTCTTTGATTGTGGAGGTGTGAAAATTTTTTTAATCCTTAGAAATTTTAGTTTTTTTCGTCAAAATAATCAACGATATGGACAAACCTAATCAAAATAATTTAGGTTTTTAAAAATTTTAGAGCTTTTAGAATTTAGACGTTCCAGAAATTGTACAAGCTTTTAATCTAGAAATTCCAGCGATTTTAGAGATATTATTGTTAGATGTTCTAGGAATTCTGGACATTCTACACATTCTAAAGATTATAAAGATTCCAAATGTTTCAAATATTCCAAAGCTTCCAAAAATTTTAAAGGATTCTACGGATTCTAAGGCTGTTTCTAAGGATTTTCAAGTTTCTATAATTTCAGATTCAGAATTTTCATAGATTCTAAAGTTTAGTAGATTCTAGAGTCTGATATTATAGAGATTCAAGAGGTTAAAGTAAGTGTACAAGTTTTTGAGTCTAGCGATTTCAGCGATTCTAGAGATACAAAAGATACTAGAGATTCTGAAACAAGATTCTAATGATTTTCGAGTTTCTATGGATTCTGGAGATTCTAAGGTTTCTAATGATACTAAGATTTCTAAGGATTCGAATTTTTCAAAAAATTTTTATAATCTGTATTTAGCGTAACTTTCAAATGAGATTTCATATATATTTAAGTGCGTTAAAGGTTTTTGTTTCAGTGATTCCAAATGTTCCAAAAATTTTAGGGTTTTGAGAAAAATGAAAGAATAAGAAAATTTCAGAGAATGCAAAGAATCCAAAAAAATCCCGGAATTTCAGAAATTCTTAATATTCCTCTAAAATCTTTGAATTCTCTGGAAACTCTGATGCTTAAGATTCTAAGGAATCTCTGTAATTTTTAGAATCTTTAGAATCTTTAGAATCTTTAGAATCTTTAGAATCTTTAGAATCTTTAGAATCTTTAGAATCTTTAGAATCTTTAGAATCTTTAGAATCTTTAGAATCTTTAGAATCTTTAGAATCTTTAGAATCTTTAGAATCTTTAGAATCTTTAGAATCTTTAGAAACATTGGAATCTCTGGGATCTGAATCTCGAGATTTTATGGATTCTCTGGAATCTTAAGAATCTTTGAAACCTGTCCAGTCTTTGGAAATCTTTACAACAAATTTCAACAATCCCTGAAATTTTGAGTTTTGAGTAAATTCTAATATTCCAAAAATTTGTGGAATTTTAGAAATCTTTGGAATATTTAGAACTTATGGAATCCCGGGAATTTTTGGATTCTTTGCAATCTACGAAATTTTCGGCCCTTTGATTTTTCTGGCACCTCGAATGTTTTTCGAATATTTGGAATCACTGAAACAAAAACACCTAACGCAGTTAAATATACACGACATCTCATTTGAAAGTTACAAATTATTATTATACCGGTAAAATACAGAATTTTTAGATTCCTTAAAAATCTTAGTATCATTAGATCCATTAGAATCGCTGGAAACCTTCAAATCTTCGGAACATTTAGTAGAATATCTGGAAACCTTACAAACTCTAAAATCTCCAGAATCCCTAGAACCTCTAAAATCTTTAGAATCTTGTTTTAGAATCTCTAGAATCGCTGAAGTCGTTAGACTCACAAACTTGTGCAATTACTGGAAACTCTTGAATCTCTATAATATCCAGAATCTCTACAAACTTTGGAATCTCTGGAAATTCTGAATCTCTAGATTCTATGGTACCTTTGAAATCTTTAGAATTTTTGAATCGATGCAATTTGGAAATTACAAAAATCATAGAAGCTTTAGAATCTGTAGAATTTTTTAGCATTTTTAGAAACTTTGGAATATTTGAAACAATTAGAATCTTTAGAATCTTTAGAGTCTCTAGAATTTCTAGAACCTGTCAATTCTTCTTTGCGAATCTCTAGCATTGTTTGAATCTCTAAAATCGCTGGAATCGGTAGATTCAAAAGCTTGTAAAGTTTCTAGAATGTCTAAATTCTCTATAATCTTTAGAATTATTAGAACTTTTTGAATCACTGTGATATCTGGAACCTCTAAAATCTTTAGATTCTCTGGAAACTCTGAATCTTGAGATTTTAAGGAACCTCTAGAATTTTTAGAATCTCTGGAAACTTTAGAATCTTTGAAACCTCTCCAATCTCTGGAAATCTCCAATTTCAATAATCTCTGAAATTTTTGGAAATCTTTGGAATATTTAGAAATTATGAAATCCGAAGAATTTTTTCATTCTTTGCAATCTATGAAATTTTCGGATACCTCTAAAATTTTGGAATATTTGAAATTACAAAAAAATCCTTAACATCCTGAAATATATACGATATCTTATTTGAACCTTACAAATTAGTTGCATTTTTTAATAAAACACCCTGCAGAAAAAAGTTTAAATTTTCTTTGGTTGTCGAGGTCTAAAATTTGTAAAATTCTTAGGAATTTTAGTTCCTTTTCATCAAAACAATCAACAATATGAACAAACATAATCAAAATAATTTGAATTTTGAACAATTTTAGAGTCTTTAGAAACTTTAACTACAATCCTTAGAAACCGTTAGAATCTTTGGAAGCCTTGGAATCTTTAGAATATCTAGAATCTTCAGAATCTTCCCTCAGAATCTCTAGCATGTTTGGAATCTCTACAATTGCTGGAACCGCTAGACTCAAACTTGTTGTTCAATTTCTAGGATGTCTAAATTTTCTAGAATATTCAAATTTTTGGAATTTTAAGAGTTTCTGGATTAACGAGATTTTTTTATTTCTTTCAGTCTCTGAAATTTTCTTATTCTTTAATTTTTCTGTAACCTCTCAAATTTTTAGAATATTTGGAATCACTGAAACAAATATCCTTAACGCGCTTAAATATGGACGACATCTCATTTGAAAGTTGCAAATTATTATAAATATTACCGATTATAAGAATTTTTAGAAAATGTAGAAACTTTATAAACCTTAGAATCGTTGGAAGCCTTGTAATCTTCGGAATATTTAGAATCTCTGGAAACCTTAGAATCTCTAAAATATCTAGAATCTCTAGTATCTTTTGAATCTCTAGAATCGCTGAAATCGTTAGACTCAAAAACGTATACAATTATTACTGGAATTTCTTGAATTTCTATAATATCCAGAAACTTCGGAATCTCTGGAAATTCTGGATTCTATGGAATCTTTGAATAGAAGCAATTTAGAAATATTTGAAATTATAGAAACCTGAAAATTCTTAGAAACATTGGCATCATTATAAGTTTTAGAATCCGTAGAATCTTTGGAAGGATTGAAATATTTGAAACAATTAGAATCTTCTAGAGGCTCTAGAATCTATAAATTCTTCCTTCCGAATCTGTAGCATCGTTTAAATTTCTAAAGTCGCTGGAATCGCTAAATTCAAAAGCTTGTACAATTTCTAGAATATCTAATTCTCTAGAATCTCTTGAATCACTGTAATATCTGGAACCTCCAAAATCTTTGGATTCTCTGGAAACTCTGAATCTTGAGATCATAAGGAATCTCTCGAATCTTTAATATCAGGAAAACTCAAGATAACAAAAAATATATGGAATTTTGGAAATCTTTTGTATAGAATTTCTAGAATCCCTGGATTTTTTAGATTCTTTGTAATCTCTGAAATTTTAGGATTCTTTGATCTTTCTCAAACCTCTAAGCCAGATCAGGCACAAGTCAGAACAAGTCAGAAAAGAAAAAAGTTGCATTAACAACCCCTCGTTTATTTTTGGCCCATTTTGGCTTTTTTTAGCCAAAAATCCGCTCTTTATTTATGACGGTTATTCTACCTTTCCAGAAAACATAAATTCCTCCTTAAATTACGAGCTCCGTTTATTTAATAGAAAATCGATACGAAACGACATTTTTATTATCAGCAAAATGATATTAAACTCTCGTAGTGGAGTTTCATTAAACCGAATGGCCCCTACATAGTTTACGACCATGTAAAATCGCGACTTTAAACAAAAGAACGCCGCGATCGTGATGAGCTGCTGTTTGTTTCCATCGACGGGGGAATGCGATGGAAATCGCTATTTAAATAAATGGGGCTGGAAATAATTTCGTTGTGCGAGTCGTAAACAATTTTCGGGGAATTTCCTCCGTCTTATACGAACCGACAGCTGAAAGACTTTCCCGAAACAATGTTTCGTAATCCGTGTGTAGCCAACACAAAGAGTTACATCTGTGCGGAAAGGAAAAATAATTTTGCTTCGCCACGTGGTCGCTGATAGCGGCTTTGTCGGTCGCTGCGGATCCGAATTCGATTCTGTGTTATGCTGTAATTAAGAACCAGATGAGTTTCAAGCTTGTTTTTTTTAAGTGCGGCGTAAACGATGTTTGTTTTAACTCGACACAACGTAAAAACGTATTTATACTCAAAATAAATATTCTCGTGGTTGTTGCTGCGGTGTTTTCGTGCGGAATACAGATATTAATTAATTTTTTCTGTTTGGTATGAAAAGTAAGACGCAATTTCATAATTGAATAATTAAAATCAAAATCTCGTGGAATTAAAGAAAGGAGAGTGTACGAATGAGAAGACTAGCACAATCAATCATTGTACTACGTCTTCTCATTCGAACACGCTTCTCCCTTTAACTAGGTAGAAGTTTAAAAATATTGACTGTAGTCGTATTTTTGTTGTATGAACACTCCACCTATAATTCGCCGCGTCTGATGACAGGCAGCACGCTGTACATTTCGGGTGTGGACACTCCCTCGAAAAAAGTAATTAACTGTCACGTGCCACATGCTTCTCCCGGTAAACCAGAACCGAGAATTTTAATTACATGTACCTGCCACGGCCAAATATTAATCAAAAAATAATATCGAACAGTTGATTTTAATTTATGAAAATTAGGAATTTAATGCGGCTCTTTAGTGTAAGGCAAAAAGACTTCAATTAATTCGGAAATCCCGTCATTGCTCGCGCAGTGTAATTTGATTCTCATCAAAATGCCAGCGCCCAGTCCTCGTTTGTGTACTATCCTCACATCGATAAAATGGTAATGAAAAAATGATGAAACTGATTTTTACATGTTGTGGGAGAGCGCGTTTTAATTAGCCCTGATATGTCCATTTTTGCAACCACTGTGGATAATTTGCTATGCTTTATTGCGTCATGTACCCGGATTGCCGTTGCATGACGCTCTTTGGTAATTACTCCGGAATTGGTCCTCCCGGAACGCGCGTCATCGTTATTTTTTGTGCCTCGCGCTCTTTTGTGCGAAATCTCTGCAATTTTTGCAAGATCAATGAAGCTTAAAGTGTGATCAATCATGCACCGTTATCAGGATGGGCGGCGTCTTCGATAAAATGTCAGCAGGATGACGTTTTCCGTGTTGTGAGCCCGAAAATGATAAATCTGCTAAGGAGAATTTGCTGTAATTTGCTGCTTCTGATTACGTTGCGTTTTTGCCAGGCGAGGGGCGGCTTTCAGGCGGCGCTCTGTTTCAGGAAATTGCATTAAGTCGAAGTTCTTTGATTCGATTGATGGAAGTTCTTGTACGCACATATAATTTACTAGTTAATAAGTTTTTGTTGGAGATAATGGAGTTATTGGATTGAAATCAAATTGGCAACTTCTATTGTGACTGAATTTTAGAATGAAGCGAGTTTCCGGGCGAAGTGGGTCGAGGTCGAGGAGGTTTTGTTAAAATGGACGAATGTTTTGTTACGCAGAGGTCACTGAGAAGTACACACACCACATACTACATAAATAACATCTAAAAATTTACAGTATGTATATAGAACAGAGCACAAGTCGGAGAACAATTCTGAAAAAAATCAAGGCGGATTCATAAACCACGAGTACAGGAGTATATTATTGTTATATTTATATCCTTGATCTGAACTGATTTCCCAAGAAACGTGTGCTTAGTAGCAAAAAAAAGTAAAATAGGCCGAAAAAATGCAAGAATCTGCCCCTTACATATAAAGTATCAGGTTTGGTTTGAAGCGAAACACATGATTCTTCGCCAGGCAAAAAATGCATTAATAACTACCCCAAACTCCCAGTTCTTGTGGTTGAAACTTTAATGAAATACAACTAGCACCGAGGGGCTGTTATTCACCCTTTAACTAACCGGGTAACTTTTAGTGCGAAAAACGGTGATCATTTGTAGATCCAGTTAATGGCTTGGTGAAAATTGTGCTTCCCCCGCTGCTACCCTTAATGGAAAAATTCAACCCTCGCGTTTCGTAGCTAAAACTGCTAAATTATCCCAAAACAACCTGCACCGAATGGGGTATGATTTTTCCCGCTTCCATTATTATAGTGCGCAGCCACAAAGCTTTCAAAAGACAAAGCTCTAAGAGCTTCATAACGTGATTAAAACATAACTTGGCGCAAAAATCCGCAGATCATAAAACGTGTTTTCCCGCATAGCTCGAATTTCTGAAATGTTGCTCACAGAGCATAAAACACTTTTGATATATCTGCTGATGACAGGAATTATTATGTGTTACATCATATAACGCACTTTTATTCGGTTGGAAGGTCGTGGAGGGATATAAATTGTAATATGTGTAATAGCTTCTTGCATTAAAAAAAATGAGAAAAGTTCACGCTGAAATGTATTAGGGAGCTTGTCAAATGAGAAATGGAGTTTTTATAGAGATGTGCTGCAGACTGCAAAAATAAAACGAGTTTTGTTGCTCCTGAAATACCTAATGACTCTGGACAAATCCTCTGAATAAATATGCGAGCATAAAACGGAAGACGAAGGGCGAATAAAAATTCCGGGAAGGGCTAGCGCTGGGTATTTTATTTGTTTTTTATTACGGTGGGGTGGGCACCAGGTGGGTTGCCGTATGGTCATGGCCCTAATTAATTCGTGCATTATTTGCTGGTATGTGTACAGTCCAGCGGATTTTATTTTCTGAAATAACTAAGCATTTCATGCAAATAAACACATAGTCGGTCATGCGGGGGTTTAGCAGCCGAAATTTCAGGAATTAAATATTCAGGAAAGCAGGAAAAAATTAAACCCATTTCAGCGTGTTACACTGCTACGTGGGTTCGTGGATGTTCTGTACATGATTTACGTCAGGTAAAACGGGACCATCGTGGGTTTAATAATTAAATTTAAGAACGTACAGCAGCACATTTAGTTCCGCTTAAAACAGAACTAAATTACTTTTTGATAGAGTTTGCGAGGAGTTAATTTATTTTTCCGAAAACAAACTCCAAAAAACGACCTCCCACTGAGGTAAATAAAATGGAGAAAGTTTGGCTTGCGACAGGTTTAATTTCAAACAGGGACCTTATACTTGGATTTGCAAAACAAACCTATTTAAAAGAAAAGTTCAGTTCATTGCTTTAACATTGGAATGTGTAAACGCTTTAGTGTTTATTTAAACTATTGATGAGCTTCAAAAAATAGATTCTTATATCTCAGGTTATTTAGACAGAAATTCTCTCGCTCCTGAAGTACAGTCAACAATATTTGGCCTCTCCAAGAATTATAAAATTTGAATTATGATAACCCACAAGTAGAAAAATTATAGACACCTCCACATGCTGCGGACTTGTTTTTATACTTTTATACAATGTTATTGTGTAATTTGAATTTTTTTTTAATGAGAAACTTTGGATGTCTAGGATAAAACTCAAGGTGGATTCATATACCACAAGTACTCGAGTGTGTTATTTTATAAAATTTACTAAATACAATTTTTTAATGAGATCATCAAATTATGAATGAGGAACATAATTCAAAATTTGCCATTTTCGGAAAACTCGAACATTTTTTTTAAATTAGGGGTAATTTTTTTTGTCACCAGATTATTGTTCCAGAGGTTTGAATTAGGGAGGAGAACCAACAAATCGGCGTCCGTTTAAAGGAGATGGGTTGATGTGACCTAAAATCGAAAATTTTGGAAAATGGAAAATTTAGTCAAAAAATAAAGATTTTCCATTTTGACTGGAAAAATTTTGTCAAAAAGTGAACACTTTCCAATCTACCTGAAATTCGATTTCTGGACTAATTTCACGCTGTTGAGTCAATTTCTGGCATTTCTTGTAGGAAATTTTCAGTATTTCAAACGAGATCCATTTTTAACCTTCACTCAAAAACCAAATTTTGAGTTTAGCAGTCCATACTTCACAACCGTAAAAGGTTGTGTTTTCACCATTCGATTTATTCAAGTGTTTTAAGTTTTTGGGAGCATTTTCAACTTGGTATTCATATCCGTTTAGAATTTACACACATTTATCAAGGGAAAATTCGTTCATAAAAAATTTAAAAAAACTCTGGAAATGACCTACAAATTACCAATCGGGGTCCGCTGAAGTGAAATTGCTTGAGACATTCTAAGTACAAAAATTTTGGAAAAAGTAAAAATTTTATCAAAAAATAAAGATTTTCCAGTCTGCCTGAAATTCGGTTTCTACACTAACTTTGCTTCCGTGAGTCCCTTTCTAGCACCCGTTGTTGAGAATTCTCACTATTTTAAACAGAACCATCCTTTAACGCATACTCAAAAACCATATTTTAAGTTTGACTGTTCGTGACTCCTAAACGAACAAAGATCGGGTATCTGGGTTTTCACAAATTGATTTCCTCAAGTTTTCTAGTTATCTGGGTGAATCTTCAACTTAGCCTTCATATTAGTTTAGAATCTACTCACATATTTATCGGATGGTAGCATTTATTCAAAAACCAAACTTTGAATTTGGCGGTCCCTAACTCCTGAATGGACCAAGATCACGTATTTGCATTTTCATTAATTGATTTCTTCAAGTTTTATAATCATTTGGAAGAATTTTCAACATGACCTTCAAATTCATTTAGAATCTAGTCATACATTTATCTTACAATGTTATTTTTGGAAAATTCGGAAATGAAAAATCCAAAAAAAAATCGGAAGCCGTCCTGCAATTTTTTTGACAACGAATTCTTGTTCAGGAAGTTCCACTTTAATAAAAGAGCAATTTTCCGAAACAAATCTGGATTCCTTCGATTCTGGCCTAAATCCAAAAATTTTGACGTCGGAAAAATTTTGTCAAAAAATGAACATTTTCCGATCTACCTGAAATTCGGTTTCTGTACTAATTTCACGCTGTTGAGTCGATTTCTGGCATTTCTTGTAGAAAATTTTCACTGTTTCAAACGGAATCCATTTTAACCTTCACTCAAAAACCAAATTTTGAGTTTAGCGGTCCATAACTTCAAAACCGTAAAAGATCGCATGGTTGAGTTTTCACCATTCGATTTATTTTAGTGTTTTAAGATTTTAGAAGCATTTTCAAATTGGTATTCATGTCCGTTTAGAATTTACACACATTTATCAGGCGAAAATTCGTTCATAAAAAATTTAAAAAAAAGCTGGAGATGACCTACAATTTTTTTGACATCTGATTCGTGTTCAGGAGGGTCCAGTTTCGGAAAGGAGCAATTTTCAGACAAACCGGGGTCCGCTGAAGTGAAATTGCTTGAGACAGTCTAAGTACAAAAATTTTGGAAAAAGCAAAAATTTTATCAAAAAATAAAGATTTTCCGATCTGCTTGAAATTCGGTTTCTAGTTAAACTAATTTTGCTTTTATGAGTCTCTTTCTAGCATCCATCGTTGAGAGTTTTCACTATTTTAAACAGAACCATCCTTTAGCTCATACTCAAAAACCAAATTTTGAGTCTGACTGTTCGTAACTCCTACCAAGATCGCGTATTTGCATTTTCATTAATTGATTTCTTCAAGTTTTATAGTCATTTGGAAGAATTTTCAATATGATCTTCAAATTCATTTAGAATCTAGTCACACATTTATCTTGCAATGATATTTTTGGAAAATTCGGAAATAAAAAATCCAAAAAGAAAATCGGAAGCCGTCCTGCAATTTTTTGACAACGGATTCTTATTCAGGAAGTTCCACTTTAATAAAAGAGCGATTTTCCGAAACAAATCTGAATTCCTTCGATTCTGGCCTAAATCCAAAAATTTTGACGTCGGAAAAATTTTGTCAAAAAGTGAACATTTTCCGATCTGCCCGAAATATGGTTTCTAGACTAACTTTATCCCGCTGAGTCCATTTGTGGCATTAGTTGTGGAAAATTTTCACTATTTTTAGCAAATCCCTCTTTAATCCGTACTCAAAATTTCAAAAATCAAATTTTGAGTTTGACGGTCTGTAACTGATGAATTGAAAAAAATCGCGTATTTGCATTTTCATTGCCCGATTTCTTCAAGTTTTGTAGTCATATAGAAGAATTTTCAACGTGGTCTTCATATTCGTTTAGAATCTACTCACACATTTATCGGACTGTGGCATTTTTAGAAAATTCGAGAATAAAAAAAATAAAAAAACCCAGGGGCCGTTCTGCAATTTTTTGACACCAGATCCTTCTTCAGAAGATTCGAATTAGGCTCAGGGAGCAATTTTTGGATAAACCGAAGTTCATTGCAGCGAGATTACATGATATGGTCCGAATTCAAAAATTTTGAAAAATCGAAAAATTTAGTCAAAAAATAAATATTTTCCATTTTGCCTGAAATTCGGTTTTTAAACCAATTTTGCTCCTCTGAGTCCGTTTCTAGGGTCCGTTCTTGAAAATTTTCATTGTTTCAAATGAAGTCGTTCTTTAATCTTTAGTCAAAAACCGAACTTTGAGTTTGACGGTTCATAGTTCCTGAATGGACCAAGATCGCGTATTTGCATTTTCACTAATTGATTCCTTCAAGTTTTATAGTCATCTGGAAGAATTTCCAAAGTGGTCTTCATATTCGTTTAGAATCTACTCACATATTTATCGGACGGCGTCATTTTTGGAAAATTCGAAAATAAAAAATCCAAAAAAAAATCAGGAGCCGTCGACTCTTGTTCAGGAAGTTCCAGTTTGACAAGAATCAATTTCTAGCATTAGTTGTAAACAAATTTCACTATTTCAAACAAAATCCCTCTTTAAGCTTTATTCAAAAATCAAATTTTGAGTTTACCAGCCCATAACTCCTGAACCGTACAAGACCGCATAGTTGGGTTTCCACCATTCGATTTACCCGAGTTTTCTGGGTATCTGGGAGTCTCTGGAATCTTTAGAATCTCTAGAGTCTCTGGCATCGTTACAATCTCTATAATTTGTAGATTCTCTAAAATCGTTAGTATCTCCAGAGTGTTTGGCCTCGCCAGAATTTTTATAATCTCTAGAATCTTTCGAAATTTTTGTATCTTCAAAATCTTTAGAATTTATAGAACCTTTAGATTTGTTAGAATCTCTAGTTCTCTAGAATCTTTAGGATTTCTAGAATTGCTGGAAGCGCTATACTTTGGAATCTTTGAAATATTTAGAATCTCTAGAATTTTTAGCTCTCTAGGACTTGTTACCTCTTTAGAATCTTTAGAATCTCTAGAATCTTTATTATCTCTAGAATTGTTAGCATCTCCATAGTTTTTAAAACCTGTTGAATTTCTAAATTATCTAAATCCTTAAAAACTTCTAGAATTGTTCGAACTTCCAGACTTTAAAACTTCGGACTCCTAATAATCTCTGGAATTTTTAGAATGTCTGGAATTTTTAGTATCTCCAGGTTCTTTAGAGTCTCTACAATCTCTACATTCTCTGGAATTTTTAGAATCTCTATAATCGCTGGAATTTTTGGAACTTTTACAATCTCTAGAATCTTTAGACTTTTTAGATCGCTAGAATATTTAGAATCTGTAGAATCTCTAAACTCTCGAATTTCTTGAGAATCTGTAGAATCGTTAGGCTCTCTACAGTTTTAGCATCTCGAAAATCTCTTGGAACTTTAGAATTTCTAGGATCTCTGGAATCTTCTATAGAATCTCTAGAATTTTTAGTATCTCCAAAATCATAAGAATCTCTAAAATTTCTAAATTCTCTGGAATCTTTAGAAACTCTAGAATCTCTAGCATCTGTACAATCTCCGTTTGGTATCTCTAGAGTGTTTGGCCTCTCCAGAATCTTTATAATGTCTAGAATCTTTCCAATTTTTTGCATCTTCAAAATCTTTAAAATCTCTAGACTCTCTAGGGGCAAAAAGGACAAAAAAGACAAAAAATATAAAAAATATAAAAAGGATAAAAGCCTGAAATGGATAAAAAGGATAAAAAGGATAAAAAGGATAAAAAGGATAAAAAGGATAAAAAGGATAAAAAGGATAAAAAGGATAAAAAGGATAAAAAGGATAAAAAGGATAAAAAGGATAAAAAGGATAAAAAGGATAAAAAGGATAAAAAGGATAAAAAGGATAAAAAGGATAAAAAGGATAAAAAGGATAAAAAGGATAAAAAGGATAAAAAGGATAAAAAGGATAAAAAGGATAAAAAGGATAAAAAGGATAAAAAGGATAAAAAGGATAAAAAGGATAAAAAGGATAAAAAGGATAAAAAGGATAAACAGGATGAAAAGGATAAAAAGGATAAAAAGGATAAAATGGATAAAATGGATAAAAGGATAAAAAGAACAAAAAGTATAAAAAGGATAAAAAGTATGACAAGGATAATAAGGAAAAAAAGGATAAAAAAGATAGAAAGGACAAAGAAGACAAAAATGACAAAAAGGACAAAAAAGATAAAAAGGACAAAAAGTATAAAAAGGGCAAAAAGGACATGAAGGACAAGAAAGACAAAAAGGAGGCAAAGGACAAAAAGTATAAAAACAACAAAAAGGACAAACAAGAGAAAAAGGACATGAAGGACATGAAGGACAAAAAGGACACAAAGGACAAAAAAGACATCAAGAATAAAAAGGGTAAAAAGGACAAAAAGGACAAAAAGGACAAAAGTGATAAAACGGATGATAAGGCTGAAAAGGACGAAATGGACCAAACGAACGAAAAGGACTATAAGGACAAAAAGCACGAAAAGGGCGAAAGGGGATAAGAAGGATGAAAGGGATAAATAGGACGTAAAGGACGAAATGGAACAAAAGGACGAAAAGGACGAAAAGGACGAAATGGAACAAAAGGACGAAAAGGACGAAAAGGACGAAAAGGACGAAAAGGACAAAAAGGACGAAAAGAGATAAAAAGAATAAAAAGGATAAAAAGGACCAAAAGGACGAAAAGAACGAAATTGACTAAAAGAACCAAAAGGACAAAAAGGACAAAAAGGACACAATGGACAAAAAGGACAACAAGGATAAAACGGATAAAAAGGACAAAAAGGACAACAAAACATGTTCGTTTAGAATTTACGCAAATTTATCGGACGAAGACTCACATAAAAAATTTCAAAAACCAAATTTTGAATTTAACGGTCCGTAACTCCTAAACGAACAAAGATCGCGTGTTTGGATTCCACGAATCGATTTCTTAAAGTTTTATAGTCATCTGGGAGAATTTTCAACGTGGTCTTCATCATTTTCGTTTAGAATCTACTCACACATTTATCGGACGGTGTCATTTTTGGAAAATTCGAAAATAAAAAAAAAACAAAAAACCAGGAACCGTCAATTTATTTTGACACCAGATCCTTCTTCAGGGGATTCGAATTAGGGTCAGGGAGCAATTTTCAGACAATTCATTGAGGCGAAATTGCATGATAAGGTTCAAAATCAAAAATTTTGGAAAATGGAAAAATTTAGTCAAAAAATAAAATTTTTTCTCTATGCCTAAAATCGATAGAAATCGAGCAAAATTAGTTTAGAAAAACTAATTTTGCTCCGCTGTGTCCGTTTCTGGCATCTGTTATTGAAATTTTTTTTTTGTTTCAAACGAAGTCGTTCTTTAGCTCATAATCAAAAGCAAATTTTGAGTTTGACGGTCCGTAACTCCTGAATGGCCAAAAATCGCGTATTCGGATTTCACTAATCGATTTCTTCAAGATTTATAGTCATTTGGGAGAATTGTTAGCGTGGTCTTCTTATTCATTTAGAATCTACCCACAAATTTATCTTACGATGTCATTTTTGGAAAATTCGAAATAAAAAAATCCAAAAAAAAAATCAGAAGGCTTGCTGCAATTTTTTTTGACAAGGGATTCTTGTTCAGGAAGCGTGATCACTTCATCTGGTCTAATTCCAAAAATTTTGACTGAAAATTTAGTTAAAAAGTGAGCATTTTCTGATTTGCCTGAAATTCGGTTTTTAGACTAATTTTACGTCATTGAGCCAATTTCTGCCATTAGTTGTAGAAAATTTTCACTATTTCAAACGAAATCTCTCTTTGACTTTTACGCAAAAACCAAATTTTGAGTTTACCAGTCCATAACTTCAGAACCGTAAAAGATAGCATACTTGGATTTTCACCATTCAATTTATTCAACTTTTCTATGTATCTACGCACATTTATCGGACGAAGACTCGCACATAAAAAATTTCAAGAACCAAATTTTGAGTTAGACGGTCCATGGCTGCTGAATGGACAAAGATCGCGTATTTACATTTTCACTTATTGATTTCTTCAAGTTTTTTGGCCATTTGGAAGAATCTTCAACATGGTCTTTATATTCATTTAAAATCTAATCACACATTTATCTGATGATGTCATTTTTGGAAAATTCGAAAATAAAAAATCCAAAAAAAATCAGGAGCCGTCGACTCTTGTTCAGGAAGTTCCAGTTTGACAAGAGAGCGATTTTCCGAAAAATCTGGATTCGTTTAAGCCTGACCACTTCATCTGCCCTAAATCCAAAAATTCTGACTTCGGAAAAATTAAGTCAAAAACTGGACATTTTTCGGTTTGCCTGAAATTCCGTTTCTAGGCTAATTTCAACCCGCTGAGCCAATTTCTGGCATTAGTTGTAGAAAATTTTTACTATTTCAAACGAAATCCCTCTTTAACCTTTACGCAAAAACCAAATTTTGAGTTTACCAGTCCATAACTTCAGAACCGTAAAAGATAGCATACTTGGATTTTCACCATTCGATTTATTCAACTTTTCTATGTATCTACGCACATTTATCGGACGAAGACTCGCACATAAAAAATTTCAAGAACCAAATTTTGAGTTAGACGGTCCATGGCTGCTGAATGGACAAAGATCGCGTATTTACATTTTCACTTATTGATTTCTTCAAGTTTTTTGGCCATTTGGAAGAATCTTCAACATGGTCTTTATATTCATTTAAAATCTAATCACACATTTATCTGATGATGTCATTTTTGGAAAATTCGAAAATAAAAAAGCCAAAAAAAATCAGGAGCCGTCGACTCTTATTCAGGAAGTTCCAGTTTGACAAGAGGGCGATTTTCCGAAAAATCTGGAATCATTGGAGCCTGACCACTTCATCTGCCCTAAATCCAAAAATTCTGACTTCGGAAAAATTAAGTCAAAAAGTGGATATTTTTCGGTTTGCCTGAAATTCCGTTTCTAGACTAATTTCAACCCGCTGAGCCAATTCCTGCCATTAGTTGTAGAAAATTTTTACTATTTCAAACGAAATCCCTCATTAACCTTTACGCAAAAACCAAATTTTGAGTTTACCAGTCCATAACTTCAGAACCGTAAAAGATAACATACTTGGATTTTCACCATTCGATTTATTCAACTTTTCTAGGTATCCGAGGGAATTTTCAACTTGGTATTCTGTCCGTTTAGAATCTACGCACATTTTTCGGGCGAAAACTCAGACAAAAATTTCAAAAACCAAATTTTGAGTTTGATGGGCCATAACTGCTGAATGAACAAAAATCCCGTATTTCCATTTCCACTAGTCGATTTCTTCGAGTTTTGTAGGCATCTGGAGTCATTTTCAACATGGTTTTCATATTCGTTTAGAATCTACTCACGCATTTAACGGATGGTGTCATTTTTGGAAAATTCGAAAATAAAAAAAAGTAAAAAATCAACAGCCGCCCTGCAATTTTTTTGACTTCAGAAGGTTCCAGTTTGGTATGAGCGCGATTTTCTGACAAATCGGAATTCGTTTAACGAGATCACAATATCTGGCCTAAATCCAAAATTTTACCATAGATTAACTTCGAAAAATTTCGTCAAAAAATTAACATTTTTGGATCTACTTGAAATTCAGTCTCTAGACTAATTTTACCCCGCTGAGCCAATTTCTGGCATAAGGTTTGGAAAATTTTCACTATTTTAAACAAATCCCTCTTTAACCCTTACACGAAAACCAAATTTTGAGTTTACCAGTCCATAATTACTGAACCCTAAAAGATCGCATAATTGGGTTTTCACCATTCGATTTATTTGAGTTTTCTAGGGATGTGGGAGAATTTTCGACTTGGTATTTATGCCCGTTTAGAATCTACGCACATTTTTCGGACGAAGACTCAAACATAAAAAATTTCAAAAAACCAAATTTTGCGTTTGACGGTCCGTACCTCCTAAACGGACAAAGACGGCGTATCTGGATTTTCACTAATCTATTTCTTCAAGCTTTGTGGTCCTCTAGGAAAATTTTCAACGTGTTCTTCATGTTCGTTTAGAATCTACAGACACATTTATCGCACGGTGTTATTTTTGGAAAATTCGAAAATAAAAAACCTAAACAAAATCAGGAGCCGTCCTGTAATTTCTTTGACAACAGATTCTTGTTCAGGAGGTTCCAGTTTGGCAAAAGAGCGATTTTCAGACAAATTGAGATTACTTCATCTTGATGAATCCAAAAATTTTGACCATATGGAAAAATTTCGTCAAAAAGTGAACATTTTCCGATGTGCCCGAAATTCGGTTTCTAGTCTAATTTTACCCGACTGAGTAACTTTCTAGCATTAGTTGTGGAAATTGTTCACTATTTTAAACGAAACCCCTCTTTAACCTTTACGCAAAAACCAAATTTTGAGTTTACCAGTCCATAACTTCAGAACCGTAAAAAATCGCATGATTGGGTTTTCACCATTCGATTTACTCGAGTTTTCTAAGTATCTGGGAGAATTTTTAGGTTGGTACTCATGTCCGTTTAGAATCTACACACATTTATGGAACGAAGACTCGTACATAAAAAATTAAAAAAAAAAATCAGGAAACGCCCTACAATCTGACCAGATTCGTTTAAGCGGTTACTTCATACCACTGAAATGCCAAAAATTTAATATGTGCTGTCACTGAGTCCTGCTGGAAATTCCAGCAGAATTTCTTATTTTAGCTGATTAACAAAATCGTTGTATCGGAAATTTAGTTGTGGAAATTTTTCTGGAAACTTAATTAAGTCTGAAGGCGGTCTTGTTATGGAAGTATAGACCTTTTTATTATTTTTATGAGAACTAACGCTCGCTGAAGAACAGCCTTAAGTCTCGAAATGTTAATGCATTTTTGTTTTGGTAATAAAGTTTGAACAAAGTTTTCTTCTACAAACTTTGCCTTTTATTTTTTGGTTACCTGCATGCATTCCCAGTTTCAGTACTTAAACATGATTTCCGTAATAATACACAGTTTGAAACAAAATTTCAGCAGCTGAAGTCTGTTTTCAGAGTCAAAATTCTCTTTTTAATGTCGTTCCGAAAAATTTTTTACGAAAATCTAATTTAGAACATAGTAATAATAATAGATTCCTTGGGGTGGCAGTTGGTAAATGAAAGGAGGTTAAACTAATCGTCTCAGTCTAAACAGATGTAATTATTTTTGAAGACACATCCACATTTCCCTTTATTAATTATTCCGTCACTTACAACTCCTTCAAATTTATTGTGCTCCAAACCCAAAATAGCTAGGGTTAATAATTAGTTTTTGGTTGTTTGCATTCGGGATCACAATCGTACAACCCATGTTTGGCTTATTTTATTAATTAGCATTAAATTCCTTTCTGAAAATGACGTTTCAGGTAATAGAGCGTCGAAACTGCTTTCTCGGTGGCGCCCTCTTTCGTTCACCCGTTGAACAAAATCTCGAAATGTCACAAACAGACGTTTTACGTTTTTTTATTACGCGGATAAATAGACTTTCGTGACTGACATGTTTTAAGTAAGTCTGGTACCTAGTTTTTTGTCAAAATAAATAAGTTATGACAAGGAAATTTCGCTTTCTCCGACAGTCCACGAACTCGAGCTTTTGTTGACTTTTTTATCACTACACAAACTACCACCCAAGGGGCTGTCAGACAGACTTTCTGTTTAGCCAGGTTTGAAATGACCGCTCACCCTTAAGCTGTGTCTTTACATGCAACAGGGGGATGTAAACGCGATGTATCGTGACATTTAAACTTGTTTTGGCGCTATTCAATTTACTTCTCTAACTTACGACAAGAAACCAAAAAAACACGGCCTGGATTTCCCTCAGAGATTACTTCAGTTGCTCTCTTTCCTTATTTTGTTATCCTGAAGTTGATATTACAAAAAATAAATAAGAGATCGAAAGACTCGAGAATGTTTTGTAATTTTCGTTGTTAGACGACGACAAGTCAGCTGAACATTGGAGAAAACATAAAACAAAACTGTTTTCTTTATTTTCCGGATTTAAATATTTAATTGCGCTCGGAACGAAGCGAACTCAGACGTAGAGAAAATAATAAATGTAATAATAATTTTAAAGTTCGGAATGACCTTTGAGTGTGTTTCGCGTTGTTATCATACAGCAGACTGGTGGTAAATTGTTTACTAACCGAACATGCAATATTTCTTTAGAAAACACATCAAAGGCGACCACCGCAGCCATGAATATAAACGGCTTCTTTTGATTTGTGTGCTGAAAATTGAGTTTGGTGTCACCTTTTTTTCAGTTAGAGTGATACGTGTTGTCATGGAGCCTTTTTACGAGGGCGTAGTCATATAAAATTCAACATTCATGCAAATTTTATTTCGTTTCCGTTATCACGTTGTGAGTGTCGAAAATTTCGGAACAGAAATTTTATTAAAAATTTTCAATTGACGCGAGAACTTGTAAAATTTAGTGTGTATATTTTTACGTCCTGGGCGTAAGGTGTCTAAAATTTTCAATATTTTTTTTATTTTATAAAATATGGTACTCCTTTATGAATCAGTGTTTACAGATTTCTGAAAAAAAAAATCAAAATTGTATGCCAACATGAAATCTTGCACACGTTTTACGGTTATCGTAATCAAAATTTATTCCTTTATCCCCTCCCAACAAAATTGATGACGTGATCTGAAAATTTTGCGTAATAAATCCTCTTTGAACTATGCACAACACTATAACTCTATACTTGTGGTTTATTAATGCACTCACAGTTTTTAAAATTACTTATACAGCGTGACTAAGAAAAATATTGAATGAGACAATTTTATTATTTTATTAATTAAATTAAGAACCAGTCACACCAAATCTTATAATTTTTGAAAAATCTGACTAATTTTTTAATATCACAATTTTTGGTTTTTTCATTTTCTTTCATTTTTCAGCTTTTCCGTTTTTCAATGTTTTGGGTTAATAATTTTTCACTCTTTCAATCTTAATTTTTATCGATTTCTTGACTCCCGAATTTTTCAGTTTTTCGTTTCTTCAATTTTTCGATTCTTCAATTTTTCAAGTTGTTGATTTTATTTATCTTTTGCCGGATTTTTTTATTTTCATTTTCTCGGCTTTATCATACAAATTTCCGTTTTTTCAAGTTTCTTTCGATTTTATAATTTTAAGTTTATCAAATTTTCCAAATTTTCAATCTTTGATTTCTGTTTCCTTGATTTTCCAATTTTTCAATTTTCCAATTTGGCAATTTTTGGATTTCCAATTATTTTCCGATTTCTTTCATTTTGATATTTTGATTTTACAATATTTGGTTTTTCGATTTTGCACTTTTTCGATTTTTCGTTTCATCAATTTTTCAAGTTCTTGATTTCCAATCTTTACATTTTCAAAGTTCTCATTTTATAATTTTTGATTTTTCAATTTTACAGTTTTGCAACTTTCCATTTTTTTAATTCGAAAAGCTGAAAATCGAAAAACTAAAAAATCGTAAAAATCGAAAAATTTAAACATTGAAAAACTAAAAATCGAGAAACTTAAAAAAAATTGGAAAGAAGGAAAAACAAATCAGATGGAAAAACTGGAAAACCCCGAAAATTTGTCAAAATTATAAAGTCGAAAAACTGTAACACTGAAAGATCGAAAAATTGAAAAATTAAATATGGAGAAACAAAAACTTAAAAATCGAGACACTCAAAAATTGAATAAATGAAAGGGTTTTAAAATCCAATAATTGAAAAATGGAAATCTTTAAAAATAAAAAATAATAAATTAAATACTAAAAAAATTGCAAATCAAAAATTAAAGAAACGAAAAATTAAAAAACCGGGAAACTCAAAATTCTAAAATTGAAAAAAAGAAACATTAAAAATCTAAAAAAATCGAAAAATTGAAAACCGAAAAATTACAAATCTAAAAATTGAAAAACCCAAAAAATGAAAAATTTTACATTGAAAAAAAAGCAAAATTATAAAATCAGAACACAGCAAGACAGAAAAATTAAAAAATGAAGAAAATAAAAAACCGAAATAAAAATTGCAAAATCGAAAAGTTGAAACATCCCACAAACAAAATGAAAATCAAAACTGAATTAGAGAAATTAAAGAAACGAAAAATTGGAAAATCATACCGAAAAAACATCACATTATAAAACCGGAACATTGAAATATCGAATAAATGAAAAAATAAAGAAAATAAAGAACCTAAAAAAATTTAAATGATAAATTACAAAACGAAAAAACTGAAGATATGAAAAAGTGGAAAATTCAAAATTGGAATATCCAAAAGCTGAAAAATCGAAGAACTATAGAATTTAAAAATGATAATTCAAAGAATTGTGTATAGTAAAATTGAAGAAACAAAAAAATGAAAAAATTGCAAATCCAAAAATTGAAGAAACGAAAAATTTTAAAAATTGACATTGGAACGACAAAAAATTATAACACCAGAAAAATCGAAAAATTGTAAAAATGCAGAAATTAAAGAACCGAAACAAAAAATTGCAAATCGAAGGTTTGTAGGAATGAAAAATCGAAGAACCAAAAAATTGAAAAATTGAAAAGTCGAATAAATAAAAAGTTTTAAAATTAAATAATTTAAAACTGGATACATTCTAAAATCGTAAAATTGAAAATGTTTTAAAGTTATTATTACATATTTAAAATCAAAATTTAAAAAAATTGCAATTCAAAAAGTGAAAAAACGAAAAATCGAAAAATCATGAAACTGAAAAATTTAAAATCTAAATTTGAAAATTCGAAAACTTGAAAAACGAAAAATTGCAAATCGAAAAGTTGAAAAATCCAAAAAGCGGAAGAATTCACCTTGAGAAAAAAACAAAAACTATAAAATTAGGACATTTAAAAACCGAAAAATTCAAAAAATAAAAAAATAAGAAACCAAACCGAAAATTCGCAAATGGAAAATTTGAAGAAATAAAAAATTTACGAATCGAAAAATCAAAATTAAAAATTAAAAACTCGAGAAATTTTAAATCGAAAAATAGCAAAATCTAAAATTGAAGAAACAAGGGAAATGAATAATTGAAAAATTGCTAATTAAAAAATTAAAGAAACAAAAAATGAAAATTAAAATTAGGAAACAAAAAATTATAAAATTCCAACATTGAAAAATCGAATAAAAAATGAACAAATGAAAAATTGAAAACTCTCGAATTTGCAAAAATCAAAAATTACAAATTGAAAATTCCAAGAAATGAAAAACTGAGAATCGAAAAATTAAAAATAAAATATTGTAAGTTCCAATAAAAAAAGTTTTAAAATCCAATAAATTAGGAATTAAAAAAATTCAAAAATCGTAAAATTGAAAGTGAATTATTTTTAAATTATTATTATTGAATATTTAAAATGAAAACTAGAAAATTGCAAATAAAAAATTAAAGAAACCTAAAATTGAAAAATCATGAAACTGAAAAATCTTAAATTGGAAAAATTGTAAACCGAAAATAATTTAAAAACTGAAAAAATTTACATTGAAAAAAGATAAAAATTATAAAATTAGGACACTGAAAAACCAAAAAATTGGAACAATAAAGAAAATGGAAAGCCGAAACGAAAATTCGCAAATGGAAAATTTGAAGAAATGGAAAATTGAGGAATCGAAAAATAAAAATTTTAAATTAAAAACTCCAGGGATTTTAAATCGATAAATAGCAAAATCTAAAATTGAAGAAAGAAGAGAAAAGAAAAATTAAAAAGTCGCAAATCGAAAAATTAAATAAACAAAAAATGGAAAAGTTAAAATTAAAAAACAAGAAATTATAAAATTCAAACTTTGAAAAACCAAATACATAATTAAAAAAATAAAGAAAATAAAAAGCCGAAAACAAAAATTACAAAACAAAACAAAAATGAACAAATGAAAAATTGAAAAATTAAAAATTGAAAACTCTTGAATTTGCAAAAATCAAAAATTACAAATGAAAATTTGAAAAACTGAAAAACTGAGAATCGAAAAATTAAAAATAAAATATTATAAGTTCCAATAAATGAAAAAGTTTTAAAATCCAATAATTTAGACATTTAAAAAATTCTAAAATCGTAAAATTAAAAGTGATTTTTTTTTTAATTATTATTATTGGATATTTAAAATGAAAACTAGAAAAAGGCAAATCAAATATTTAAGAAACGAAAAATTGAAAAACCATGAAACTGAAAAATCTTAAATTGGAAAAACGAAAAATTAAAAATCGAAATTTTGAAAAATCGAAAACTTGAAAACGGAAAAATTGCAATCGAAAAATTGAAAAATGCAAAAACTGAAAAAATTCACACTGAAAAAAAACAAAAATTATAAAATTAGGACATTGAAAATACAAAAAATTGGAGCAATGACAAAATGGAAAACAGAAACAAAAAATGGCAAGTCGAAAATTTGTAGAAGTGAAAAATTTATAAATCGAAAAACAGCAAAATGTAAAATTGAAGAAACAAAAGAAATGAATAACAAAAAAATCGCAAATCGAAAAATTAAAGAAATAAGAAATGTAAAAATTAAAATTATAAAATTCAAGCATTGAAAAATCGAATAATTGAAAATATCTTGAATTTGCAAAAATCAAAAATTCCAATTGAAAATTTGAAGAAATGAAAAACTAAAGAATCGAAAAATTGAAAATAAAAAATTCTAAAATCGTAAAATTGAAAACGCTTTTTTTATTATTATTAATTATTTTTGGATATTTAAAATGGAACCTAGAAAAATTGCAAATCAAAAACCGAAAAAACGAAAACTGAAAAATCATTTCAATAAAACCGAAAAAAACGGAAACTCAAAAATCTAAAAGTTGAAAAATGGAAAAATTGCAAATCGAAAAACTGAAAAACTGAAAAATAAAGGAAATAAAAAACCGAAACGAAAAATTGCAAATCCAAAATTTGAGGAAATGAAAAATTAATGAACCGGAAATTGACGAAAAATTAAAAAATTAAAAAATCGCAAATTGAAAAATTAAAGAAACAAAAAATTGAAATTGAAAAAACAAAAAATTAAAAAATCGAATAATTGAAAAAATGACCAAATGGAAAATTGAAACATTAAAAACTGGAAACTCCTGAAATTGAAACATACAAAAGTTGGGAAAAGAAAGAAAAATAATGAAACAAACGAACTTGATTAAACAATAATAAAATCGGAAAATTGAAAAATTGTAAAAATAACGAAAATAAAAACCGAATCGAAAAATTGTAAAGGCGAATAAATTAAAAAGTTTTAAAATTCAATCATTGAAAAATGAAAAAAATTGTAAAATCGTAAAATTGAAAAAGTTAATTTTTTTTAATTATTATTAGATATTTAAAATGAAAACTAGAAAAATTGCAAATCAAAAATTGGAGAAACGAAAAATTGAAAAATCCAAAAACTTAAAAACTGCACACTAAAAAAATATAAAATTGAAACACTGAAAAACCGAAAAGTTGAAAAATAAAGAAAATAAAAGACCGAAACGAAATATTGCAAATCGAAAATTTGAGAAAAAAAAATCGTAAATTGAAGAAACACGAAAAATGAAAAATTGGAAAATCGCAAATCGAAAAATTGAAAAAGTTGGAAAATTTAAACTCGGAAACTCGAAAAACAGATGAAAGATTTCAGTTGAGAAAGCTGCGGGAGTGTTATTTACGCCACTAGTTTTCACTTTATGGACGTTATCAGAAAATGCAAAAAAATTGTGTGATAATAATCACAACCTTCGACCAATTTTTTTATTTATCTGGATATATAATCAATTAATTTTATTGATTAAATCAAAAATGATTTATCTAATCTTCCTAGCCTTCTAGGAACACATTCCTATTTTACTTTAACATACAGACGTTATCATAAAAAATAAATAAACACAGTGTGCAGAACCAACTATATTTCGTTAAAATTTTAAAAAATTTTGAAATTGAAACCTTGCATCGCAAGGACACTTTCGAGCTATAGAATAACAGTAGTGGGTTTTTGGCTCCGAGTGTATCTACTTTCTATTTATATTTTCCAAAAATAATATTTTACGGAGCAATAAATCATGAATTTTGTGGTTTTTCCCCTGTTGATTTATCCAGACGGCAGGCAAGTATTAAAAAAATTAACCAGACTTTAAAAATCAAACAATATAGATAGCGAAATTGTGATTTATCGTCATAAAATATTTCAGTGCCTCCATCTTTTCTAAAAATATAATAATTTCGCGTAAATATTTATTCAACTTTTAAAGGCAAGAACATCCGTTCGAAACCTCCTGTTTCCTTTGTAGCGCCTCGCTTTGAGAGTCCGAGCATTAATTGTGCATCGCCGATTTTTTTTGACAGCCAAAACACTCCGAACATATGCCAGTTTAATTATGAGTGAAGATAAACACCGGCTTGATATTAATATAAGGTATCTCTGATCGCAGTCAGAGCATAACTGTTCAAATATTTTAGGTTTTGCAATTGACATCACTTAATTATAACCGAATATTGACGCATCGCTGCGAGATTTATCTATTCATAATTCACCTCGCATTGATCCACTCGTGTTTGTTAATAATAAAGCGATTTCGCGTTAATTTATCTCCAAAGTGGGCTCGCGACAAGATCTAATTTACAAAAAAGCAGATGATACATTTGATGCAATTTCCTTTTCGTTATATTGACTCGTCTAATATTTACGAGGCGGCGTCTATTTCGAGACGCCAGAGGCGGAAATAAGGAATGGGAAAAAGGAAATAAACGCAAGTTATTCAATTAAAGCGCAAGTGTGTTTCCTTTTCGACATCGCCGCTTTTGTGCCCGACAATATCGACATAATAACGTGTTTGTCGTAAATAAACAGCTTTGTGCCATTATCATAATCTATTAAGACATTCGTACTTGGGGGCTTATGATCGGAGGTCGTATATCATCGCGTTTCGGAATAATTAAATCTATTTTTGTGCGTTTATGGAGCACGATGATACCCGTTAAATTCAATTGATGGGGAATATCGATTTCGTAACTGAAGACTTTGCATTCATAGATAAGAAAAAGTCGTGATCGAGTGGGTGGTTGGCGTATTTTCATTTCTACGAAATTAGAAACTTTTCAGTGAAGGAATTGAATGAAATTATTTTGCTTTGTTGAGTGTTTGTACAAAATATTTCAATGGCTCCTATATCTTTTGTAAAAATGTACTGACAGTCTGTTAGTTATATATAGATTTTAAAACTGTGTTCACACACGTGTCCTACCCTATTGAAGTCATTTCCACTGATTTTTTTTTTAGTAGAACAACCAATATGTCTGAAGATATTATATTTATTTTTAACCCAAATCAAACAGTAATGAATTTTGAGCACCTCTGGTATTTTACTTTATGAACAATTTTAAAAGATCTTGGAAACCTTAGGAGTTTTATTTATTTTTAAAATTATTATTTAAAAATATCTTGGGATCTCTCGATTTTTTGCTTTTGGAAAAACTTTAGAAAAGCTTGAGGTCCTGTAATTTTTACTTTCTGAACGAATTTGAAAGAGTCCAGGTGGCTCCTGATGCTTTTTTTAAGAGTCAGAAAAAAGCTTAGCTTTTGAAAAAATTTTAAACAATTTGGGGGCACTGGTGTTTTGTTGAAAGAATTTTGACGTTTTTCGGTATTTTTTTCTAAGAATTTGCAAGAATCTTGAGGACCACCATTACCTACATATTTTTGTAAAAAAATTTTATGAATATTTTCAGAAACATCTTAGGGTCCCTGGTGTTTTATATTTGAAATAATTTGAAAGAATATTTCGAAAATGTTTACTTTTTGAAGGAATTTGAAAGGATCTCAAAGGTCTCTAATCTTTTCTTAACCAGTTTGAAAGAATCTTGAATCTCCTGGTATTTTATTTTTGAAAAAATAGGGGATATTTTGTTTTTGAAAAAAATAACAATCTGGCAGCTGTTCCTGAAAGAATTTGAAAGGATCTTGAAAAGCTCCTGTATTTAGTTTTTGAAGTAATTTGAAAAAATCTTGACGTTCTTCGGTGTCTTTAGTAAGAATTTAAATCTCGGAGGTTTTTGGCTCCTGTTTTTTTGAATATTTGAAAAAATCTTGAGGGGCTCCGGTGTTAAGTTTTTTAAGATTTCAAAAGAGTCTTAAAAAACTTGAGTCTTTGTGATGCTTACTTTTTGAAAGACTTCGAAAGAATCCAGGTGACTCTTGATGTTTTATTTTTGAAGAAATGTACTACAATCTCGGGGCTTCTGGTGTATTATGTTGTTTCTGAAAGATTTGAAGGGATCTTGTCTTTAGTTTTTGAATTAATTTGAAAGAATCTTGACGTTTTTCGGTGTTTTTTTAAGAATTTGAAAGAACTAGGACCTCCGATTTTTGAAAAATTCAAACTGATTCTTGGAATTCCCTGACTCCTATTTTTATATATATTTTAAATATTTTCAGGGGTCGCTGGTGTTTTATATTTGAAAGAATTTGTAGGGATCTTGAAGGACCTCTGTGTTCAGTTTCTGAAAGAATTTGAAAAACCGGAAAGAATCTGAAAGAATCTGAAAGAATCTGAAAGAATCTGAAAGAATCTGAAAGAATCTGAAAGAATCTGAAAGAATCTGAAAGAATCTGAAAGAATCTGAAAGAATCTGAAAGAATCTGAAAGGATCTTAAAGAATCTTAAAGAATCTGAAGGAACCTGAAAGAATCTGGAAGAATCTGAAAGAATTTGAAGGAACCTGAAAGAATCTGAAAGAATCTGAAAGTCTTACAAAGAATTTTAAATAATTTGGAAGAATTTGAAAGATTATGGAGGAATTTGGAAGAATTTGAGACATTTTGAGATTTTGAAAGAATTTAAAAGAATTCGAAAGAATTGGGAGACTACCTGTGTTCTATTTCTGAAAGAATTTGTAAGGATTTTGAAGGACCTCTGTGTTCAGTTTCTGAAAGAATTTGAAAAACCGCAAAGAATCTGAAAGAATCTGAAGGAATCTGAAAGAATCTAAAAAAATCTGAAAGAATCTGAAGGAATCTGAAAGGATCTTAAAGAATCTGAAAGGATCTTAAAGAATCTAAAAGAATCTGAAGGAACCTGAAAGAATCTGAAAGAATCTGAAAGACTTACAAAGAATTTTAAATAATTTGGAAGAATTTGAAAGATTATGGAAGAATTTGGAAGAATTTAAGACATTTGAGATTTTGAAAGAATTCGAAAGAATTCGAAGACTACCTGTGTTCTATTTCTGAAAGAATTTGTAAGAATCTTGAAGGACCTCTGTGTTCAGGTTCTGAAAGAATTTGAAAAACGGGAAGGAATCTGAAAGAATCTGAAGGAATCTGAAAGAATCTAAAAAAATCTGAAAGGATCTTAAAGAATCTGAAAGAATCTGAAGAACCTGAAAGAATCTGAAAAAATCTGAAAGAATCTCAAAGAATCTCAAAGAATCTCAAAAAATAATTGAAAAATGGAAAAATTCGGAAATTGTAAAATTGAAAATGTGAAATTTTTTTTAAATTATAATTATTATTACATATTTAAATTGAACGCTAGAAAAATTGCATATCAAAAATTGAAGAACCGAAAAACAGAAAAATCGGGAAACTCAAAATTCTAAAATTGGAATAAAGAAAAATTTAAAAATATAGAAATTGAAAAACCGAAAAGTCTAAAATTTGAATAATTGAAAAATTTCACACTGAAAAAAGGAAAAATTATAAAATCAGAATATTGCAAAACGGATCAAATGAAAAACAGAAAATAAAACACTGAAACGAAAAATTACAAAATCGAAAAATTGAACCATCCGAAAGTTGGAAAAGTACAAAAACTGAAGATTTTAAAAATGAATACTCTTAGAGTTGCATTTAATAAAATTGAAGAAATAAAAAAAATAAAAACTGATAAATCGCAATTCGAAAAATTTAGGAAACGAAAAATTGAAAAATTATAACGGAAAAACAACAAATTATAAAACCGAAACATTAAAATATCGAATAATTGAAAAAATAAAGATAATGAAAAACCTAAAAAATCTAAACAAAAAATTACAAAACGAAAAAACTGGAGAAATGAAAAAGTGAAAAATTAAAAATTGAAACATCCAAGAGCTGGAAAATCGAAAAACTAGAGAATTTAAAAATGTCGAAGAGTTGTGTCTAGCAAAATTGAAGAAACAAAAAAATGAAAAAATTGCAAATCCAAAAATTGAAGAAACAAAAAATTGTAAAAATTGAAATTGGAAAAACAAAAAATTATAAATCGAAAAATTGTAAAAATGCAGAAAATAAAGCACCCAAACGAAAAATTGCAAATCGAAAATTTGTAGAAATGAAAAATCGAAGAACCAAAAAATTGAAAATTTGTCGAATAAATAAAGTTTAAAATTCAATAATTCTAAAATCGTAAAATTGATTTTTTTTAAATTATTATTACATATTTAAAATCAAAACTAAAAAAATCGCAATTCAAAAAGTGAAAAAACGAAAAATTCAAAAATCATAAAACTGAAAATCCGAAAAATTGCAAATCGAAAAATTGAAAAATTCAAAAACTGGAAAAATTCACATTGAGAAAAAAAAACAAAAAATAATAAAATTAGGGCATTTAAAAACCGAAAAATTCAAAAGTTAAAAAAACAAAATCCAAACGAAAATTCGCTAATGGAAAATTTAGTAATCGAAAAATAAAAATTCAAAATTAAGACTTAGAAAGAATTTTAAATAATTTGGAAGAATTTGAAAGATTACGGAAGAATTTGGAAGAATTTGAGACATTTTGAGGTTTTGAAAGAATTCGAGAGAGCTCGGAGACTACCGGTGTTCTATTTCTGAAATAATTTGTACGAATCTTGAAGGGCTTCTGTGTTCAGTTTTTAAAAGAATTTGAAAGAACCTTAAGGTTTCTCAGTGTTTTGTTTTCAAGAGAATTTGAAAGAACCTTGAGTAACTCTGATGTTTTATTTTTGCAAACAAAATTTAACAGTCCTAAATGATGAATTAACAAATATGCAAGTATCTCTGATAATGGATTTTTGAAAAATTTAATTAGGACCTCAGGAGTCAAGAACTCTTGTTTTTGGTAAAATTTTTAAAAACCTTGGGAAGTACCTATTTTTGAAATAATTTGATAGCATCTAAAATCTAGGGGGTTTCTGGTGTTTTAGTTCTAAAAAATTTGAAAGAATATAAAGGGTCTCTAGAATTTACTCTTTGAAATAATTTCAAAGAACTTGAAAGAATTTGAAAGACCTTGACAGAATTTGAAAAAATTTAAAAGAATTGCAAAGAATCTTAAAGTTTTTCAGTGCTTTGTTTTCAGGAGAATTTGAAAGAACCTCTAGTGACTGGTGTTTTATTTTTTGGAAAAAAATTAAAAATTGTTATTTTTGTAATATTGTTTTTGTTTTTTCAACAAATCATTTAATGTTTTTTTGGCGCAATAGACTTTATTATTATTAAATCTTGAAGGCTTCTGATGTTTAAATTTCAAAAATTTGAAAGAATCTCTAATAATATATTTTTGAAAAATTTAAATAGAATCTCAGAAGTCCTTAACTGTTGTTTTTTGGAAAATTTTTAAAAACCTTGAAAGTCTCCGGTGTTCTATTTTTGAAATAATTTGATAGTATCTAAAATCTAGAGGTTTCTGGTGTTTCAGTTCTGAAAAAATTTGAAAAAATCTAAAAGATCTCTCGTAATCCGTCTTTGAAAAAATTTCAAATAACTTGAAAGAACTTAAAAGAACTCTAAAGAATTTGAAAGACCTTTACAAAATTTGAAAAAATCTAAAAGGTCTCGTAATCCGTCTTTGAAAGAATTTCAAACAACTTGAAAGAACTTAGAAGAATTCGGAAGAATTTGAAAGACCTTGACAAAATTTGAAAAAATTTGAAAGAATTTCAAAGAATCTTAGGTTTTTCAGTATTTTGTTTTCAGGAGAATTTGAAAGAACATCAAGTGACTCTGGTGTTTTATTTTTGGAAAAAATTTAAAAATTGTTATTTTTGTAATACGGTTTTTGTTTTTTTTTCAACTAATTATGTATTGTTTTTTTTTTTGGCGCAATAAACTTTTTTATTATTTATTATTATTAATTAAAGCCGTGGTGTTCTATTTTTAAAATAATTTGATAGTATGGGTCCGTTAACTTGGCACCACCAAGTTAATGAATTTTACTCAAAAGCTAGCACCTCGTTGTTCTAACCTAGCACCAGCTAGCACCACCAATCAAAAAGCTAGCACCACCTAATTATTGAAATAAAAGCCTTTTACTTTCGGGGGGGGCCAAGTTAACGCTAGCCCCCCGACATTATTTAATTCTCATGAAAAGTTGGTCCGAGGTAGTTTAGACCTAGCACCAGCTAGCACCACTAGTCTCATAGCTAGCACCACTCTGCAAGTATTAAAAAAAAATTAAAAACCAAAAAAAAAGTAGCCCCCACTTTTTTTTCTTTAATGGTAAAAATCAGTAGGTTAATAGTCTAGAGCTAGCACTCGCTGGATCCATTAAAAAAAAGTGTATTTTTATTCAATAAAATTCAATTATGTAATAAAGGGTTATTTTCGGGGGGGGCTAAGTTAACGCTAGCCCCGCAATATAATTTAAAGACAATGAAAAGCTAGCACCTAATAGTTTAGAGCTAGCACCAACTAGCACCATTAGTCTTATAGCTAGCACCATTAAACAAACTAAATAAAATAATTGAAAAGCCCTGAAAAAATAACTCGCATCTATAATTCCCAATCGTGGCCGGAAATAAACTATCTTTGAAAATTAATACATTACAATCATCCATTACTTATAAAAAGTCATGTTTTCTGCATTGAACAGAACTTAATATCTACATTATCTACATATTTAATTAAATTACATCACTTGCGTTCAAATCGTTCTTCATTTATTTCAACACACTAAAAATTAGGCCATGATAAATGCGATCATTTAATTTTTTTCCACAGTCATACATTTGACTGACATTACGTAAATAACAAATTTGAAATAACAAGCGAGACTATAAAATTTAAGTCATTTGTAATTTATAAATCCGAGGTTAATGACGAAAACCTTTGTAAACTCTAAATTCCTAAAAATATTATTAAAATAATTTAAAATCCTAGAAACTTAACAGACAATGTGTCTAGAAGTCAAGTACAAATTATGAAGTTTTACTATCCGTAATAATAATCCGTCTTTTGGGGCAAGCGTCTATTCTTTAGTTTCGCGCTTAGTAATACTTCAGGTATACGGACAAAATAGCATTTGTGAACAGTTTGGTGGGCCTTGTAGATCCCTACTACACTTATACAATGAATATTTGTTTGAATAACACGCTTTAGAAGCAGTTTATTTTCAAGTTAATGCAAATTCATTACTTATTACTAACAAACACATTATTCATTTTAATAAGAACTAATTTAGTTTTTTGTATCGATAGTGGTTTATTGGAGTTAACACTTTAACCATAGTTCCTTTATTACAAATTTTATTACAAATTTGTAATAAAGAAGCTCTAACTTTGTTGTTGCGACGGTAATATTCTTATAAGATCGTAAAATTAGCATCATACTGTCCTGTAGTAATCTTGTAGTGCAAACTGTCGTCGTCAAAACGGACTCTTCTTAATCAGGGAAACTGTAATTCTTCCATTAGTTCTACTCCGTGCCGATATACACGGTGAGTCACTAAACGGGTGCTCCTCGATATCTCAAATAACTGTACAACCTTAGTGTTTGATTTTTTTCCAATCACTAATAATAATAATATAATTAATGAGATAGTGAGGACCGCGCGTTTAGTGATTCGGAATTGGAAAATGGTACAGCCAACGAGCTGTGAATTTAAAAACCGGCTTTTTTTTCTAGTAGTGATAACTATGGATGGTTCTAATTATCATTAAAGTTCGTATTAGTTTTCAGAAAGGGATTGTGAAGACACGCTTCTTTCAGAGCGTAGTCAGACATCTACTCCCCTCAATGCCGGGTTGGATATCCCTAATTACAGACACTGCATACTGTCGGTACTTTTCTACTATGACTATGGGACAGTAAATAAAATAAATAATTTCCAGAAAACATATATTGTAGGTAAATATTTAAAAATAAGTTCGACTTAACTGTAACTCCATTTTTTTCTTTTAAGTAAATATAGATATCTATACTGTGCCTGAATACTTTGATGTAGGCAACATGTAATACACATCAGAAGCATCTTTGATCAATCTGTTAATCTTTTTAAACTAATAATTACAGCACAAAACAACAACACAAAAATCATACTATGCCATAAATGAGAACAAAGATGTCGGACAACTAATAATGGAAAATTCAAACAAAATAGAACGTAATTTATTCAATCCTTTGACGAATATAAAGAAAAGAAAATAAATAATATGTTTCTTAATAATAGGGTGGTATGGTTAAAACTGCTCGCCTTTTCTATCTTCACACAGCGCTATCCTGTGTTCAAAATTTCTACGTAGTCTATTTAGAATCTCGGATGTTAAATTAAGATCTGTACGACACCACACGATCCTTTTGCGCAAATGATCTTCATTTTGAATTGGAAGGGCTGAAGTGGTATGGATGAAATCAGTTTGCCCTCAGGACGTTAAAAACCGAACTCTGAGTAATCTGCATTTGTCTTCCGATCTGCTTTTGACTCACGTGAGGATTTTCTCTATAATTTCAAACAAGGCAGCTTCATTTTCTGGCATTGTTACTGTAAGATGCCTAACTTTAGTTTTCTTAAATTGATCAACTTCTCTTAAGCTTTTTTCGAGTTTAATAAATGTTTGGTTAGAAGGAATTGTATCGCCTGGCATATATATGAACGACAGCCTCAAAATTTCCATAACATTTTGCCAAAGTTAAAAGCATATTGGGTTTTTTCGGAATTCAAAAACGTTATTAGCAAAAGTTGAAAATAATTTGACTGCTACAAGAAATTTAAGAGGAAGTTATTTATGAAAAGTAAAATGTGTTGCCTATTCAGACTTATCCAGGTGTGAACAGATAAAATAATCACACTTTAACTTAAATTTGTTTTACGGCAGCTATAAAGTAATACAAATTTACAACTAGTTCCAACTTACTCATCTAATGTAATAGAGGTTACCACTTTAATAATACTTGTGATTTAAAAAAGAGAGAGAAAGAAAATAGGAAAATACTGGGTACAGCTTAACAAAAAAAAATGCACTTATAAAAACAACATTCGTGATTCCTTTACAAAACTATAATGTATAAAAAAAAAGCAACATGCAACATATTAAATGTCAAATATCTTCAAGTTTTCGTTGTGAAGAAATGCATATCCTACAAAAGGTCCAAAAGAGCTGGGTTTCGACTCCCTCGGTATCCAGTAACACCGCATTAATTATAATTTTGATTTTTGTGGAAAATTTGTTTAAGAATATCCGGTAAACGTGACGTCAGTTCATTTGTGTGAGTATGTACACTTAATGGTTAGACTAATAATTATGGACTTTTTAAATCTATAATTCTTTATAAATTTCTGGTTTTACATGAACCACATCATTGTTGTACAATATGTTGGTCCACACAATTTGTTAGTTAATATATATTAACTATGAGATATGTTAGAAAATAATTTGCATTTTAACCAATAGACACTATATTTCGTCTATTTCGAAACTAAAGAATAGACGCTTGCCCCAAAATAGGGATTATTACTACGGATAGTAAAAATTCATAATTTGTACTTGACTTCTAGACACATTGTCTGTTAAGTTTCTAGGATTTTAAATTATTTTAATAATATTTTTAGGAATTTAGAGTTTACAAAGGTTTTCGTCATTAACCTCGGATTTATAAATTACAAATGACTTCAATTTTATAGTCTCGCTTGTTATTTCAAATTTGTTATTTACGTACTGTCAGTCAAATGTATGACTGTGGAAAAAAATTAAATGATCGCATTTATCATGGCCTAATTTTTAGTGTGTTGAAATAAATGAAGAACGATTTGAACGCAAGTGATGTAATTTAATTAAATATGTAGATAATGTAGATATTAAGTTCTGTTCAATGCAGAAAACATGACTTTTTATAAGTAATGGATGATTGTAATGTATTAATTTTCAAAGATAGTTTATTTCCGGCCACGATTGGGAATTATAGATGCGAGTTATTTTTTCAGGGCTTTTCAATTATTTTATTTAGTTTGTTTAATGGTGCTAGCTATAAGACTAATGGTGCTAGTTGGTGCTAGCTCTAAACTATCAGGTGCTAGCTTTTCATTGTCTTTAAATTATATTGCGGGGCTAGCGTTAACTTAGCCCCCCCCCCGAAAATAACCCTTTATTACATGGCTTTATTGAATAAAAATACACTTTTTTTTAATGGATCCAGCGAGTGCTAGCTCTAGACTATTAACCTACTGATTTTTACCATTAAAGAAAAAAAAGTGGGGGCTACTTTTTTTTTGGTTTTTAATTTTTTTTTAATACTTGCAGAGTGGTGCTAGCTATGAGACTAGTGGTGCTAGCTGGTGCTAGGTCTAAACTACCTCGGACCAACTTTTCATGAGAATTAAATAATGTCGGGGGGCTAGCGTTAACTTGGCCCCCCCCGAAAGTAAAAGGCTTTTATTTCAATAATTAGGTGGTGCTAGCTTTTTGATTGGTGGTGCTAGCTGGTGCTAGGTTAGAACAACGAGGTGCTAGCTTTTGAGTAAAATTCATTAACTTGGTGGTGCCAAGTTAACGGACCCTGATAGTATCTAAAATCTAGGGGGTTTCTGGTGTTTTAGTTCTAAAAAATTTGAAAGAATCTAAAGGGTCTCTAGAATTTACTCTTTGAAAGAATTTCAAAGAACTTGAAAGAATTTGAAAGACCTTGACAGAATTTGAAAACATTTAAAAGAATTGCAAAGAAGTTTTTCAGTGCCTTGTTTTCAGGAGAATTTGAAAACTGGTGTTTTATTTTTGGAAAAAAAATTAAAAATTGTTATTTTTGTAATATTGTCTTTGTTTTTTCAACAAATCATTTAATGTTTTTTGGCGCAATAGACTTTATTATTATTATTTATTATTATTAAATCTTGAAGGCTTCTGATGTTTAAATTTCAAAAATTTGAAAGAATCTCTGATAATATATTTTTGAAAAATTTAAATAGAATCTTGGAAGTCCTTGGCTCTTGTTTTTTGGAAAATGTTTAAAAATCTTGAAAGTCTCCGGTGTTCTATTTTTTAAATAATTTGATAGTATCTAAAATCTAGAGGTTTCTGGTGTTTCAGTTCTGAAAAAATTTGAAAAAATCTAAAAGGTCTCTCGTAATCCGTCTTTGAAAGAATTTCAAAGAACTTGAAAGAACTTAAAAGAAGTCAAAAGAATTTGAAAGACCTTGACAAAATTTGAAAAAAATTGAAAGAATTTCAAAGAATCTTAGGTTTTTCAGTATTTTGTTTTCAGGAGAATTTGAAAGAACAATGGGTAACTCTGGTGTTTTATTTTTGGGAAAAAAGTTAAAAATTGTTATTTTTGTAATATTGTTTTTGTTTTTTCAATTAATTATGTATTGGATTTTTTTGGCACAATAAACTTTATTATTATTTATTATTATTAAATCTTGAAGGCCTCTGATGTTTAAACTTAAAAAAAAAATTAAAAAATCTCTAATAATATATTTTTGAAAATTTTAAATAGTCTTTGACTCCTGTTTCTGGGAATATTTTTAAAAATCTTAAAAAGCCCTGGTGTTCTATTTTTAAAATAATTTGATAGTATCCAAAATCTGGGGACTGCCGGTGTTTTAGTTCTGAAAAAATTTGCAGGAATCTTGGATTTCTTGGTTCCTGCTTTTGAAAATTTTCTAAAAAATGTCGAGGATCTCTGACGTTTGGTGTTTTAAATAATTTGAAAAAATTTGGGAGTTGCTCAATGTATTTTTTATAGAGTATGAAAAAATCTGAGGCTTGTGGTGTTTTATTTTTGAAAAAATGTAATACAACCCCAAGGGCCTCTGATATTAGAATAATTTGAAAAAATAAGGGGGTTTGTTACTTTGTTTTTGAAAAAATTTAAAACAATCTGGGGCTACTAGTATTTTGTTTCTGAAAGTATTTGAAAGGATCTTCTGTGTTTAATTTTCGAAAGAATTTGAAATAATCTTAAGCAAGTCTGTGTTTTCTTTTTGGAAAAATGTAAAAATTTCAGGAAATACTGATACGTTTTTCAAAAATGTTAAAAGAATCTCGGAAAATCGGGAAAATTTGAAAAATATTTGGGGCCGCTGGTGGTCTATTTTTATTCATAATTCGATAGTAACTGAAATCTGGGGGCTTCCAAAAAATCTAGAGGGGTATAGTTTTTGAAAGAATTTGAAAGAATCTTGGAGCTCCTCCATGTTCAACTTTCGGAGAAATTTTTAAAAAATGGTTACTTTTTTTAAGAATTTGAAAGAATCTCGACAACCCTTGATAATTCATTGTTGAAAAATTTAAAAAAAGTTACTTCTATGAGGAAAAACAAAAAAATGACAAAAACGGATTTTGTTCAAATAGTAGTTTGCATTTTCAGTTGATATTGATTTATGGTTCGTTTGAACTTGAGAGATTTTGATATAAGTATTATCGATCCATGATTATTATTTTAATCATTTTTATAGTAGTATTACATGTTTGGTTTCCTAGATAAGGTTACGTAATTTCGTAATTTCGTAATTTCTTACTAGATAACAATGTTTAAATTAAACCCTTTTTTAAGGTGAAATTAAAACAATGTTGAAAAAACTACAAAATTATAGACCCCCATTAAAAATGGCAGACGTGTGAATTTTTAAATAAATATAGTTGGACCTGATTTTTTTACGAGAACATTTTCTTACAATTAATTCAACTTACGAAAATTTATAAAACATGTTCCATGAAAAATTTAATTCATATAGTGGGACACCGATATTACATACGAAGGCAAATCGATAAAATTTTAAGACACATCCAGGTATAAAAAAAAGATTTACAAGCCAAACTTTCCTTTTTCCGGCTTACGTGTTACGACTTTTATGAACGTGGTAGACAAGTGTCTGATTTTACCTAACGGCGTCACCTGTTGTGTTAAAAGCGTAATAAAATAACCGTAAAACGGGTGTGCTTTTATTTTCCGTGCAGCTGGAGGCGCTCTAAAGTTCCTTGAAATTCCTGACTCAAACGTCAAAAAGTTATTTATTATATTATTTATGTACATGCTGTAAGGAAAAAAATGTTTTTTTAATTTATATATTAACTGACCTTGAACCAACCAATCAAATCTGAGTTTTCTGTAAATGTTGGACGCGCAGTGACTGTTTAGTTGCCATCGATTTGTATTAATTAACTTTCATTAATTACTGTTGTTTGTCATTAGTAGATAACAATATTTGGATTACTATTGTGTAGCGTTTGAACTAGCCGCCCTGTTAAAAGCATATTTAGAAATTCTGAAACTTAAAAATTAGTGTTGCTTCCTTTTATATTATTATATAAACATATTGTAAAACTGTTGAGATTGAAAAACAAAATTTTACATACAAGAATAATGTTCCTATTGGTAAATCTGCGCTCGTATTTTAATTTTCCAAACAAAACAAAACAAAAAAACGAATCGAACGAAACGTGATCCAATCCAAGTTAAAAGAGTTTTGCGACGAAAGGGAAACTTCCTATTCGTTTACATTTATTTCTCATTTTATATGCGAACTCTGCACATATGAAGATTCACAGTACGGCAATTCCAGTTTAAACCACCCGCAGCAATGCCGAAAAAATTTAATTTAAAGCCAAGTAAAAAGTTAGGTTAAGTTCTCCATGCTGTAGCAGCCTGATAAAGCTCACAGCGTTATAACATAATCCCACGCTGTCACCGGTGAAATCTGCCTTCTCCATAAAGACGAAGACAATTTTTTGTTGTTGCAAATTTATACTAAATATAGAACTTTTCGGTGCTCATGACATAATAACTAACAATAAAATTTTTTCATCTCTATTAAATCCTCTTTAGTTATCGTGTAAATTTTTTTGTAATAACCTAAACTAAGAGGCGGTTGATTTTAAAACCCGCAATAGATTTTAATAAAAAGATGTCTAGACACTTAATAATATGAGAAAAAAATGTGCAAACGATTCAACAACGACAAAGTAAACGTAAATTGCTTAGTCTAATTTGCTCAATAATGTCGTAATGAACCTCAATATTTTTCTTTGTTGTAGGTGATATCGTCGACGTTCTAACCCTGACGAACTTTTCGATCAATTTCATCCTCTATTGCATCATGTCAAAGAAGTTCCGAATGGTTTTCAAGGAGTCGTTTTTTCCATACCTGCCGTGTTCCAACATTTCTAAGGAGAACTGGATATCGCTGAATACTATTCAGACTTATGTATAGACTGTAAATAAATAAATTAAGTTAAGGACTGTGTTAATTATTGTAAATTTACATTAGATATAACAGGGTATTTAGTTTTACGTATTTATTTAATAAACTGATAAAGGATCTCATTTTCTCTCTGTGTGCGTTTCTGTTGAAAGTTAATGTATCTAATGTTGTTCCAAATCGATGAGCCCACAATAAAGTTCGAGCCAGATGCAAATGAGTGTATTTTTAGGCCCATTGCGTTCTCAACTTATCGAAAAAGTATTTAATTGTTTACAAAATTTTATTTTAGTACGAGCTTTTATTAGCCCACTTCGTTTACTTTTTTCTTATTTGTGTACACACCCAGAAATTAAAAGTTAAAAAAATTTAAATCGGGTGTTTACACCGGTTTTAATATCTTTTTTTATTAAGGATCAAGGCGGATTAGCCCAAAATACGGGTTTTAGCAAATTTATCGAACATACAATTTTTATCTTTGTGATTTTATGGTCTTGTGCAAGACTGATTATCGTTAAGCTCCACTTATTTGCTGTGGAAACATTTTATTGCAACAATTTCCGCGTTGCTGAAATAAATTCAGCCCGGATTGTTGGTTTTGGCCTTTCGATTTTCCTGTTTGAGATTTTAACCGACTGAAGATTGATATTATGCATATTTTGTTTGGCTGCATTTTTGTTGTCAATTGACGTGTGTTCTCGAATTTTTGTGGCGTTCAAACAAATATCAACTACGCGCAAAAAAAAAATTATTGTCCATCATCAAATGCCTGTGTCTATATAGGAACTTGAAATGTTAGGGGTGGTTTTCCCTTAAGACGCAGACACACGTCAACGAGGGATTTCCCAAATATAACCCACAAATTTAAGCACGATATATTTTTTACAAGACTCCTGGACATGGAAACATGAATTTTTAAGGATATTTCCCCTTAGGACCGAATTCAGCATTTAAGGGGTTGAAAGGAATGAAATTTATTTTTACAAATTCTTTAAAAATTCTTATGTTCAATCAGCTATCAACGCTGTCAATGCTTGTAAGAGATAAACATACAAATGTACTTCCAGACTGTTTTTAGTTCTATCCCTGAGGAGATGAAAAAGGGAAAAATTCCTAAAATACTCCAACTTTCATAAGTCTTGTTTTGTATTGAAACTGTTTTACGTGGGTGAAGCCGCAGGCACCAAGCTAGTATTAATATTTTATTTTGTTAGTAGTTGCAACTTTTCCGTTTGAATAACTTTTAATTTTAAAAACTTCGTAGAAACAAAGAATCCATAAAGTTTGCCTTCAGGGGTAATAAAATAAAATATTTAACAAAAATCTGTAACGTTAAACTAAAAACTAATTTTATTCTAATTATTAGATGTGTTCATTAGTATTTATTATTTCCACCAATTTTAAAGGAATTATATAAACTAATCACAGCAGTGTAAATGTATTTTAGAAGAAAACAGTAGAAAACGCAATAAACCTGACAAAAACAAACGTAAAATAAGAACAAATTTTATGATGATTTTAAATTGTAAGATCTTTGTAAATTTAGTACAACTGTCTTAAAAAAAGTTAGCTGTGAGACCAAACATTTTTACAATTCGTGATTGTTTTTTAACACAGTAACAAAACAATTTACATTATGTTAATATTCCACAAATTCTCCGAAGTATAATAGGTTTGGGTAAGTAGAGTTGAAATATTTTAAGAAGAACACACCAATAAAACGTCGCAGTGGACATACAAGCGTCCGGATGAATCCACTTGTGAGTGTACTGGGGGGAAAGTGTACTAGTCAGTGCTTAATCTTGTCTGTTGGAAGGTTATGACGGTTTTTCCTATTTTATTTAACTACAAATAGAAAAATATATATCAAAATTTTAAAAATCGAAAATTCAAAAACCGATCAAAATCGAAAAGTCGAAAGATCGATCAAAATCGACAAATTGGAAATGTGAGATTTTGAAAATTTTCCAAAATTCAAATGTTGAAAAATGGAGAAATCGAAAACCTGAACAATCGAGAAATTAAAAAAATGAAAACTCGAAAAATTGAAAAAAGTTTAAAATCGGAAATTCGAAACATCAAAAAATCGTAAAATCGAAAAATGGAAAAATCGTTCATATAAAATCAAAAAACCAAAAATCAAAAAACTAGAAACCGAGAAATCGAAAAATAAATCTACAATTAAAAAAAAAAACGCAAAATTGAAGAATCGGAAAACTAGAAATCGGGAAATCAAAAATCTACAATTAAAAAGTTCGAAAAATTGAAGAATGGAAAAACTAAAAAATCGGGAAATTGAAAAATCCCAAAACTGAAATGTCGAAAAATTGAAACATCTAGAAATCGAAACATCAAAAGATTGAAAGATCGAGAAACCCAGAAGACGAACAATCGAAAATTGGGAAATTTGAAATTGAAACATTTAACTTAAAGAACCCGATAAATAGATAAATTAAAAAATTGTGACATCGAAATCTCGATAAATTGGAAAATCGGAAAACTGAAAATTGAAAAATTGAAAAACCGAAAAATCTAAAGCGAGAAATCGAAAAATAGAAAGGTCAAGAGACAGAAATGTCTAAAAATTAGAAAAACGAAAAATTACAAAGAAACATTGAAAAATTGAAATATTGAAAAATCCCAAAATTGAAATATTCTAAAACTGAAACATCGAAAAATTGAAAAATCGAGAAATCGAAAAGTAGAAAAATCAAAATAGAAAAAATTGAAAAATCGAAAAATCGAAAAATCAAAGAATCGCTTAATAGAGAAATTGAGAAAAAGAAAAACCGAAAATTTCGAAACGCCAAAAATTGAAATATTGAAGAATCGAAAAATTGAAGAATCGAAAAACTGAAATTTCGGAAAATCGAGAAATGAAAAAATAAACAATTGAGAAATCGAAAATTCGAAAGATCGAGAATTGGAAAATCCTCAAACTAAAATGTCGAAAAATTAAAAAGCCGAAAAATCTAAAAGCGAGATATTTGAAAAATAGAGAAACCAAAAAAAATTGAAAGTCGAAAAATTTTAAAATTCGAAAAATTCAAATATGTACATACACATACATATTAAAAGTTTAAAATCGGCAATTCGAAACATCAAAAAATCGTATACTTTAATTAATTAATTAATAATATAATTTAAAAAATCGAAAAACTAAAAATCAAAAAACCAAAAATCGGGAAATCGAAAAATCTACAATTAAAAAATTCGAAAAATTAAAACATCGAAAAACTAAAAAATCGGGAAATTGAAAAATCCCAAAATTGAAGTGTCGAAAAATAGAAAAACCGAGAAATCGAACTTGAAAAATTGAAACATCTAGAAATTGAAACATCAAAAGATTGAGAGATCGAGAAGCGCAGAAGACGAACAATAAAAAATTGAGAAATTTGAAATTGAAACATTTAACCCGATAAATCGAAAAGTTAAAAAATTGAGACATCGAAATCTCGATAAATTGGAAAATTGGAAAACTGAAAATTGAAAAATTGAAAAACCGAAAAATCTAAAGTGAGAAGTGGAAAAATAGAAAGGTCAAGAAACAGAAATGAATAAAAAATTAAAAAAACGAGAATTAAAAAGTCCAAAAATTGAAGAATCGAAAAACTGAAAAATCGAAATATCGAAAAATCCCAAAACTGAAAAATCCTAAAACTGAAACATTGAAAAATTGAAAAATAGAGAAATCGAAAATTAGAAAAATCAAAATAGAAAAAATTGGAAAATCGAAAAGTCGAAAAATCAAAGAATCGCTTAATAGAGAAATTGAGAAAAGGAAACACCGAAAATTTCAAACGCCAAAAGTTGGAATATTGAAGAATCGAAAAATTGAACAATCGAAAAACTAAAATCGTAAAACTGAAATTTCGGAAAATCGAGATTTCGAAAAATAAAAAATTGAGAAATCGAAAATTCGAAAAATCTAGAATTCGAAAATCTTCAAACTAAAATGTCGAAAAATTAAAAAACCGAAAAATCTAAAAGCGAAAAATTTTAAAAATCGAGAAATTAAAAAAAATTAAAAGTCGAAAAATTTTAAAATCCGAAAAATTCAAATATGTACATACATACTAAAAAGTTTAAAATCGGGCATTTGAAACATCAAAAAATCGTAAAATCGAAAAATGGAAAAATCTTTAATATAAAATTTAAAAAATCGAAAAACTAAAGATCAAAAAACCAAAAAGAGGGAAATCGAAAAATCTACAATTAAAAAATTCGAAAAATTGAAAAATCGAAAAACTAAAAAATCGAGAAATTGAAAAATCCCAAAACTGAAATGTCCAAAAATTGAAACACCGTAGAATCGAAAAGTCGAAAAATCGAAATTGAAACACTTAACTTAAAGAACTAGATAAATGAAAAATTAAAAAACTGAGACATCGAAATCTCGACAAATTGGAAATCGGAAAATTGAAAAATTGAAAAACCGAGTAGTCGAAAAATCGAAAGGCTCACAAATGTCTAAAATTTAAAAAACCGGAAAATTAAAAAGTCGAAAAATTGAAGAATCGCAAAATTGAAAAATCGAAATAACGAAAAATCACAAAAATTGAAAAATGCCAAAACTGCAACATCGAAGACTTGAGAAATCGAAAAATTGAAAAATCGAGAAATCGAAAAGTAGAGAAATCAAAATAGATAAAATTGGGAAATCGAAAAGTCGAAAAATCAAAGAATCGCTTAATAGAGAAATTGAGAAAAGGAAAAACCGAAAATTTCGAAAGGCCAAAAATTAAAATATTAAAGAATCGAAAAACTGAAATGGCAAAACTAAAATTTCGGAAAATCGAGAAATCGAAAAATAAAAAATTGAGAAATCGAAAATTCGAAAAATCCTGGAAAATCCTCAAACTGGAATCTCGAATAATTAAAAAACCGAAAAATCTGAAAGGGAGAGGTCAAAAAATCGAAAGAGATATCGAAACATCAAAAAATCGTAAAATCGTTAGTATAAAATTTAAAAAATCGAAACACTAAAAATCAAAAAACCAGCAATCGGGAAATCGAAAAATTTACAATAAAAAAATCGAAAAATTGAAGAATCGAAAAACTAAAAAATCGGGAAATTAAAAAATCCCAAAACTGAAATGTCCAAAAATTGAAATACCGTAGAATCGAAAAGTCGAAAAATCGAAAAACCGAGAAATCAAAATTGAAACATTTAACTGAAAGAACTAAATAAATGAAAAACTTGAGACATCGGAATCTCGATAAATTGGAAATCGAAAAACTGAAAATTGAAAAATTGAAAAACCGACTAGTCGAAAAATCGAAAGGTCAAGAAACAGAAATGTCTAAAATTTAAAAAACTGGAAAATTAAAAAGTCGAAAAATTGAAGAATCGAAACATCAAAATATCAAAAAATCCCAACATTAAAAAATCCTAAAACTGCAACATCGAAAACTTGAGAGATCGAAAAATTGAAAAATCAACAAATCGGAAAGTAGAGATATCAAAATAGAAAAAATTGGGAAATCGAAATGTCGAAAAATCAAAGAACCGCTTAATAAAGAAATTGAGAATAGGAAAAACCGAAAATTTCGAAACGCCAAAAATTGAAAAATTGAAGAATCGAAAAGTGAAATCGTAAAACTGAAATTTCGGAAAATCGAGAAATCGAAAAATAAAAAATTAAAAAATCGAAAATTTGAAAAAGTGCAAAATTGAAAAAACGCAATATTTTGAAATCAAAATATTAAATCCAAAAATTTCTAAACTGGAAAATTGAAAAATTGGAAACCAAGGCACTGAGAAATCAAAGATCGAAAATTTGGAAAATTCGATAAACAAAAAATTATAAAATCGAAAGAATCTTTAAAAAAATAAAGGAAATGAAAAAACGAAAATTTGTAATATAAAGCCCAGAAAATGAAAATAAAAAAATCCGGAAAAAGAAAAATAAAATCAAGAACTTAAAAAACTGAGAAACGAAAAATGAAAAATCCAAAATTTAAAATATAGACATAAAATGAAACATTGTGAAACCGAGAACTTGTAAAATGAAAAATTGCAAAACTGAAAAATTCGGAAGTCAAGAAATTGATGAAAAATTAAGGTTGAAAAAGTGAAAAATCTAAAAGCAAGAGATCAGAAAATCTAAAGAAAGATACCGAAACATGAAAAAAGTGAAAAATGTAACAATTAATATTTCCAAAAATTGAAAATTGAAAATGAAGTACTGAAAAACCAAAAAAATCGAGAAATCGAAATATTTAAAATTAAAAAAAAAACGAAAAATTAAAATTTCGAAAAATTGAAGAATCGTAAAATTGAATCGAGAAATCGAAACATCGAAAATTCCCAAAATTAAAAAATCCTAAAACCGCAACATCGACAACTTGAGAAATCAAAAAGAAAAAAAAATGAAAAAGTAGAAAAATTGGAAAACTGAAAATAATAATACCTAGTAATAATGGACCCAATTATTATTATCAAAAAAATTGAAAACTTTAATAATATAATTTGGGAATATGTCAAAATATGTAGATGCAGGTAGATCTTCAGTTTCAAATAAAAAAAAAATGTAAATATTTTCTCGAATTTTATAAAACAGATTTATTAACTCTATTTCCTTGACAGATTTTACAAAAGTAATGAAGATTGTGATAAAAGTCTAGAAAAAGCAATTAACGCAGATAAAAGTATCAATAAAAATTAATATAAGTTCACTATGATTCCTAACAATTAACAAAAGACTGAGGAAATTTCCTTTTCTTTAAAGTACGCATTATCAAAATACTATACAGCTGATAAACAATAATTTATTGCTAATATAAGTTCATATTTTTTATTATTGCATTGTGTTTCTCGAGGTCGCTAAAATTAATGAAAGTGACGAAAAACTATGTATATTTTGCATATTTTGACGATCCATTGCATATTTTTTCGGTTTGAGCATATGTTTGCATATCTCTCTAGTTTCTGTTTTACTTCGCCAGTTGAAACAAAATCGAAACTATTTTTTGCAAGAAAAATGTGGAGAACGCCGGTTTTTTTACAATTTTTAAGATGTTCCGAAAGAAGAAAATATTAATTTGTTGTCTGAAGGATCGACAAAGACATCTAAAAAAAAAAAAAAAACTCAAGCAAAAAAACAAGCAATTTGCTGCCGTTAAACGAACATTTAGACACACCTGACTGAAGTCTACACTCCTTCGAACCTCGCCTACCCTTGATCCGCAAAATAACAACACATAAAGCAGAAAAAACCATGATGAGTTTACGACGCTCCTTGCCGCAATCCTTGGAAGCACATATTGGCAAAGAAATTTGTCTGTGAGAAATCCCTCGACATTTATTGCTCCAGAAGCGTCGTTAGTGAAACACGATCATCAAACCTTTTACACCGCAAACGCTATTTTCGCTACGTATTCAAATTTACATTTTCGTCCTTTTAGAAAAATTCCCGCCGCCACTCGTAACGTCTCAAACACGAAACTCCTCAAAGCTTAAAGTCATGGTATCAATTTCGTAAGTAAACACAAAGCACGTTCGCTGAATTTCACTTCTTCAAAGCATGAAAATTGTCTTTAGTCCTGGTAACAGGTGCAGACATGTCCGTATCGATTTCAGCGTCTGAATTCGCACACTACACATTTTGCATCCCCAATAAGTTGTCATTAAAACCGGAAAATGTGTGTCGAAAAACGTGTCTAGCCCAGGTAATAACCCGTCAAAATTCAGATTGGAAACATCCCCGGAGTCCCGTATTTCCTGCCGGGATCAATTTTTTGTTTATTAAAACGGCGGTCCGCCACATTATGGAAATGTGAATAAGAAGCTGCTACATTTGAATATCTTTGAACCCGAATTTGCCCCGGAAAGAGCAGACATCCCGAGTAAATACGCCAGGAGTGAATATGAATGTAATCGTTGGATCTTGGACGAAGTTTCCGAGCGAGCAGCACGTGTCGAGTATTTTTAAACTGTTTTTAAGAGTTGTCGGGTTTTGTTTTTTTTTTAATGGCTTGGGTCGTTTTAAATTACTTTCCGCTCCATTATACAAATTTAAATTCGGCATCGTTTGTAACGGTCTTCAAAAGTTTGTAATTATTGACGTTTATTTTATTTTGAAGGGACAAAAGTTTGGAAACTCGAGAGAATCCAATATATTGTGACAATCTAATACAAATAAGGCCACTAAGCTATAAATCTTCCGAGGCATAAACTTTGCTTTTGTTGTAGTTTTATGTTCTGCGTATTTAACCTCAATAAATCTTGGGATCTAGAAGACAAGAGCTCTGGATCGGATCTCATAAAAGTGTTTTATTATTTGGTGATGAACGTTGTGAGGACACTCCACTGAAAAATTTCGCAGAAATATTAAACAAATGTTACTAAACTTGGTGATAGACTACCTAGATATTTATAAAATAATTAGCACCCATTCCATTCACATCGTCCCTCTTTACAAGCCATAAGAGAGAAAATTAGAAAATAGGACCAGCATCTGCACTGAACACTCTATGTTTAGAAAAATTGTATTTTTTTATTTCCAGCACAACTAGATCCGAAATTCAAAATTTGTAAATATTTTCCATAACTAATTGAATAGTATCAAATTCATACAAGAAGTTTATTAAAAATTTCAAAATTTTTCTATATTTATAAAAATACTGTGCCTGGGAACTGAACAAAATTTGTAAATATTTGTTATGAGTACGTACTCATCGAATAATAATATCGAATTCATCTAAGTAGTTTATAACAATTTAGAAAATTTTGCAATATTTAATTAAAAATACTATAGTGATATCTGTTGCAATAAAAAAAAAACTAAACGTGGAAACTAACTACCTAGTCCATTGTAAACTTACTGCCGCACGTTCCACTCACACCTTCCTTCTTTACAAACCAGAATAGGGAAAATTGTAAAATAGGACCAGCATTGAACACTCTATCTGTGTTTAGAGAAAATTGTATTTTTTTTTTCTAATATAAGTAGATACGACAGTCAAAATTGGTATATTTTTCATAATTAATCACATAGTATAAATTTCAAAATTAGAAGTATATACAAATTTATACTATTCTTCAATATTTTAAGAAAAAAAAAATATTGACAGCTATTGCAATTTAAAAAAAAAACTGAAACTGGGGACTGACTGGCTACCTAGTTATTTCTGACTTAACTGTCACTAGTTCCACGCACGTCGTTCTTCTTTATAAGCCAGAAGAAGAAATAGGACCAGAATCTGCATTAAACACTATATCGCTATGCGTCCGGAGAGTGCGGACGTTTCCAACAATCCCTCTGGGGATGCGTGTAAGAAATGTAAAATTATACCCGTGACAGGGCTTAAATGTGTTAAGTGCAATTCGCTCAGTCATCCCAGCTGTGTGAAATTATTAAAAAATGTGCAGTACCTAGGTGATGCGCAAATAATCTGTTGCGATAATGGTGAAAGTGTGGATAATGCAAGTAACAAGTCGCAAATATTTGAATTTTCCCATGAAGATATTGAAAAGATTATCCAAAAGGTAACTCGGCCCTTAATGCATGAAATTGAGTTGTTGCGTATGGAAGTTCGAGATTTAAAAGAAACTAATGTGGACTTGATTAAATTAATGACACAAAGTAACCCCAGTCTTGCTCCAAAGCTCTTTTCTTCTCAAGAAATAAAATCTACAGTTCCTAAATGGTCGTCAGTCGTTACACAATCAATTGATAAGCCAAGTCAGTCATTACATTTTCCGAATTTTCGTGATAAAGTTGATGTGAACTTGAATAAACCTTTCACTGAAGGTGAGAGAAGCACCGATAACGATAACAAGAACAGCGCAAGAAATCGTGGAAAGAAAATTCAAAAAAAGGAGTCAACTACTGTTACCAATAAACAAACAGATGAATTTCGTGTGAGTAGGGACGACGAAATAAATTTTCATGACAAAGTGGAAAATCCGTGGATGGAACTAAGAAGAAATCGAAGCAATCGTAGAAAACAAGTACCCACTATAACTGGAACTTCGAAGCAAGAAGATGATGGTGAATTTCGTTCTACTTACGTTAAAAGAGCATGGTTCTACGTCGGAAAAGTTGTTAAAAACATTGAGACTAGTAGTGTCAAAGCTTATATAACCAAAAAGTTGTCCACTGATGAGGTCATAGTCGAAAATCTTAAGCTGCAGGGAACATATGATGCCTTTAAAGTTGGTGTAAACTTTAGTCTGAAGGACAATTTATTACGTGAAGATTTTTGGCCACAAGGTGTGTGTGTAAGACGGTTTAATTTTCCAAAGAAGAATTTTTTAGGAAAAAATGCAGGGACGGAGTTAATTTGAAGAAACTCCATCATGAAGAGAGCGACGAATGTTACTTTAAACTAAACCGGCCCAACAGTTGTGGTAATGATTATCTACCTATTTATTACCAAAATGTTCGCAGCATTAGGTCGAGAGTTAATGAGGTATTTTTTTGTTTAAATGTTTCGGATTATGATGTCATTTGTTTAACTGAGTCATGGCTTGACTCATCAATCAGTAATTGTGAATTTATGCCATCTAGTTATTGTGTGTTTCGTGCCGATCGTAATTTTACATGTAGTAATCGGCAAAGAGGTGGAGGGGTGGTCTTAGCAGTTAGTGACAAATTTCCTGTGTCGAGTGTTGATTTATCAGTTTTCGACGCTTTTCATCTTATTGATATAGTTGCTTGTAAGTTATGTTGTGGACGTAGTTCTTTATTTATTTTTGTGATATATATTCCTCCGGATGTGTCCATTCAAGAATATGAATTATTTTTAGAATGTTTTGAAAATATTGCTGTTGAATTAGATAATATTCTTATAATTGGTGACTTCAATGCTCCTACTTTTTCGAATAATGTAAAGGATTCAAAATCTAATTTAGTATTTAATATGATGTCTTTTTTGAACCTTACACAGTATAACAATATTCGTAACTGTAATAAGGTATTACTGGACTTAGTTTTTACCAATTACGGCAAATGTTTGGTTGAACAGGACACCTGTCCTATTGTGCCAGAAGATCGACACCATCCTGCGCTTAATATTAATTTGGTTTTAAAAACTGGTACCTACGAAAATTTGTCTATGTGTACAGATGTAAAAACTTATAACTTTAAAAAGGCGGACTATGTTTCTTTATATAATGGTCTATTAACCACTAATTGGGATGTCCTGTATGAGTCCACTAATGTGAATAGTGCCTGTGAGACGTTATACAGAATATTGTACTCATTGTTTGATAAACATGTACCATTGTTTAAATGTTCCAAATTCAGTTTCCCGAGTTGGTATACTACTGAACTTAGACAACAAATCATTCTGAAGCATAAAGTGTTTAGAGAAATCAAACGAAAGCCTTCCTGTCATCTTCGAAATCACTTCAGTTCTTTACGTCGTATTGTTAAACAACTCTTGCGTCGGGATTTTAATAACTACATTAAAAATGTTCAGCATGCTTTACTGCGTGATCCTAAATACTTCTGGTCGTATATCAAAGAAAAAAAGGGGCGCTCCAATATTCCCAATAAAGTTCACCTTAACCATAATTTTCATGATAACCCAGCTGATATTGTTAATTGCTTTGCTAAATTCTTTTCTTCGTCTTTTCATAATCCTTCATTGAATAGTTTTGCTCATTCAAGTCAGCTTACAGGTATTAGTAATAGTTGCATTAATGTGGTTATTTCTGAAGATGATGTAAGCAGGGCAATAAAATTACTTAAGGATAGTCAAGTTGCTGGAGATGATCAAGTTCCCAGTTTTCTGGTTAAAGACTGTTCTAATGTTTTCGTTAAGCCCCTAATGCATATCTTTAATATAATTTTAAAAACTTCATGCTTTCCGGATAAGTGGAAAACCGCCAAGATTGTGCCCATTTTCAAGAGTGGTGATGTTTCAGCAGTGAGCAATTATAGACCTATTTCGTTGCTGTGCAATTTTTCAAAAATATTTGAACGTATTCTTTTTAATCAGATCTCCTTCCAAACTAAGTTGTTAGTAAATGAGGGCCAACATGGGTTTACCATGGGCAGATCCACTTTAACGAATTTAACTTGCTATTCCCAAGATATATCTCAGGCTTTGGATAACAGAGGTCAATTGGACGTGATGTATGGTGATTTTTCAAAGGCCTTTGACAGAGTCAACCACCAGCTCTTATTAAGAAAGCTGTCGAATATTGGTTTCTCTAATTCTCTCACAAATCTTTTTGAATCTTATTTGACTAAGCGCAACAATTTTGTGGTAGTAAATGGATTTAAGTCCAACAGTTACATCACAGCTGCTGGAGTGCCGCAGGGCTCCACTCTTGGTCCTTTGCTATTCACATTATTTATTAACGATGTGCTAGATTGTATTCGCTACTCAAAAGTTCTCATTTTCGCAGATGATATTAAAATATACCGTGAAATTAGTGGTAATAGTGACTCCTTGCTTCTTCAAAAAGACATAAATAATTTGGTTTCTTGGTCATTGCTCAACTTTTTACCTTTAAATGAGAATAAATCCTTTATTATTTCGTTCACACACAAGCTTAATGTATGCGAGTTTGATTACAAAATCAATCATCACAGCTTACAGAAATGCTCTTCCATTTTGGATTTAGGTGTTTTGTATGATAATAAGTTCAGTTTTGCAGAACATGTGGAGAGCATTACTTCACAAGCTAAAAGATCACTAGGGTTCCTTATTAGAAACTGCAAAGATTTCACTAGCATTCAAGCTTTGAAAACTTTGTTCTATGCTTTGGTGCGCTCTAAATTAGAATACTGTGCGTTAGCTTGGTTTCCTTATTACAACTATCAAGTAGTATGCCTTGAGAACATACAGCGCAGATTTTTAAAGTACCTCTATTTTAAGGAACAGAAAACATGGCCAACGAGAAATTATCCGCAAACAGCTCTACTAGAAAAATTTGATATGAGTTCATTATTTTGTAGACGTGTTACTGGCGTTATCGTCTTTTTATATAAATTATTAAATAATCAAATTGATTGCAGGGCCTTAACTAATTCTTTGTCCTTTCTGGTACCTAGAACTAGCAGCAGGCATTCTGTAACATTATACACTAGCATTGCTAGAACTAATTTTGGGAGAAAAGCACCGATATATCTAATAAGCTATTTTTTAAAAGAAATAGAAATGAATTCCGATTTTGACATTTTTAACACTAGCCTTAAGTCTATAAAAGACACTGTTAGAATTAAGCTTAAGTAGTTTACACTTTACTTTCAGATATGGTTTTCATACTGTTGTATTTTAATTTAAGTTATTTATTTCTTGATGTATATGCCTAGATTTACAGATTGTGTGTTTGATTTTTGATATTGCAGATAAATGTAGGTATTTATTTCGGCTTTAATTTATTCATTCATTCATTTATTTCTATTTTAATTTTATTTAAGTTAAGTTACTGTTCTTATGTTTCATTATATTGAGATCTTTGATTATTTATGCATTTAATTTATTAATTTGTTATTTTCTTTGATTCTGAATTGTTGTCATTGTTTTTATATTCTTTATAATTGTCCTGTAACTGGAATGTGTAGTTCTGTTGGGCAATAAACTTTATTTATTTATTTATTTATTTATTTATATCTATATTTAGAAAAAATTGAATTTTTTTATTTTCAACACAAGTACAACCGACATTTAAAAATTCTAGATGTTTTGTATAATTAGTTAATTAGTGTCAAATCCACATAAAAAGTTTAGAAAACTTACAAAATTTTTGCAATATTGTAATAAAAAAATTTATACTGACCTCTGCTGCAAAAAAAAACTGAATCTGGGGACTGACTACCTAATTGTTTGTCTTTACAAGCTATAAGAGAAAAAAGTGGGAAATAGGACCAGGATCTGCATTGAACACTCTGTTTGTTAAGAAAAAAATTTATTTTTTAATTTTCAACACAAGTAAATCCGACATTCAAAACTTGCAAATATTTTTTATAATTAGTAGAATTGTATAAAGTTCATATAAGAAGTTAATAAAAATCTACAAAATTTTGCAATATTTTAATTAAAAAATCTTATCTTCACATCTGTTGCAATAGAAAAGAACTGAACCTGAGATTGATTACTTTGTTCATTGTAAACTTACTACCACTCGTTCCACCCACATGTTCCTTCTTTACAAGACATAAAAGAGAAAATTGGAAAACGACCAGAATCTGCATTGAACACTCTATCCAAGTTCAGGAAAAATTGTATTTTTTTTTTTATTTTCAACACAAGTGGAACCGACATTCAAAAATTCTAAGACCTGGTTTATAGAAACCGAAGTTAAAGTTAATTCGCGATTAACTTTTAATTGAGGTTCGTTGCTAGGCGACGTGCAGGTTTTAACCAATCACGAGCTCCCATTCCACATTTTAATCCAGTGTTAAATTAATCGAGGATTAAATATTTAACTCGCGCTTCTATAAACCGGCCCTAAATGTTTTGTATAATTAGTTAATTAGTGTCAAATCCATATAAGAATTTTATAAAAACTTACAAAATTTTGCAATGTTGTAATAAACAAATGTATACTGACTTCTGATGCAAACAAAATTTGAATCTGGGGACTGACTACCTAATTGTTTGTGACCTAACTGCCACTCGTTCTACGCACACCGCTTTTCTTTACAAGTCATAAGAGAGAAAAGTGGGAAATAGGACCAGAATCTGCATTGAACACTCTATGTATGTTTACAAAAAATTGTATTTTTTCATTTTCAACACAAGTAAATCCGACATTCAACACTTTATTCATTGTAAACTTACTACCACTCGTTTCACCCACACGTTCCTTCTTTAAAGGACATAAAAGAGAAAATTGGAAAACGACCAGCATCTGCATTGAACACTCTATCCAAAATAGGAAAAATTGTATTTTTTTTATTTTCAACACAAGTGGAACCGACATTCAAAAATTCTAAATGTTTTGTATAATTATTTAATTAGTGTCAAATCCTCATAAGAAGTTTATAAAAACTTACAAAATTGTAATAAAAAATTGTATACTGACCTCTGCTGCAAAAAAAAAACTGAATATGGGGACTGACTACCTAATTGTTTGTGACATAACTGCCACTCGTTCTACGAACACCGCTTTTCTTTACAAGACATAAGAGAGAAAAGTGGGAAATAGGACCAGGATCTGCGTTGAAGACTCTATGTATGTTTAGAAAAAAATGTATTTTTTTATTTTCAACACAAGTAAATCCGTCAATCAAAACTTGTAAATATTTTTTATACACACGATAAAACAGGGCCAGAATCTGCTTTGAACACTCTATATTCAAAAATTGGCAAGTATCTTCATAATTAGCTGAATGATGTCAAATTCACATAAGAACAAAATTCTGTAATATTTTAATAAAAAATGTTATATTGACATCTGCTGCAATAGAAAAAAACTTTGTATGGGGACTGTGAACCTGGTTGTTTGTGACTTAATTGCCACTCGTTCCATCCACGCTGTCCTTCTTTACAAACTATACGAGAAAAAATAGAAAATAGGACCAGAATCTGCGCTAGACACACTATCTGTGTGTGTATTTTTTTTTTTCAACATAAGTAAACACGACCCTCAAAATTGGTAAGTATTTTTTATAATTAGCCAAATGGTGTGAAATTCACATACGAACTTTATAAAAATTTACAAAATTCTGACATCTGCTGCATTGAAGACTATCCTTGTTCAAAAAATTTGCGTTTTTTTATTTCCAACACAAAACAGATTCAAAATTTGCAAATAGTAGAATAGTATCAAATTCATGTAAGAAATTATAAAAATTTACAAAATTCAATATTTTAATACAAAAACAGTTAATATATAGTTCAAATTTTTAAATTAGAATTAAAGAGAATTCTTCTATTTGGTTACTCGGTTACAACATAATCTATCTGCTACCAGATAGGGCCAGCATCTGCTTTGAACACTCTGTCCCCATTTACAAACAATTTGACCATTTATGTCATATTCGGAATAACTTAGTTGATTAATCATCGATCTAAATCAATCATTTAAATAAAATTTAAACGAAGTACGTTTAAAATTTCAGAGTAATTGCTGGAAATTATGGAGTAAAAATAAACTCAAGCTGTACCCTAAATCAGAGACTATTTTTCAATAAATATTTACTTAATAATTTTTTGAGATGAATAGAATGATAAGAACATTAAAATTCACGTAAACTCTCAAGAAACGAAGAAGAAAAATAATTGTTCAGTGAACAGTTTTCAAAAATGTAATATTCAACAAGGCTCAAACAAAGTTCGTTCCAGTAAAACTGTGGCAAACTTCCCAGCTTATAAAAACGTTAGGGCCGCAACAGGACCTTCCATTATTAAGAAATTTCGCCAATAATCGTCCCACCGCCTCCTGCCAAGCACGTTCTGATCATTATGATAAATAACTTATTACAACCCGGCAAAAACACACAACCGCGATGAAAGCCAAACTTCACAAAACTTCAAAACACCAAAATTAATTTTAATTTAAGACATCGCCCCACTTTTTCCACCATAAAAAAATTCCAATCCGGCCATCAGGCTCTAAACTTTCCTACAATAAATATCCCCCGAAAAACAACGTCTTCCCGAATCTGCTCGTAAGCGTGAATGTTTTGTGTCAATTATAGCGAGATTCCGGAAAGAACTTCCCCCGAAATCGAAAGGAGATTTACGTCGATAAAAGAAGTATCTGTATTTTGCGGAATCTGAAAGAAAAAATGATGTCCATTGCAATCTGGAGACGAGTCGGGATTTCCAGGATATCCATAATTTTGATTCATGAGAGCGCTGCTTTCGGACCAATCGCTCGTAAATTGCCAGAAATGTCTGGCGGGTTGTAAATATGGCGTAATGTGGACACTTAGAATGAATAAAATATTCGGGAGGCGAAGAAAGTTAAATTGTGATGTAGCGGGTCTATATGTTTGTGGAACAGTTGGCTAATAAATTATCATTAGAGCGGAATAGTGTCTCAAAAGCTTACTGAAAATTTTCTGGATTTATTGCATTTTCTATAGTATGTGTGCACTGCAGTGTATTTAATTAAAGTTATTTGTTTGTCAAAGGGTCTTTGACAACGATAGAAGAGCACGGCTTTGAACAACATGCCCGTATATATATGGAAAGCTGCCCAAGATTTTCCTTCAAAATGCGACCCCTATAATACGGAAACATTCTCGAAGGTTGCTTTAAAACAACCTTCGGGATCATGGGTAGCCAAATAGGACAAACACAGATTTTATTATGTAAATGCGGCCCTCAATGCGAATGGAGAGGAACTTTACAAAATTTACCGAACCGAATGTTGATTTACCTCAAAAAAAAAATGTGTAAAATTTTTAATTAAAGTTCGTTCTTATGTATTCCAAAATTTGTAAACAACGTGAGAAAAAACAGTTTTTAACCAATTATTGTTTACAGCGTCGTTATAATTTTTCGCTTCACTGAGTACAAATAAAATAAAAAATACAAGAAAAAAGTTCCAATTAAACGAATATCGATATAATATTTACGTGAAACAACTGTTTAATGAGAGTGTCAATATACTTATACTGATGGCAGATAACTTAATCGACTATAACATAATACACTTTTGCCACGCGTTTTCATAATTAAAGCGTTTTATAGTCCCCGATATCAAAAAACACGCTATACCTTCACCATTTCATGAAAACTCTAATTCTAATTGTTCGCTCAAAACTGCAAAAATAGCTTAATATCATCAAACCCGTCAAAATTTCATCATGTACATAATAATATAACCGTTAACTGTCATTGGTGATTTTCGACAAAGGAATTTAATTATAACTCAGTTATTTGTTCAAAGTAAATTAATTAATGTACCGTATTAATTATCTACTGATCTCATAATTTTGAAACGAAGAGATCTGTTTACGTACACGTTATTTACCGAATTCTGTTTTGTTTGTTGGTTTTTCTACTAAACGTGAAAAGCGAATCGCTTAGTCCGGAGTACATAAACAGGTAAACAATTTTGTAGACTTGCGAGCTGCCAAGTTCATTTTTCATTAATTTAAGTATCGATATCATTTTTTTTTAATTAGAAAGCTTTTAGGAGAATCAAATCCGACGCAAAATATCGACACTTTTTGTTACAAGGTCAACATCATCAGCTCTAACGTTATCTTCTTTCCATGAGAATAAATAGGGACGAGTTAAATATTGATTGTTGACTGCTTAATTTTTTTAATTGATTGATATATTCTTCTTTCTTCTTCTTCCTATTCTATGAGGAAGAAATTTTTAGACATACCTACATACTACAAGCTGAAGAACAAATTTTGGAACGCAATATTCTTTCTATTCCAGGAACCTAGTGACCTTGGAGAATGTGCAATTCCTCGTCGTGATGGCATTTTTTTCTTCCATTTCTTCTTCTAACGATTCTTTTTATACTTTATGGTGACCGAATTTGAATTAAAATTTCGCGCTAAAAAAATTAACAGCGGCTCTAAATCACATTTGAATAATTTGATTTTGAAAAAAATTCAGTCAAGAAAATCGTTAAACATAGTCCACCACGTGCACGTTTAGTTTTTTTTTTTTTTGATAGTTGGTAGTTCTGCTTGGAATTTTAGTTAAGGGATAGGTAGAAGATGGCGGCTTGGTACAGGGGTGAGGGACGGCACTCTGGGTTTGTTGTTTAAGTGAAAACCACGTGGTGAGTTAGCTATGTTAAGTTTAGTTGTTCTGGTAGTTAATAAAAAGGAGAAAGCCTTTGTTTAACGAAAATTACTTGTAACGATGACGACATCAAAGTTACCCCAACACGTATAGCTAATTCTTGTGTTTTTTTTTAAGCGAAAATAGGCGAATTTTCGACCGACGCTAACACGTTTGTAAATTTATTTTACTGTTTGTAAATTCACAGTTCATGTTAGGAGTTTAATCGTTAACTATCGCTGACACAATTTAACAATCAGGAAATTGTTTAGATAAGCACTTGCAGGAGTTTTCATGAAATTCACTTAGTCAGGACTCGTTCGATTTTGTTTTTCTAATTATGAATAAGGTTTCTGGATACTTATACTTAAGTGTTACATTATAACACTTCTTAATTCCTCACACAAGATTGCTAATAGTTCATTTACGACAGTTAAAATTAACCTAACGTTATCCTACTCTGGGAAAAGGACCGCGAAAGTACGGTAGAATTCATAATACTGAGGTACGGGGGACTGTAAATTTTTCCCTTTTGGCAGTTATCATCGTTATCATCATTACATCAACGAGATATTTTTCTCGTAACGTGAAAAGCAATATCACCGAGACGCATATTTCTCGCAATGTGAAAAAGTCCACCACCGAAATTCCCATTTCTCGCAACACCTGATACATTTTGTGCCGTTTATTTATCATGTGTTTTGTTTGGGATGACCTGGGGATACTTCACGATATAAACTCTCAAAGTTAATTGTTTTAAGTAACCAAGCACTTGGATCAAAGCATAATTTCACATCACGCAAATTCTTTATTTGAATCGTTGATAAAGTGTGGCATAATTTAAGATAATGTAAATTCTTTGTTTGAATCGTTGATAAAGTGTGGCATAATTTAACGTTAGGTAAATTTTTGTTCTGGCAGCGGCCAGGTTGAAAGAGTATTTTCAAACCAAGCACATGTTGGAACTGTAAAATCTCATTGAACAAATTAACAATATTGTAGGTCATATGGGACGTGCATTTTATTTCTTCGATTTAGACCATTATTTGCAGAGCGCCACAGGATGAATCACATTTCCATGAGACATATTTTTGACGCATTTTTTTTAAACGACGTATTCGTGTGACGCCATTTTGAACCTCCAGATTGATTGCTATGTTTATTTTGTGTTTGTTTTGAATGAAAAATGATGACCCACAATCCAGCTGAACCAATCACTCCAGTGGACATAAAATATTAAACTCGTGTAATTTTGTTAACTTTGCAATTTTCGCCTCATACAGATTTCCCCATTCTCACAATTTTAATTTCAGTCATTTTCTTTGTCGTATAATTTAAATTGAACGTAGATTTTCATGCTCTGTAGTTTCTAACCTCACGTAATATTTTTGCCAGTTTTTGTTGTGTAAATATTTTCTTGATTGATACTTCCATCATAGAATTCTTTGCTATTTAAAAATTTCACGAGAGTGTATGGCGAATTCAAATGTTGTTTATTGCTATTTTTGAAACTTAACACTTGTTTAGTTGTAGTTTAATATCAGAGATATAGGAATTAAATATTTAAATGGAACTGAGGTTAAATAACACAGAAACACGTGGCGGAAGCGGAGTGCGCGGTTCCTAGTCGAGCTGGTGGGATTTATCGCGCCATCTGCACAAAGAATTGAGGCTTTGTATAGAAGTCAACCACGAGTTTGCGACCGTAACGGCCTGCTCGTACGGCATGTTAGTAATGGAGGGGTGCTGTGCGGCAGTGCTTCCGATAGATAGAATCACCGTCGTGGGTAGGAGAACAGCCACGACCAGGAGCCCCAAACTCCGCTCGTGCTACAACGCTCCCTATGGGTAATTTTGCTGCGCTCTAGAATAAAATTAATATATGTAGTTCGATCGCCACCACATAGCTTTTGGTGTAAGACTGTTGAGTCCCGGTCCTCTGTCATTCTCTCCTTTAATTTTGTCATGTCTAACATTTTTACATGGAGGAAACTCCTCTAAGAATATCTTTTCTTCTTCTTTATCTAGTACCACGTTTATATTAAGTCCGAACTTTTTAACCACTATTCGATAGCATCCCTGAATAAATTTTTGTATCTCCTGGTACAACTCTTCCGATTTCTGTTTTTTGGACCTTTTTATAGCATTTTTCAATAGTTTATTTTGTTGTTTGTAGCAATTTTATGTTGATGACCTGATCTAACCTCACCTGATCTAAGAAACTATCAATTTTGTTATCCGTTCATAAGTAGGGGAAAAGTGCCTAAAATGATCCCCTCAGGTCAAATGATCCCCATCAATTGTAAGAAAATTTGTGGCTCCATCTGCCAAACATGTCATTTGATTAAGCGCTCTGTAATTAGTAGCTTCTGAAAGTTTGATGGCGGTCTGTGTATTCTGCACAGTTTTGTGCCAAAATATGTAAAATAAGCACCTCTGATCTAAGGTAAGATATATTTTAAAAGTCCATTACTTCCATTTGAAAGGTCTTATAGCGGTGGTAGTTGTTTTGACAGAATTAGATACATTTCAGTCGTAGGTTAGTTATGATCTTTTTACCGCAGGTAAAAATTGAAGGTTAGTTTACAATTTTTGAATGCGGATATGCTACCTAAGGCGAAATGATCCCTTTTTCTTGAGGCAAAATGATCCCGGATCATTGGGCGGGGCTAGTACCGGCTAAGATAAGACTGATTTTTGCAAATCATATACCCTCTAAGAAAAGAGAGGGTGGGTGGGCGGGGCTAGTACCTACTAAGATAAGACTGATTTTTGCAGATAACATATCCTCTAACCCCGCCCACCTACTCTTTATTTTCTTTGAGGGAATACCATTTGCCAATATCAGTTTTATCTTAGCAAGTACTAACCCCACCCACCCACCCGTTATTTTCTTAGAATGTATGTTATTTGCCAATATCAGCCTTATCTTGCCAAGCACTAGCTCGGCCCATCCGCCCTTTATATTCTTAGAGGGCTAGTACCTAATAAGATTAGACTGATTTTCGCAAATGACATATCCTCCAAGAAAAGAGAGGGTGGGTGGGCGGGGCTACTACCTGCTAAGATAAGACTGATTTTTGCAGATGACATATCCTCTAACCCCACCCACCCACCCTTTAGTTTCTTCGAGGGAATACCATTTGCCAATACCAGTTTTATCTTAGCAGTTACTAGCCCCACCCACCTACTACCTGCTAAAATAAAACTGATTTTCGCAAATGAAATACCCTCTAAGAGAGGCGAGGGAGGGTGGGTGGAGCTAGTACCTCTTAAAACGGGGAAATTTAAATAATTTAAAAGAATTTTAGGGATTTTCGTGTTCTATTTTTGGAAAATTCTCAGTCACCCGCCGTCACTTTTCTTAAAGGGTATCTCATTTGCCAAAATCAGTTTTATATTAGGAAGTATTAGCCCCACCCACCCACCCTCTCTTTTCTTAGAGGATATATCATTTGCCAAATTCAGTTTTATCTTAGCAGTGAGTAGACCCGCCCACCCACCCCCTCTTTTCTTAAAGGCTATATCATTTGCCAAATTCAGTTTTATCTTAGCAGTTACTAGCCCCACCCACCCACCCTCTCTTTTCTTAGAGGGTATATCATTTGCCAAATTCAGTTTTATCTTAGCAGGTGGTAGGCCCGCCCACCCGCCCTCTCTTTTCTTGGAGGGTATCCCATTTGGCAAAATTAGTCTTATCTTAGCACGTACTGATGACTAAAGTATTGTCTCAAACTCTTCCAGAAATTATACACCCCGTATTTTCGGTGCTTTTCAAACTTTTTTTGTTTATTTTTTTTAAGAATTTATTTTTTTGTTAATTTTTGAAATAAAATATTTATCAGTTATGTCATGATTTGAATTTTCTTGTTGATGCTGTCCCCTTATGGTCAAAATTCAAAGGGATCATTATGCCCATGCCGAGGGATCATTTTACCTATGGGGATGCCTAAAATGATCCTTTTGTAAGGTCCTGGAAAAACGTTAATAACTTTTTTTATAATTATCGAATCACCAATTGGCTTATACTTGTAATTGTTGTCGTCGAATTACTAACGGAAACGGTTTTAGTACAGGTTTATTTACAATACCAACTACAAAATGATAACACGGCCCAAGGTTGTATGTGTATGTCCACGTGGAGGTCTTGAAGAGGAGAGGACGTCTGCACACGGTGAGTGGTCGGAGAAGAAGAGGACGTCTGCACCCGGTGAATGGTCGGAGAAGAAGAGAGTCTGTTTTACGTTTCCACCGTGGCGTTTCCTCTTTGGGCTTGCGTGGTGACTGCCAATCCGGTGGCTGCATTATGTATGTATAACTGGTTGCATACTTCCAGGCGGCCACATACTATTACCTAGATAAATCAATGTTCTTACAAATAATGCTACAGTTTTACATGAATAATAATAATTTGTATTTTTTAAAGAATTTCTCCCTTAGGGGGATCATTTTAGGCACCTTTCCCCTATACATGATAATAGGAGGGACCCACGGACCAGTAACATTCTTTATCGTTCCCGGATTTATCATATAGACTTTTGGATCCTGTTTTGACCATGACTTTATTACCTTTTGGGAATACGAAAAGAAAAAAGGTCTGTATTGAAGATTCTTCTGGAATCAGTAATAATATGTTCGACGTGGCACAATAATTTTCTATTTTTTGGAACCAGTTTTCAACTTTGGGTTTCGTTACCGCAGTGCACGACCATGGGAGGTTTTAAGCTGTTCTGTGACTGACTTCAGGGTGTCTGTTAACGTCTAAATACCGTCAGTGGCGACTCGGCTTGCTAATAATATTGGCTTAGGGTAACTTTAAGCAGCTTTTGCTAAAATTCCCACTAAACTAAATGAATATTTATATATAATTAAACGAAAACACCAGGAAACGTGATACAGACCATAACATGAACATAACATTATTATTGAAAATATGTGCTTTAACTTCCCAATAATATTTCTCTTTATATAATAAATATGCGTATGTTTTGTAGACAACTGCAACAACAGCAAAATGTATCTAAAGTTGAAACTTAGTATAATTTTATTCATGTTACGAGCAGGAAATGCAAAAATTGCCCTCAACAAAACTCCATAAAACGTGTCGCTATTTTTGCGAACCATTAGGGAGATGAAAACACTCTGCCTCTGACATTGTGACATTTCGTCTGCTTTAAGCGTCACTGTCATACAAAAACAAGCTCCGCCGAGATGATTCTGTGTAATTCACCTAAAAATTACAGCCCGGATTACACGAAACTCAGTCGCCAAATTTTCCTCCAAAGCACAAAATCTTGCTACATCAAGATAAAACTTTACTTTAAACAAGAACAGCGTCGATCGCTTCATTTTCCTAAGTATTATTCACCTTCGCCCCAGCCAGTTTTCACAATTCCAACGAAAATCTGCTGATTTCCACTCTGTGAGTCGTGTTCTTGATAATTAAAATCTTCCTTCTAACTAGTGGTGCTTTGTTAGTTAAAGGATAATTCCACAAACTAACTCAACCTAATTAAATTTCAAAAAATGATCCCCCTTGTTGCAGCCAGACTACCGGCGTGTTTAATAAGTTGCATACGCGAGGAACGAGATCAAAGAAAATCGACGAAAATAGGCTGCTTTGCTCAAACAGTAACAAGCAGTAGTTAAATTCGCATGCACGGAAGAGACCAAAACGTAAATTAAGGCCAAACCGTGACACAAAGACACAAATAAGCGACTTCATTGGAACAGAGGCAGCATTTTTCAGAGCTCTTCCCTATTATTAGTAAAAACTTTGAAATGCAGAGATTATCCTCTAGCGGCAGTTCTTGTAGCGAGCACTCAGACACCGTATCCTATTACGGCACTATAATCCGATTCTTGTTGAGCGCAACTACTCCGCAACTTCCGCTCCGCTCTTCGGGTACACAATTATTGCTTAATTGCGTATGTGTCTAAAGCTCCAGGATGGGGCTTTTGTTTCAAGTTTCACATACTTTTCACTAGTTCGAACTAAAAGTGGTTATGGATGCACAAGATTGCACAGTGTGACGCTGAGCTTTGAAACATGGAACGAGGAGGCGGAGCAATCTAATACCCTCGTGCTATAGTAAAATCCTAAAATTGATTTGCCAAGGGGACTCTCAACAACAAATTTAATTAAGTACTTTATAAATCGAAAGAAACAAGTTATTATATTGTAGCGAATCTCGTTGTTGACTGACTTGGTTTTATTTACGCTGTGTAAGACTGTCCTGAATTTAAACAGGTTATTATTTTCGCAGCTAGGACGACTTTATTACTATAAAATCGTTTAAGTGAGACTCGTAAAACGAAACGACCGCCACGGAAGTTGAGCGCATCAACGAACAGTTTGGAGACACTCGAGGTCCGCATTCTCCCTTTCATTCAACTGAAAAGCTCGAAAATAACAATCTTATTCGGAAAAACGGAAAGTTCCTTAGTCTTGTCTCGGTTACGACCACGAGAATTTAAAATGAATTTCCCTCATGTGGAGGATTATGTGTATCTTGGAAGATTCATTTTCATTGGCACTTTGCGTATACTTTATAGTTGGTAATGAACAAGCTTATTAAAATTTATTTCCCTGAGTACATTAGCTTGTTTCAACAACGGTTATCTTTACACCTCGCGTCTAACGAGAAAAGATACCTCCGCATTCACTCGGTTAAGTTAAGTGAAAAATTACAACGTAATAAAATTGTTTCGCGGGGACGCGTACATGGGTTTATCGTAGTCAGGGCGAATAAAACCCGTGGGCTAGGTATAAAAATATATTATATAATTAAATAGGACAGTTTTATGTATATTTAAGTTACGGTTTGTACACAACGTCTTGGCTGTCTTATAAAATATAATTACATTTAGGAGTACCTGCAAGAATATGGCTGCAGAGGCATTACTATACAATGAACACATCTCAAAAAGTAAGAAAGGAAAACACCTACTCGTCTACTAAACCTAATATATTACAACTTACAACCTACATAAAATGGCAAGTTTAAATATTGACACTCTGTTTCAGCTCCAAGTACTGGAACGGCACGTGGAAAGTACAGTGCTTGTGCTCGACGATCAAGTGACCTCGTCGATGCGAAGCTCCTACAACTAAAACAGTCTCTCCCTTCATGAGAATCTGCCCGTCCCCGCCGCAGTCCTCAGGGTACGACATCTTCATCACGCGAGTTTGGGGGTAACCAAGCTTGGTGTTGCCGGAGACGGTGTAGGAACGACTCGGCGGCACCGGAGGCGGCCGCTCCAAATCCAGCCCAAACAAATTACAAGTCTGCTGGATGATCTTAGCGTCGCACTTCTCGTTGGGATCCGGGGGCGGCGTGCCCGCGATGGGTTGAGGTCGCGGCCTGGCGATAGCCCCCCCGATCGGTGTCCGATTATTGAGCGTAGTGGAAGCCGAGGCAGACTTGTGCTCCTTCTCCCGACGCAGCGCCGCCCACCGGTACCGACAGTGCCACCCCCGCCACGTCGACTGAATCAACGTAGCCGCCTTCTGTCGGGTCTCCGTCCGAAGGTTCTCCAAGTGCTGCCGAATCCCCTCACTCAGAAAAATGTGGCGCTTGCCCAGCGCCCAACTCGTCGACACCAAGCTATTGTGCTGCTTGGAGATCAGGTCCACCACGTACTGAAGGATCAGGTGACAATCCTCGGTGACTTTGTCGTCGGTTCGGTGCAGCCGCGCGAACGGCGCCAGGAGGCGGTACCTGGCGTTGAACGCCTTGAAGCGCATCCTGTGTGGGTACCCCCCAGCCATCAGGTTAACAGTTTCCAGGACTTGTAAGGATCGGATTTGTCGGACGACGGTTCCGCGGTCGTACCTGTTGGGAGTCTCTTGGGAGTTGCTGCGAATGCACCGCACGAAATGGGGCCTAGCGTGAACGAGAGTCCGCAGGAGATTGTCGAGGCGGGTGTGGAAGTCCTGGGTGAGAGTGGACACGGGCTCGTCGCCGTTCAAGAGGTCGGTGTGAGACGTGGGGGATATCCGGAAGCTAACCCCTCGAGGCACGCTCTCGACGGAATAGAGCGCCTTCAGTTCGCTACCGAAGAGATGCGTGGCGAAGCCGAAGTTACAGTTGTGCTTGTAAAAGACGGCCACCAGGTCATCCGGGACCACGTCCTTGTTGGTGTCCAAGAAGTCGCTTGCGTCGTAGACCACCCGGCCGGCGAAGTGCTGGATGCCGAAGAGGCGGGGGTCCACAGGTTTGGGCTCAAATAGTCGGGTGTTGTGTTTGTGTTGAACCTGCGATGAAGTTCTTGTTATTATAGCTTGTAGGGAAATACACACAGGGAATTAACATTCAAGAAAAATTAGCCCGGTACTCTCCTCAATAGGACAACAAAAAACTGGCAATGCCTTAGCTAGTCATTTTTCAACGACGTTCATCTGTGATAACCTTGTAAATTGCTTTGAATATTGTGGCAAGTGTTGCTGTCCCTCTTTGAAATCTGATATAGCCTGAATGATTGTCTTGATGATTTCTTCCAAGAACTATTTTTCCTTGCCATCATTGCTTCAAAAATTGTCAAAACTACTAGATAAACCATGCAGCAACATGATCCATTGTAACACAGCGTATTATATTATGCAACTTAAGTTCAGAAGCACAGTACCCAGCGTTCAATCTGGGCCCATAACCTGTTATTATTATGGCTTATTGTATGAAAATGCAAATATGGAATTCAGAGCGTTATTGTGTGCTAAGTCAACAACAACCAGATGACCGCGCTCTAGTCGCCGACTGGTCACCGATGCTTTTTCTTCAACAATTCTCAATAGTGGCCCAAAAGTTCAAGGAAAAATTGGCTAATTACCTGGATTTGTGTTATTCCTACTATTATTATTACCTTGATCTTGGCCACGTACGACTCGGCCGTGCCCCTGATGGAGCACTCCACGTCCAGCATGCTCAGCAGACCCGTGCGCAGCGACGAGATCAAGTCGATGCACGGCACGTTGTCCACGTAGTCGACCTCCACCTCGCAGTTGATGCCCTCATCCCGGCACGACTCGATGCTCGACTTGAAGATGTGCGTGTTGTAGAAGTGCTGCATGGTCTCGGCGCACAGGTTGATGCACAGGTGCTCCAGCTGGCTGGGCTTGGGGTCCTCGAACCCGAACATGTCCAAGATCCCGATGAACCCGTCCGTGGCGTGGCGCACGGCGTTGTTGAGCGCGGCCATCGACTTGCTACCGGCGTTGGTGCTTCCCCCGACCGTCGACGCATGCTGGCTGGTCACCTCCGCCTGGTTGTGCACCGACTCGTTGGAGTCCGAGCTGAGCGTGCCCAATGTAGACCCGAGACGCTTCAGACTGTTGGCTCTCCGCACGATGGTGGCGACGGTGCGGCAGTACAGCGCCTTGGCGAGACAGTCCCGGGTCATGTTAGACATGTTGGCGTCGCAGACGGACTTGACGAGCTGGCCGCGGGCGTTGTGGGTGCGGGAGGTGAGGCCGCGGAAGAGCGCCGCCCCCGACACCCCGAGCAGACCGGCCACGGCGTTGAGCTCGGTCTCGCCCTTCACGTCCACCTCGAGACCTTTCCCGTCTATGAATTGCACGTTACCCAAGAGAAGGACGGCCGCGAGCACCCGCACCACGTCCAAGAACGGAATGCCGAGGATGCCCAAACAGGTCTTCCAGGTCTGAAACCTGAAATTGAAAGTTGGGCGTGTTTCGGAGAGAAGCGGTGACGTCGCGTGAACTGGTTTGCCGCGGAGACCAGTAGAGGCGAAAATCCCTCATTCCGTCTCTGGCCTGTGCGGCAAACCAGTCTGCAGCGACCATGAATGAATGAGTCACCTCGAGGAGTCCTCGGCGAGATCTTGGCGCGTATCGCCGTGTTGCAGGTACCTCAGACTTCCAGGGGTGTGTCCGTCCAGATTCAGCTTGCTGCGCTCCTCCGACGACAGCCCGGCGAGCATCTGGTAGAAAATGTGGTAGTTCTTCTCGCCGGCCAGCGGCCGGATCACCCTGGTTTGGTCCAAGAAGTAGCAGTGGATTTTCGTCCTGTACAAGGCCCCGTCCGTCACTTGCACCTCGATGAACTGACCCTACAAACAACCCATTTATCGAAAATTCGCGAACGGGCGACCAACGTACGATGCGACTGGATTCGGAGTTGGTGGCCGTTTTGGCCGAGCCTAAGGAACGTAATACTGTAAAGGCCGCCGCTAAGTGCTTGAAGGCGTCCGTCTCCGGACCTCCGCCTGCCACCGCAAAAAGTTGCCGCAATAACAACATTGAGGCATGGCTCTTGCCCGAGCCGCTGGTTCCTGTAATGGTGGATTCATTAAGTGGTTCTTTAGCCGCGGCGACACTTACCTGAAAGTATGATTGCTTGGGGATAACCCGTTTCGGATTGTTGTCTGACAGCTTCCTGAACCACCCTGTTGAGTTGAGGGCTCAAGGCCAGGCCGCGGGTACTGCTCAGAGTCAACGGGTTGCCGACGTCTCGGTACGGGTTCACGCAGAGCAGGATGGGTCCCACGTTGGTCTGTAAGGAAACGGACTGCTAGAGACTGATCGCGGTAGAGAACGAACGTTATCCAAGTATTCAACAAAGTTTCTTAAAAATTAATCTACTTGTGGTTTATGAATCCGTGTCGAGGCATCTAGATCTTGAAAAGAAAAATATATCACAACTTAACTTTGAAATTGTAAAAAGGAATGTTTTGATATCTTGCAAACGTTTTAATATTATTATTATTTTTTGGTACTCCGATGTCTCGGTTTCCCGTGTGGGTTTCGTAATTTGTAAATACATATTAAGCATAAATGAGTTTTTCGCCCTTTGACTCGAAATCCAAATCCGAAATAAAATACCAGGAAACAACACAAAAGCTCTTGTTTTGATGTAACTGCTGCATGTTTGGAGTTCTTGTGTAATTTCAACATAATTAACCTGAAAACTTTTCCTCCATTCGATTTTGAACACAATATTTAAACCAAAAACACGAATAATGGGATAACTTACAAGTTTAATAAATTTTGATGTTAACACTCCATCCGTCCGTAATAACCAATAAAATGCGTTAAACAATACCCACACAGACTCCCTAAAGCAGTCCCTTGGGTTTTTCCACTGTTAGGTAGAGGGTGTGTAAAGAGATTATCTCGGACCTGAAAGTTAGCGATTAATCTATTTCCAGTGTTGAAGCTCCAAGTCTAGTGTGAAATGTCTAAATAAACCGTAATTTATATAAATCCAAACTCGTGAATAAAGCTCCAACCACGTCATGTTCCGGGTAATTTTTTAATTAGTTCCGGGGTGCAGATCCGCATTAAAAGACTAATAAATTAATGCTTGCTTTCAGTTATCCTGTTTAACTTTATTAAATCCGGGGAACAAGAAAGTGTTAATTCCGTTTATTAAAACTTTGTTTACTTTACAGAATCATCACTTCTGCGCGCAATTTTTCACTCAAAGGGGGAAATTTTTCAGTTCTGATTTTCTCGAACAAGTGGGGGTTCAAACATTTAATTAACAAATGTTTGCGGTGACGTCATTAATTTTCTACAGGGGATAAATCAATTAGGGAATTCGCTACAATTTTCGCCGCGATAAACAACACAGCCACAGCGCCCTCTAAAAAACGCTGAAATTGTTCGTAAACTCCATAAATTCTCGGTATTATTCCACTCCATAATTGGCACTTAACTCATAAGGCGGAATTGCATTTAAAATTTTAATGAAAATTATATGACCCCATTCCCATAAATATATCCGGTACGGTCTTATTTAATTAACGAAGGTAAGTGAGAGGAGACGTCGGTTATGGGCTTCGAGTTTGTATTTTTTACTGCAATTCCGAGTGTCCGCTGAAGGAATTTATAAATAGCGAATTAATTACAGCAGGAGCGCTCTCTTTTAAGCTCGTCTGCCTATCAAAATGAGCAATTGTTCTCGCTAAAGGAGGATTAATAATTTTTTTTTCATGTTCTAAGACAGAGAAATGTCGTAAAAAAGCACGGTTTGAGTGGTTAGTTCAGGGTCTTGCCGCTAGGAGCGCGACGCATTTAGGGCAAGAAATGGCGCCTAATTCAAACTCACTTATTGGTCTAGAGTTCCACCTTAAGTGGGAGGAAAATCCGTTTCTTGGAATAAATAGATAATAACAAATTTCGCGACACCCACGCTAAAAGCGTCGTGTAAATATTGATTTCGGGAATGTACATTCCTTTTAAACAAACATTTTACGCTGAGCTTGAGGGAATATTTAAGGCCTAATTCTGTCGACGCCCGTTAGGAAAACACTCATAATTGAGTTCGGATTTTACGTGAAACGTATATTTAAAAAAAATGGAGTATGTAACGAAGTGAGTATTTTTAAAGCATGCTAAACGTGTTTTTGTACCCAAAGTTGCATTTGCATATTTCGGCATTCAGGGGTGTATTTGTTGAACATTTGCATATTCGGGCACATTTTCTTTGTGGACAGATTTGTAACTTTGCTAAAATAAGTACGGCAAAGCGTCACGGGAAGTACTAGAAATATTTTAAACCGTCACATGCTAAAGTTAATTTAATTAGTTTCTGCAAATGTTCATCTTTTAACCATTTTTCAGACAATATTGTCCGGCTTTGGAATAATTGCGAATTTTTATCGAACGCTATAACAGGCAGAAATAAATGTAGCGTAAAGCTATTTTCTGCTAAAATACAAATTAACGACTTTTTTATGTCTTTGAATGCGGAGAATTCATTCATTTAGCGAATAAAGATAACACAATCCATTTGCAAACAGACCAGCGTATTTTTGTGATGACATTTAAGCCACTTTATCGTGCATTTCATGCACGATTTTATCGTTTGATATGTCAGGGGTAAACACAATAATTCGATTTTCAATACAACTTCCAAAGAGCTTTAAATGGGGGACGTTTGAATTCCCCCAATTACCACAAAGAAATAACAACAGATTTATATCGTGTAATTAGTATTTATCCACAAAATTTTTGTTCCGTATTTCGAGCTTAGCTCTCTTTCATCTTCAGTTTTCCGTGTAATTCTGCATCGGCTACAAAGGAAATTTACTTCGTTTTGTTACTGTTGTGGAATAAATCCTGTGAGATGGGTCCGACTCGTTTTACAGTTGAAGAAATTTTTATCCCTGATGATACTTTACTCGTAGAAAAACGAATTAACGAGGTGTGACTGGAATAACGAAATACCTAAGGCTGTTGACGTAAAACAATGAGAGCTGCTACAATTTTTTTGTAAAAAAACCGAAACTTTATTATGTTTAGTGCTCCATAATCACTTTGTTAGTGAAAATTTAACTTTGCCTTCAATTTATTTAACACTAGCCTAGGCAGCATCATGTGGGATCTGGTCTTGTCAGCTCGATTTTAGTTGGTTACAACATGATGCGGAAATGTTGATTAAATTTTGTGAATACTAAAGTTGGAGAACCGTACCAAATTGTTGGGTTTAATAACATATTCTCGTGTAATTGAAAACATCTCCTGGAAAGTAAAGACGGACAATAATTACGTTATAAGTTGAAATTTAATTATTTATTAGCAAGAACAAAAATGCTGTGATCAACGAATAAAATTGTTTCAGCGGTTTCATGTTTTGGACAATATCGATGGGATTATATATTTCAACGCAATTTATTTAGTTTTAGGTGATTTTAGCAAAATAAACTACCGTGTTGTTGCAGTTTAGTTAATGGTTCGGAAATGTATTTTATTTTGGAAAATAACAACGCTGCATGCAGATTTATGAACGAAGTTGTGAATATTTTATAGCTTTAGGGAAAACGCTGCGCTTTCTGTGTATTCCTGCATTTGGGGTAAATGTAGGTTAAAATAATACTATTTTGCATTAATTTGTATTCACGAATTAGTTCATTCTTTATTTTTTAGAACAGTTATAATACTAGATAAATTATAAAAGCACGTGATGTGCGTGTTTACCCTGAAACTGAAACTGAAAATTTTTTCATTGTAACAAAAACCAGCAGATGGATATTGTAAGCTCATTTAGTTATGAACTATACAACTTTCATTGAATGTAGTGGATGGCCATTGAATACAAATGAACAAAAGGAATCTGCAAAACTGAACCTAATTGTAAAATACATGCAATGGAAACGTGATTTCATTCAAGCTGAATTATTCCATGAAACAAACGGCCTTCATAACCAATAAATTTATCAATTTTTTCAAACACTAGAAACATCTGCTTTAATTAAATTTCCTAGACAAAGAGTAAACTACTCACTAGTGACGTCCAGCCAGGCCTTTAACTACCATACGTGAATGAATTCAGCAAAAACAAGGAAAATTATCCACTGAAGGTGTTTAATTAAGTGCCGCAACTAGTAACAAAAAGAAAAGCGTAATTATCGCCCCAAGCGGTGTGATTAATGTGCGTGGATGTAATTATTAACCAATCCAAGAGTGATTTGTTTCCTTCAAGTAATTGGAATAGATTTATTGAGGTGCGCAGATATTTATATGAATTTTACTGTTTTGTGATGAAATTTTGGGTTCCTGTGATCTTTGACCCTCTCAGGTCAGATCAAGGATCATTTATATATGATAATTGACAGGCTGGGGCGACATCGTTGTTCAGCGGATCCAATCACTTTAAAAATCGTGCGTGGAAAGAGTACGTTGAACTACTACCTAGTTAAAAGAGTGTTCAGATGAGGAGACTTGCACAATCAAGGTCGGATGTTACAAAATCGCCTGTCTTGTTTAATAAATAATACCTGTGATGCTTAAATAGGTTTACAAATTCATCGAGTCCGGCACTGATGTCTTCGCAGGCAAAGAATCTTGTCGGTATACAAACTTTTACTGAGGTTTGCGGTTACTGACTCTGTGGGGGTCCTAAAAGTTAATACCGAATATGTCAGTCATTTCCATTTATTTCCAGCCGTATTATAACCACGAAGGTTCCAGATCGTAAGTAAAATATTTTTTAAATGAAGCACACTCATTCCAGAAAGTATTTGAAACTTTTATTTTAGTTTGTCCCCGCTTTCCCTCAGTGTTAATAAGACCTAAACACGTCCGTAGTCCTAAGTTTTCCCCGCTAAATTCATTTTTCCCGGAAAACCCCCACTTTCTCTTATTTAGTATTCAACTGGTACATCTAGCTGCACACTAAATAAGTTACAAGTTTTCCGCTCAACTGCGTCCATTCATTGTGCTTAAACGAAATCAAAGGCCAGACTATAAATCAGGATCTGCGTGGGACGTTCTATAATAACACAAAGGTTAGTTCGGTTACATGCAAACCCACCCAGCGGTTCCTCAATTAATAATTTTTATCAGTGATATCTTCGGCCTCAAAAGCGGGAACTGGTTTGGCGGAGACGTTGAGTGGAGATGTTCTTCAGCGATAAGCGCTTTCCTACTCAATTAAAGGCAAATCCCTGTTTAGGCCCGCACTCGTGCGAAATTCAATAATCGGTTCCGCTTCCACTGTCCGAATTGGGCCGGAGATGCCTGGAATTCCGGCGTAATTCCGCTGAAGGAGTTTTTTGTTGCGTCATGGTTTCTTCTTGATGTATTTTCGGGCGGGAATATTGATAGTGGTCGAGTGTGTTCTAGTCGAGCGCACTCGATTTCGTGTACCGCCGAGGATTTGATTTAAGAGCTACTAGTATAGAAAAATAAGGTTGTTAGAATCGGAGGCAGTGTTTAACGGAAGTTTATTAAATTATATTTTAATTAATTTTCTCTGTTTGAAGACGGAAAAGTTTACAAAAGGCATCGATTCAGCTTCAAGGTTTGAAAGAAAATCGCAGAATATTGTAATCACAAACAGAAGTGTACTAAGGACGACTCCTGTTATGAAAAAATTGTAAATATTTTAGCAGACTGGGGCGTCAACATCCGAAGGATGAAAGAAAAGCCTATACAGAAACATCTGTCGAGGCAGTTTGCAATATAACCGCGAAAATAATTCAAGAGATGTCCTATAATAATCATAAAAGCAGTGTCGATCCTTTTTCAGATATCGAATCTAAGACTGCCAGAAAACTCAGAAATGCGAAAAGGATATTCAAGGACTGCTACAAAAAACGGAAATAACAGCTTTATAACTTGAAAAATTTAGAGGTCGTGTACTTCAACAGTGCCTCGGGGTAAAAGCGAGAGTTTTTAACCCATTTTTTCAAGACCTTTTTTTTAAACTTGTCAAGTTATAATCGAAAATGTGGAGATCCAATTTACAAGAACGCAGGCAATTTACAAGAACGCAGGCGATGTCCTGTTCACATAAATAGGAAATTGCTTGAAAATCGCTGTAATCGTATCACAGAGCACATCAGTGTCATATATGGATGTTCCCGTAGGAAAAATGAAATGGTTAAGTGGACTAAAAATTTACCGAAAACTGTGAAATCGATTTAAAAATAAAAAAATTACAAATATTTCAGTCGTCATCGATTATGTCTTGGACAGCAAAGATTGGAATCAGTGAACAAGAATTGATATCAATTTTTGGGTATGGTAGTGTTATGTCATGAAGACCATATTTGCAACTAAATAAAAAGCATCACAAAAAAATATAAAAACAAAAATCAGAACTGGTACATATATACCTACATATTTAAAAAATTAAACCTTCACTGTAATCACAATTATAGTACAGACATTTGTATACCGAGTGTCCCAATTTAGCTGCTCCATTCTAGTTTCTAAGTTATTTGTATAGACTGAAGTTTTAAATTAAAAATTTTTAATTAACGCAAAGAAATCTGTAGCGCATGTTTTAAGTTTCTTGTTGTGAAAAGAACTCTACACATATTAACTCAGTTCTCAGTTGTAATGATTTTTTTTATTCGTTGTGAACCAAGGGGACGGAGCTTAATTGCAAAATTCTTATTTCTCTACAAGAAATTGAAAACATGTTTTTGAGTATCGTGTTGTTCAAAGAATGCTATGTATATTAAGAAAAAATAAAGCCAAAGATTAAACTCCACCCAAACCCACTTTAATATCATTTTTAATTAATTTTTCATTCGTTGTGAGAGCGAAAGGAGGAACATAATTACAAAATCCACATTTAGCAACAAAAATTTACATTTGTTTTGGAAAGAAGTCTACACATATTAAGAAAAAAAAGCAAAATGTAGCCCCGCCCACCCGCCCTATGACAATTGTAATGATTTTTTTTATTCGTCGCTAGCCAAGAGGGCGGAGCTGAATTACAAAATTCTCATTTCTCTACCAGAAATTAAATCTGTTTTTGTGTATCGTGTAGTTAAAAAAATGCGACCAATTAGTTTTTCGGAAATGACAGCAACTGTAATATTTTAAATTCGGAAAGTAAATTAACAGAAGAATCGTTTCAGATTTCTACTATTAGGTCACCTTCGCTCTTTTTGGAAAGTACTATAATACTTAAACCGTCTTGCCAAAATTTAAAAATTTATTTTTTAATTCATAAATGACAACCGTCCCATATACATTCATCTCTCCAGTAAAAATTCCGACCTGAAAATCGGGTTTTGGGATTAAAAAATCTTCCAATGTCGAAAACCATGATAAGACGGACACTTCAACCTTTTCTGGAATTATGTCCTGCTAAACTTTGAAACACTTTTTTTTAATTGATAAATGAATCCCGTCCCATATATATTCCTATTCGGTTTAAAAATCAGGTTCTAGGATTAGAAAACTTTTAGGAATCGAATGCTGAAAACCGTAAGACGGACGCTTAAACCGATTTGTAGTTACGTCCCGTTAAATTTTGAAAAATTGTTATTTTATTCATGAATGACCCACACTATATACTTTCGTCGTCCCATACTCAACTTTGAAATATTGTTTTTTAATTCATAAATGAAAACTGTCCCATATATATTCGTCCCTCCAGTAAAACACCTGGTCTGAAAATCAGGTACTGGAATTAGAAAATATCTAGGAACCAAAAACTGAAAACCGTAAGGCGGATACTTAAATCAGTCTGGAGTTGTGTCCCGTTATATTTTGAAAATTTGTTTTTTAATTCAAAAATTACCCGTCCCATATACATTCGTCTCTCCATACTAAACTACTGAAAATCAGGTTGGACGATTAGAAAACTTCCAGCAATCGAAATCCGAAAACCGCATTATGAGTACTTAAATCTTTCTAAAATTATGTCCCGCTAAACTTTGAAACACTTTTTAATTCATAAATGACAACCGTCCCATATATATTCGTCTCTCCAGTGGAGTACCTGATCTGAAAATCAGGTTCTGGAATTAGAAAACCTCTAAGAACCGAATCCTGAAAACCGTAAAACGGATATTTAAATTTAGAGTTATGTACCGCTAAAGTTTGAAAATTAGTTTTTTAATTCATAAATGACCCGTCCCATATACATTCATCTCTCCATACAAAACTACTAGAGTAGGTATCTGGTCTGAAAATCGGATAAATCTTTCTGGAATTATGTCCCGCTAAACTTTGAAACACTTTTTTTAATTCATAAATGAAAACCGTCCCATATATATTCCTCTTTCCAGAGGAGTTTCCGCTCTAAAAATCAGGTTCTAGGATTAGAAAACTTTGAGGAATCGAATGCTGAAAACCGTAAGAAGGACACTTCAATCGATCTGGAGTTCCGCCCCGTTAAATTTTGAAAAATTTGTTTTTTAATTCATAAATGCTCGGTCCCATACACATTTGTCTCTATAAACTAGTAGAGCATCTGGTCTGAAAATTAGCTTCTAGGATTAGAAAACTTTGGGGAATCGACAACTGAAAATCGCAAAATCTGGAGTTATATCCCGCTAAACTTTGAAACACTGTTTTTTTAATTCATAAATGACAATAGTCCCATATATATTCATCTCTCCAGTACCCGGTCTGAAAATTAGGCGATAGAACCAGAAAACTTCCAGGAATTGAATGCTAACAATCATAAGATGGATAATTAAACCGTTCTGGAGTTATGACTCGCTGAACTTTGAAGTTTGAGAGGAATTTGATCGTGTTGATCATAAACTATTTCTAAATAAACTCTCTGCCTTTGGTTTTTTTCTGATGACTTTATCGGACTTATTGCATCATATTCTTCAAGACAGGCATCCGTTAGTCAAATGTAGAAATTTTTGGATCGTTTAATTTCATGAAGTACGCTAGTGCTTCTCAAGACTCGATTTTAAATCCGGTACTTTTTACTATTTACATAAATGATATTATTGACTTTCTCAGTGTGCCATACTTAATTATATGATGATGACTTTAAATTATTTTTACCAAATAAGAGCACAAATGACTAATTTGCAGAAAAATAGACAACTAGGCTTATAATTGGACCTAGTCCATTAGTCAGTTTTCAAAATAATAGTAATAATAATAATAGAATTGCTTTTTAATTTTTTAATATAAATTTTACATGGTCTAGCTCTTAAGCGTCGAATTTTAATATGCATTAAATTATAACGAACATAATAATTATTAATTTTATTACAACAAATTACCATAATTTGCCTTAGAGCTTTTTGTTATTTAATTCACATTGTTTTTACTAAAGTCGCCTTTTATAAAATCCATTCGTCCGTATTATTTCTGCAAACTTATCGAGCCCCCGAACAAGCAACCCCATTTCCTATTGTTTACTCAAACCGCCCCTTTTAACAACATTTCCATCCCCCGCAGCGTCTCCCTTTCCCCCCACACCCCGCCCAAATTCCCACAGCCCCAGCCCACCCTTGGCGTCCCGTGCGGGACCGAATCCCGTATGTAAATGCCTCGGAACCCGTCTCCGTTTCGTCGGCAAGTTCACGGCCATCGGACAGGGCCGGCCCCAGGCAGCGCGACAGGTGCTGCCCAAGGTCAGCTCTGTTCAATGACCAATACTCACGTAGAAGTTGGAAGCGGCGAAGCGCGCCTGCAGGCACTTCATCACCGCGTCCTCGGTGAGGGGCCCCTGCAGGTGGATGAGGTCTTCCAGGTCGGCGCCGGCGGTGGGCGCCAGGGGGCGGCACTCGGGCACGGCCACCACGGGCGCGGGAGCGGCCGGGACGCTGCGGGGCGGCACGACGGGCTGGCTACCCGGCAGCGGCACCGGTAGCGCGGAGCCCTTGAGGGGGGCGGCGGGCGCGCCCTGCACATGGAGGCGGTTGCGGAGGGTCACGAGCTCGGTGCTGAGGCTGCGGAGGCGCTGCTGGAGGTGGACGGCTTCGTTCGACGACGACGCATCTGCAAAGGGAACAGAGGTGAGTCGATGGAATGCGACTTTTACTTTCGATGTCGAGCGTGCGCTAATTTTCGTGTGTCGGAGGTAAACAGAAGGCGTGGAGAGGTGGGGTTTCAATTGGTTGAGTAAAGTCTGATGGCAGGTTATGGACCGGATTTTTTTTTCAATCTGTGAAACCAACAAAGTTTGCATTTCATTTGCTAGAAACACTAACGTCTTAAAATTCTAATCTAGTTTTTTTAATATAGATTAATACACATTAAAAAAAATCGTTATATACTGCTGCAAAATCAAGTTCTTGTTAATTTATCAATTTATTCATGAAATAATTAAACTTCGCCCTACTACATTACTATTTAAAAATTTAACAGATCTGTCAATGAATGAAAACTATCAAAACGAAAAACAAAATGGAAGAAAACATATTTCAGGAGAAGATTGATTAAATAATTTGTGAATTAAATAATTAAAAATAGAAGAATTCATATTCTACTGGAACATTTAAATTGAGACAAGAATTTAAATAACGTGAGTCAGAAGAATTCTATGATTGATTGAGGTTGATAAGCGAATTCAAATTTGAATGAAAAGAAATGAAAGAATTTATATTTCACTGGAAGATTGATTGAATAATCTCAATCCAAGAAAATTCTAGAAAATTCTGTTTTAAAAAAGAAAATGTAGAAGAATTTATATTCTAGCATTTAAATTAAGATGAGAATTTAAATAACATGAATTAGAGGAGATTCTATTGGAATTCGATATGGAAAATGGTCGATTCAGAAGAATTTCTTCTTCAATGATTGATTGAGATTGATTAACGAAATTTATTTTGATTGAAAGAAATGAAAGAACTTATACATATTTCAGGCCCTGGTTTCACTGGAAGATTGATGAAATAATTTCAGTCCACGCAGAATCTGGAATAATTTTGTTTCAAAAAAAAAAAAGATGTAGAAGAATATATATTCTAACGGGACATTTAAACTGAGACGAAAATTTAAATAACTTGAGTTGAAGAAGATTGTACATAAGTTCAATATAGAAAAGGGACGATCTACAAGAATGTCGCCTTCAATGATTGATTGAGGTTGGTTAAAGAATTCTATTTTGATCGAAAAGAAATGTAAGAACTAATATTTTAGGCCTTGATGTGACTGGAAGATTGATAAAATAATCTCAATCCAAAAAGATTCTAGAAAATTCTATTTTAAAACAGAAAATGTAGACAAATTTTTATATTCCAGCCTTTAAATCAAGGCAAGCATTTAAATAACATGAATTAGAGGATATTCTATTGGAATTCGATACGGAAAATGGACGATTCAGAACAATTTCTTCTTCAATGATTAATTGAGATTGATTAACGAATTTCATTTTGATTGAAAAGAAATTAAAGAACTTATACATATTTCAAGCTCTGGTTTCACTATAAGATTGATGAAATAATTTCAGTCCAAGAAGAATCTAGAAGAATTTTGTTACAAAACAGAAGAGGTGGAAGAATTCTAGCAGGACATTTAAACTGAGACGAGAATTTAAACAATTTGAGTTGGAGAAGATTGTACATAAGTTCAATATAAAAAAGGAACGATCTAGAAGAACGTTACCTTCAATGATTGATTGAGGTTGGTTAAAGAATTCTATTTTGATCGAAAAGAAATATAAGAACTAATATTTCCGGCCTTGATGTGACTGGAAGGTTGATAAAATAATCTCAATCCAAGAAGATTCTAGAAAATTCTATTTTAAAAGAGAAAATGTAGAAGAATTTATATTCTAACTGCCCATTCACAATGGACATAAGACATAAGAACGAGAGCATAACATAATTTACGTTTTTGGTTTGTGTCTGGCTTATGCTTATCTACGTTCACAGTGGACAGAGTGAACTCTGTAAGAATTGTTAAACTGCGCAAACGCAGAACGGAATAACTCCTGGCTAAACATAGAAACCGCTAACCTCAAACTGAGTCAATCAAAATATCTAACCTACAATTTCATACGATATTCGAACTTGACAACTCGCAGTACAGAACAGACTCGCAGTGTGAAGCTTTGATTATAATTTATATAATTTAATCAAAGGTGTGAAGTGCCAAGTGCCAACTGTCAAAGGGAATTCAATAGCAGCATTCAAAAGTCCCTAGATTTTAACATAATTTTGACATAAATCGTGCACAAAGTTGAACTTGTTTCAACTTTGTGTACGCACACAAGGATTACATAAAACGTTCATAAGCACAAGAATTACGTTCGTCCACTGTGAACAGGGGTATACGTTTTCCATCGTTTCAACTTTATGTATTTATGTAAACTTTATGTACTTGTTATGCCTTATGTCCATTGTGAATGGGCAGTAACATTTAAATTAAGACAAGAATTTAAATAACATGAATTAGACGAGATTCTATTGGAATTCGATATGGAAAATGGACGATTCAGAACAATTTCTTCTTCAATGATTAATTGAGATTGATTAACGAATTTCATTTTGATTGAAAAGAAATTAAAGAACTTATACATATTTCAAGTCCTGGTTTCACTATAAGATTGATGAGATAATTTCAGTCCAAGAAGAATCTAGAAGAATATTGTTACAAAACAGAAGAGGTGGAAGAATCTATATTCTTGCGGGACATTTAAACTGAGACGAGAATTTAAACAACTTGAGTTGGAGAAGATTGTACATAAGTTCAATATAAAAAAGGGACGATCTAGAAGAACGTTACCTTCAATGATTGATTGAGGTTGGTTAAAGAATTCTATTTTGATCGAAAAGAAATATAAGAACTAATATTTCCGGCCTTGATGTGACTGGAAGATTGATAAAATAATCTCAATCCAAGAAGATTCTAGAAAATTCTATTTTAAAAGAGAAAATGTAGAAGAATTTATATTCTAACATTTAAATTAAGACAAGAATTTAAATAACATGAATTAGACGAGATTCTATTGGAATTCGATATGGAAAATGGACGATTCAGAAGAATTTCTTCTTCAATGATTGATTGAGATTGATCAACGGAAGTTATTTTGATTGAAAAGAAATTAAAGAACCTATACATATTTCAAGCCCTGGTTTCACTATAAAATTGATGAGATAATTTCAGTCCAAGAAGAATCTAGAAGAATTTTGTTTCAAAACAGAAGAGGTACAAGAATCTATAATCTAGCGGGACATTTAAACTGAGACGAGAATTTAAACAACTTGAGTTGAGGAAGATTGTACATAAGTTCAATATAAAAAAGGGACGAACTAGAAAAACGTCGCTTTCAATGGTTGATTGCGGTTGGTTAAAGAATGCTATTTTGATCGAAAAGAAATGTAAGAACTAATATTTCAGGCCTTGATGGGTCTGGAAGGTTGATAAAATAATCTCAATCCAAGAAGATTCTAGAAAATTCTATTTTAAAAGAGAAAATGTAGTAAATTAAGACAAGAATTTAAATATCGTTAATTAGATAAGATTCTATAGGAATTCAATATGGAAAAGGGACGATTCAGAAGAATTTCATCTTCAATGATTGACTGAGATTGATTAACGAAATTTATTTTGAATGAAAAGAAATTAAAGAACTTATACATACTTCAGGCCCTGGTTTCACTAGAAGATAGTTGAAATGATTTCAGTCTAAGAAGAATCTAGAATCTAGAAGAATTTTGTTTCAAAATAGAAAAGATAGGAGAACCATAATCTAGCAGGACATTTAAACTGAGACAGTAATTTAAATAGCGTGACTTGGAGAAGATTCTACATAAGTTCAATACAGAAAAGGGACGATTTAGAGGAACTTCGCCTTCAATGGTTGATTGAGATTGTTTAACGAATTCTATTTTGAATGAAAAGAAATGGTAGAGTTTATATTTCAAGCCCTGATTTCACTGGAAGATTGATTAAATAATTTCAGAACAAGAACATTTTAGAAGAATTTTGTTTTAAACGAGAGAGGTAAAAGAATTAATTGGAGTTCAAAACGTTTCTAGGAGAATTCCAATTTAAAGGAAAAGAAGAACAAGAAGAACAAGAAAAAATAATCCTATTGTAGTGGTCGTTCTGGCAACAAATTAAATAAAGTGAGTAATTTCGGAAGAATTCTGTTCTAAGGAAAAACAATTCAAGGATTCTCTCCTGAATGAGGACAACCAGAAGAACTTAGACGTCAATACAAAGTTGAAACTGAAGACAACTGCCAAAAAATGGTTGAAATATTCTAGAGCTTTGGGCAACTGAAAATAGAATTTTTATTGAAAACAAGAAAAATGTTCTTAGCTGGTAGTCCTCAAAGAAAGTTGGTGAAAGATGCATAAAGATAGGAACAATTCTGCAAACCGGAGAGACACTCGAAAATTGTAATGGAAAACGAAAAAAAGAAGAAAAATAGAAGAAAAAACAGGTTTATGATATTAGTTTAGTGATAATAGAAAACAATACAAGGGGAAGCACAGATGAAACCACGACAAAATGAGAAGTTAGATCATATAGAAGACGACTTCGATTATGACAATGATTTGAAGAAAAGCCAGCCGAATATTGACAATAGGCTTGAAATACGAAAGAAGAGCACATTTGCTAGATTAGATTTAAATTCGACAAAAGTAGAATTTCGTTCTAGTTGTTCTACATCCACGGAACGAAAAAATAATACAATTCGGAAAGTCTTGGAATAAAAACGGCCAAAAAAGGATTGACAACTATTAGAAAAGACCGACAGTCGATAAGGAAGTTGTTGACGATTACAAATAAACTAACCTTACAAAGATTTATCGGCTTAGGTGAAGATTTGTGAAAACATAAAACAACACGACAAGATGCCTTGAATGGGAATGACCAAAGTAAACACTACTTTATGAGAATTATAGAACATAAAAAAGAAACAAGACAAATGAGAAAGCGGCAATGGATTCGGGTGGATGAACAAAACCACTACAAACTAAAAAAGTAATCTATACGTTAGTTAACATTTTAATCTTAAATCAGCAAGCCTCGCCCACACAATTCCCACAAGTCGTAACAAAACGTTGCACTTTGAAATGCACGTTATTACGACTTTTGGCATTTGCCACATTCGCAAATCCCATTTTCAGACAGAAATGAATCAAAGCTGTGAGAAACCAGTGGGTGAGAAACGGTTGCATGACCCACAAATGCCCACCAACGCATTTTATTCATTAGTTGTTTATTTATTATGTTTCAAATGGCTCTACATGGAAAAACTAATCAACAAAGCATAAATAAAAATAATTATAAAAAAAGGCGACCAGAGTAATAACAAGCCGGCCAGTGAGTATTTTCTGGACGATTAAGATGCTAATCCACCTGATCTTATACTGAATAACGACTTGTTCGAGTGGCCGACATAATCCAAGTCGTACAACAACTTCAGGTTTCGAGAAATAAATAACAGTTTTGTTATCATCTATGGTCGCTGGGAGATTTTTATCGCAGCTAGTCGGAGCTCTTTAAACATAAAATTATATAAAAATTTTTAAGGACACAATTTAGCACTTTGTGTAAACAGGAAATGCATTCTGTAGGTTCCCACGTGACCGCCGGGTCATACGAAGCTTTTAAGCCCGCTTTTGTTCCACGCTCACAACTAATCCATCTTATTTAATAGCAGGACCTTTTTAAACACGAATTCCTCCTTGTCAACAAAAACGCCAGTTAATAATCCTTTGAAATCCAACCCTAGACGTGCGAATCTTCTCCGTCTACGCAAACAGACAGCAGCTTAGACAAATCTTTTATACGTCCACCGCAGTCTCGAGCTAAGAATGAACCCAAAGCTGTAACACTTCTTTATTGGAGCACCATTATGATAAAATTCGCATCTACTTTAATTAATGCAGATTTACACCACCATAAATCAGCGGAACTCGTTCCTGAAAAGGCATTCAAGCACAAATTAAACGGCCAATTTTAGCGGTTAAGCGTTCCGAGAAAAACATTTACAACTGTTTGATTTATAAAAATAATCAAAGCGATACGCGGGTTAGTGAAAGTTGGTAAGGCTGTCGCCGGTTCATAATTCTCTCGACTACATTTCTCATATTTTCCGGACTGCGAGATAAATCAAAACGCGAAAAAGTATTACCGATATCGTAAATTTTAAAGCGAGTTAGTAAACGTTTCGGTCCTGAAATATTTGAACCATAAATTTTTAAATTTTGTTATAAAAACGCGAAAGTTTTACGCGCCTCCACGATAACAAGAACTGCTGAACTTATAAATTCCCTCAATGATCGTTGCTGGGAACAACAAAGGAAACACTTTAAAATGGGAAGCTTATCTTCAACAGTTTAATAAGTTTCTGCCAGCTTTGTGAAAAATGGGCTTTTAAGAAGCCGACAAATGCAAACTGTCGGTGACTAAGTGTTTTCAGCAATTTTTACTTCCCGAGTGTAGACTGTCTGTCTGTCTGTCTGTCTGTCTGCCGTCTGTCCGAATTTTTATTAGACAGACAATTTCCGGAATTACTGTACCGATTGTTGTCAAATTTTATATGTTTATTAGAAATAGTGTGTAGATGATACAATGTTAAACGAAATTTGGATAAACATCCCCACCAACAATCAGATGACGTCACCTCCAAAAAATATATTCAATCAACGAAACGTGAAATCAAGAACGAAGCACAAATGAAACGTTAGCTTCCAAAAATGTCGGCACGTTTATAACTCCATCTGTTCGGTAAACGATGGCTAAAATGGTGCTTTGACTGCTTGGATTCAGTTCCAAGGTTAAACGATCCTCTGCAAGCGTGACTTATGCAAAGCTGCATCAGATCCGGACATGCACGAGATGAATGTACAATCGCACGCAAATGTTTTGAGCCTATGGGCGGATCGTTTTTGCCTGCCCTCACCGAAGAAGGCGGTCCAAATCCTTCAAGGGCAGAATTTGTAGGTAGGCTCAAACTACAACGAAATTCACACTTTACCTTATAAAATTTTATTGACAATAACGGGACGGACAGTAGTTATATATACATTTGGTAAGAAATATTTATGGCTCACACCAGTTCTCTCGAATTTGTCGGAGAAGATTTAGCAGGAAGTTGTTCCCATAAAATAATGGTCACTTTCGTTCGTGAGTAACGATGGTCCGGACATGAATTATTTTGCTTTCTAACATCTTTCGACCAATTGTTCCGTATAAAATATTTCATCACTTTTTCAAATAAAATACTCTTAAAAAAACGATATTGTCGTTGAGTGACATGTAACTGGCATAATAATAAAAACGTGCCATTTTTGTTAACTGATATTTTTTTCATAAATGTCGCAAAATTATTAAATTTGTCTAGTCATCCCCACCAATAATGTGATCACGTCACTTCAAATTTATGCATAGTAAATGGGTTTTAAATTGTATACAGGAACATAGTCCTACACACAGTTTATGACTCCGCGTTGAGTTTTTATCCAAAACGTCCAGATTTTTGGAAAAAAAAATCAAAATTATAAAACAATATTTTGCAATTTAATTTTGAATTTGCAAAATCGAATACTTTGAAATCTTGCAGATGTTTTAAAATCATGATACATTTTTAATTAAAATATATTTGCTTATCCCCTCTAAAAAATTTATGACGTCACCTCAAAATTTTGCAGAATAAATCCTATCTTAAATGTATAAAATATGATGAGTTTTATACTTGTGATTTATCACTGCATTAATATTTTTTAGATTTGGTTACACAGGGTGTCTCAAAAAAGTTAATGACTGAGTCAATTTATTTTATTGAAGAAATCAAGAATAGCAAAACTGAATACTTTGAAATATTGTAGATGTTTTTAAGTTTTTGTAAGTATGGTAACTTTTTCGAAAATTTGATTAATCAAATATGCGCAAAATCAAAAATCGGAAAAACTGAAATTCACTAATGCAAAAAACAGAAAATCGAAAAATACAAATCGTAAAAATCAAAAATCTAAAAATGACTAATTAAAAAATCGAAAATTCAATGAATCAAATACCTAGGTCGATCGAAAAGTGGAAATTCACAAATCTCAAAAATCGAAAAATCGAAAATTGAAAAACGGGAAAACCAAAAAATCGAAAAGTCAAAAATTTGTAATATTGAAAATTAAAAAGTCAAAAACAAAAATAAAAAAAAATCGGAAATTAAAATAATCAAAATATATAAAGTCAAAAAAATTGCAAAGCCTAAAAACTGAAACGAACAGAAAAATCGAAAAAGCAAAAAATTGGAAAAACAAAAATTCGAAAAATCTAATATCGAAAAAGTGGAAAATGGAAAATCTGAATAAAGAAACTTGGAAATTCTGAAAATTGGAAAATCGAAAACCAAAAAATCGGAAAGTAACAAAATTGAAATCTAACAGTTGAGAATGGAAAAATTGAAAAACCGAAAATTCTAAAAATCGACAATGGACAAATTGAAAATCGCAAAATTTAAATTGAAAAATTCAACATAGAAAAATCGATGAATTGAAAAATCGAAAATTCGACTACTCAAATTTTCTAAAAATCGAAAAATCATAAAACTGAAAAATCCAAAATTCTAATCATCGAAAGTCTGAAAACTGAAAATCGAAAATTATGAAAAGCGGAAAATAGAATATCGAAAAATTTAAAAGAAAGAAAATTGAAGTCTAAAAACCGAAGAATGGAAAAATTAAAAATCAAAAATTCGAAAAATCAAAACCGAAAAATTCGAAGATTTAAAAAGAAAATCGAAAAATCAAAAATCTGAAAATTGAAACTCGAAAATTTGGAAAATCGAAAAGTAAAAAAATTGAAGTCTAAAAGCTGAAAAATGGAAAACTGAACAATCGAAAATTCGAAAATCAAATATCGAAAAATCGAAAAGCCGAAAAATCGAAAATTTGATGAATCAGATATGCGAAAAACAGAAAATCTGAAAATACAAAACTGGAAAATCAAAAATCTAAAAATGGAAAAACCGAAAATCGAAAATTCAATGAATCTAATACGTAGGTCGATCGAAAAACTGGAAATTCACAAATCTGAAAAATCGAAAATTTGCAAGATTGAAAAACCGAGAATTGAAAAATCAAAAAACCGAAAAATGGAAAAATTAAAAATCGAAAAATAGGAAAACCGAAAATTCGAAAATTCATAATATTGAAAACTCTAAAAGTCGACAATTCAAAAATCAAAAAAGTGGAAAAAAATAATCGGAAAATCGAAAAGTAAACAAATTGCAAAACCTAAAAACTGACGAACAGAAAAATCGAAAAATTGTAAAATCGGAATATCGAGAATCGACAAATTAAAAAACCGAAAAATCGAAAAATTAAAAAATTGGAAATCGAAAAATGAAAAAAAAAAGAAAATTCAAAAATCGAATAATCCGAAACTAAAATAATAGAAAAGTAGAAAAGTAAAAATTGCAAAGTCTCAAAACTGACGAATAGAACAATCGAAAAATAAAAAAAAAATCGAAAAATATCTAAACATGGAAAATCGAAAAATCGAAAATCGGAAAATGGAAAAACCGAAAAATCGAAAATCGAAAACTCGAAAATTCGATGAATCAAATACTCGAAAAAGCGAAAAGTAAAAAAATTGCAAGGCCTAAAAATTGAAAAATCAAAAAAACGAAAAAATGAAAATCGAAAAAACGACGATCGAAAAAAAATCAAAAAATCGAAAAGTGGAAAATCGGAAAGTAACAAAATTGAAATCTAAAAGCTGCAAATTGCAAAACCATAAAAACTGAAACAAACAGAAAAATCGAAAAACCACAAAATCGAAAAATCGCAAATCGAAAAATCGTAAAATCAGAAAATGGAAAAAGTTGAAAAATCGAAGGTCGAAAAATAAAACAACCGAAAAATCTAAAAATTTTATGATTAATGGAAAATCGAAAAATCGAGAATAGAATAATTAAAAAACCAGAAAATTGAAAAATCGGAAATCGAAGAATTAAAAACGTAAAATCGAGAATTCAAAAATCAAAAAAATCGGAAAGTAAAATATAATCGAAAAATGCAAAAAAATTGCGAAGTTTAAAAACTGACGAACGGAAAAATAAAAAAATCTAAAAATGGAAAGACGAAAAATCGAAAATTGAAAGAATGGCAAATTAAAAAATCGAAACATCGAAAAATCAAAAAAACGAAAAATTAAAAAATTGAAAAACGAAAAAACTGAAAACTCGAAAAATCAAAATACCTCAAATTTGAAAACTCAGAAAATTAGAAAGTAATAAAATCGAAAAGTTGATAGAAAAATGGAAACTGAAAAATCTAATTCGATGAAACTGTTGGTCGAAAAAACGAAAAATTGAAAATCGAAGTGACCTTTTTTTGAGACAGGCTGTATAAGTAAATCTAAAAAATATTACTGCAATGATAAATCACAGGTATAGACTCATCATATCAAATTTTACGATGACGTCATGCATTTTTTGGCGAAGATAAGCAAATACATTTTGATCGTGGCTTTGAAAGTATTCTTCGACTTTCGTTCCATTTCAAAATTTACTCTTTGTATATTTCAGTGGTCACAACGAGTTCACTAACTACGCTGAAGTATGCAAAGATTAAATTTGTCACCGAAAAGATGTCGGAAGTAATAAAGTAATATCGGTCGAAGAACGTTCGGTCCGGTGTTACACCTCGACCCAAGAGAGACCGCAGTTAAGGATAAAAAATGGAACGGATAAAATAAAGCGTCAAATATGATAATTGATAAACTTTAAACCAAAATTAAGAAGTTTATAAACTGAACATTTTTTTTTGCTTTTTGAAATGTAGTACACTTAAAAAAATGTCCGTGACTTACTTTAATGTGAATTTTATAACTATGGTCGGCACAATTAGACCTAATATTAGTGTGATTTTGAGCATATTCTCGATGTTATTAGAGCAGGACAGGTTTTTTTTTTCTAACTAATTGACAAGATTTCAAAGTATTCAGTTTTGTAATTCTTGATTTCTTTAATAAAATAAATTGACTCAGTCATTATTTTTTTGAGTCACCCTGTATGTATAAACAAATCCAAAAAATATTAATGGAATGGTAAATCACAAGTATAGACTCATCATATTCTGAACATTTTAGATAGGGTATTTATAAAATTAAAACTAATTCAGGGTAAGAATTTGGTCAACACGTAAATTTCGTTGTAGTTTGAGCCTACCTACAAATTCTGCCCTTGGACGATTTGGACCGCCTCCTTCGGTGACGACCGGCAAAAATGATCCGCCCATAGGCTCAAAACATTTGCGTGCGATTGTACCCGGGTACCACCTTTCTAATTTTGTCGTGGTTCAAAACGTCAAAAAAGCGGTACAGCACCCATACCGTTGTGAGAACGGTACGTGGGTGTGATGGTGGAAGCCGAAGTTCGCTCTGTGTTATTTACGACCAGTACAAAGCATACCATCGAGATACGGTTTCCAGAACATGACGGTTGATTAAACGTCGAGATGAACCTTCTATCAAACCACAATGAAAATGCTCTCCGAGAAGGAATTACGTGTTCACCTTCACCTTCACCTGGCTCCGGAAATTCTTTCCTTAATCGTCGTTAACCCAAATTGGCGGTAGTTCATCACAGTCGTTGGAATAAATTAGCGAAGGACCGAAATTTCGACACAATCCGAAGTGATTGGTCTAATTTTGAGCGCGCCGGTTTGATTGGACGATTATTGCCGTCACGTGACCCAGAACATCCATGCAGATTCAAATCCCTTTAAATTAACTGTATTCTAGGGTCGATGACTTCTGTATTCCATGCAACAACACGTGGAGGTTGGAGAATTCTCAACCAGCTTATGGAAAATTGAGTTTGAGATTTTATTGAAGCGAGAGAGAGCGATTCGAGTGTATTGGTAATTTGCTAGAACATGTAATTAAATAGGTCAGAGAGAAGTGATTGCAGTTCACGTTTTTAAACGATAAACATCGAATTAATCGCCCCACTTGTTGCGCTATTGTGAAAGTGCTCTATGGAGCTAAATCGGCGTTTTTAATTCCTCGAAGCTGAATCATTCAAGCGAAATTCTATCGATGGAGACAATTTCCGAGAAACAGAGACAAAGTATAGAGCACCTCCCCTCGGGTATCGCCGCCACACATTTTTCGCCGGCGAAATACCATCTAACGCATTCCTGTGCTTTGCATACCGTAATGACCCTTCATTCCCCGAAACGAACATCTCTCATTATTGCAGGTCGTTCCTCGGGGGCTCAGCTGTCGGGATGCCTCACTGTGTTACGTCTATCATTATCTCATTATAAAATTCCAGATCGCGTAACTCCCTTCCGTTTTAAGTGCCGGCCGATGATTTTTTTCCGTTGGAAAAACGAGAGCGATTGTTATTATAAACAATTACTGCGCACGCAGAGGATGGCCGGCTCAGCACGCGACAACTCCATATTACTTAACTTAGAAGAAACGTGCGACTTCGGGCCCATTACGTGCATGCCATGGTATTATTCGCACATACTCTATGCTAAATTATGTGCTGGGGCCACCGGTAGTCGCCGCCGCACAACTGGACTTGCATAAGAATACGACCTACGTAATGTAGGCAAATTTGCACGGCCGTGGATAAAGTCGGGACGTGTGGTGTCTATGAATATTTATTGGTAGCTGGTCGCAGAGGTATGGGCGGAAGAAGGAGCGGCCGGGTTTCTGGTACTACGAATTTCTTACTTCCTGAGCGAAAACAACCCATAGGGTGCCAAAAAATGCGTCTCCCGTTTCCATCCTGTCCGTCCGTCTGTCTGTCTGTCTGTCTGTCGTCTGTGTCGATCTTAAGCTCCATCGCAAAAACGTATCAAATCGTGCAAAGCCGAAGAATTTCTAGACCAGAAAATCGCGCTCGCCGCCAATCTCAGCTCCCAATCTCCACCTTATCTCCTAATTAGATCAGAATTTTAACTGTTTACACTCCTCGAGTCCATTTGCCTGCCATTGTCGACTTTTTAACGCTCCGTTGATGACCTGGTGCTAATGAGTGCCAACACGCAAAAGAATACTAAAGAGGCACCGCGTGGCCAAGATGTAACATTAATCACGTTAGAATGGTCAGTGGTTATTAGCGCGGAGACCACAGGTGTTGGAAATATGCGAAAAATTTTGTGGAATCGCGGATAACATCGGCCGGACTAAATTCCGCGCTCGAGAGATGAAATCTGGCATGGGAGGTGTTTTAAACCGTGTTGGTTCAAATCAAAACACGGCCATAATTTAATGCTTGTTTCCCACATCGAGCGTGATGTGATGGAGATATGCAAATAAGGAGATGGCTGTTCGGTGTAAGTAATTATGATTTAGTGTTGTGTTAAGGATATGCCGCGGAGGAACGTGGAAGAGGTATTGTGTTTCGAGGTTTCAGGAAGTAGTAATTAGAGTGTGGTGCTAATTTTGATGATTTTGAACGTGGTGTTGTGGCGGGATTTTTCGCTTGGGTGGGTTCTCTTGGAAATTTAAAAGAATCATTAATTTAGTTTTAATTTTATGTTTTAGAATAACGAACAGGTGTCAATAGCTTGGAAAATGAGGTACCCCTCAAATACGAATGTGAAAATAAAAATTTATTGGCGTTAGTGGTTAAGAGTGAGGTCACCTGAGAATCCTCTCAGCGCTCAGGTATAAACCATGGTGTCTGTCGAAGATTTTACGCGTCAACATTTTTATGTCCAGGTTTACTTAAACACTTGTCTTCCACACAACCTGAGTACGGGTCTGGCTGAAGTTCTGAACAACACACCACCCCTGGAGTTTTCAATCCCCAACCTATTACTTGTCTTCGGCACACTGCATTGGTCCAAGGTTATTTAGACATATTTATTTATAGAGAAACTCCCTCATTCCTGAGGCAAAAACATTAAAGGGTTAATAAATCCTTGGAGATGACGACACCATTTTCTTGGAGGGGATGAAGTAATAAATTTTGATCAGGGATTTGTAAGATCTGTTTTAAAATTTTGTTGTATCAATTTGAATTTTTTCTAAAAGACAGAAGAGACTTGCTCTGACTAAATTTTTCAATAACCCCCTCACCACGAAATACGTCGAAAATTAGCAAAAGAAATTTTCTTCTTGGTTTTTAATTCATTTCTTCGGAAATTTCAACCAATTTTTTCAGAATCGTCAAAATGAAATACGGTCATACTGGAGAAAAAAAAACTTTTGAAGCCAAAAATTTCAAATATCTTTGTCTAGGGTCATCAAGAGCTATTTTTCGATTCAGCTGATCAATAGTTATATCAGAGAATTGCTTGTTGATTTTCGGACAATTTTGTCAAATGCTCAATTTTGGAACAATCTCTCTAGAAATTTTTTTCTTTATTCGGAGCATTTTCGAAAATTACCAAAACAGTTTTTTGTTGATTTCGAGTTGTAAAAGATATTTTTGGTTTCATTTCTTCAGATACTCCAAGCATTTTTCCATAATCGCTAAAATGATATATGTTCCTTCTTCGGATGCTTTAAAAATTTGATTTAGGGACCAAAAATTTGGAATATCTTATTCTGGGAACATCAGGAGCCTATTTTTCGAATCAGGTCGTTGATATCTATACCACAGAAATTTTTGTGAATGTTCAGACAGCTTTGTCAAAAGCTGAATTTTTCAAAAATTTTCATCAAATTTTTGACTTTTTCCCCGTACTTTCGAAAATTATCAAAACAGATGTTTGTGTTGATTTCGATTTGTACAATTTCTACCATTTTTCAGAATCCCCAAAATGATATATGCAGAATCTGGAAAATTTTAAAAATTTTATTTTAAAAACGAAAATTTCGAGTATTTTGATCTACGAACACCAACAGGTTATTTTTCGAATCAGTCGGTTGATAGCTGCATGTATCTATTTCATAGAATTTTTTGTGATTATTCAGGCAATTTTGCGAAAGTTCAATTTTTTTAATCAAAAAATTTTAAAAATCGACAAACTGAAAAATCTAAAATCTCTAAATCGAAAAATCGAGATCAAAAAATTGTAGAATCGAAAAATTAAAAAATCGAAAATTGTAAAATTTAAGAAATACTATAAAATCGGAAAACTGAAAATCAAAAAATGAGTCGCAACATTTTAAAAATGGATAATCCGAGATGTCGAGGAATCGGAAATTAAAAAAATCGAAAAATGTAAAATTTAAGAAATCAAAAAATACACGAACTGAAAAACTGAAATATCAAAAAAATGAGAACTCGGGAAATCGAACAACCTAAAATTAAAAAAATCGAAATTGAAAAACCAAATACCCAATTGGAAGATCGAAAAAATGAAAAATTAAAAGTAAATAAATTGAAAAATACTAAAACTGAAATATCGAAAAACTGAAAAATCGGAACATCGAAAAATTGAACATTTTAAAAATGGGGAAATTGAACAATAAAAAAATCGAAACATCAAAATCTCGATAAAGTGGAAAATCAAAAATTGAAAAATCGAGAAATTGAAATATCAAAAAATCGAGAAATTGAAAAAGCTAAAAAATTCAAAATTTTAAAAATCGAAAAATTGAAAAAGTGGAAAATCTAAAACCGTGAAGTCGAAAAATGAAAAATCGAGGAATTGGGAAATCGAAAAACTTAAAATTTACAAATCCAAAAAGATCGCAATCAAAAAATTGTAGAATCGGAAAATTAAAAAATCGAAAATTGTAAAATTTAAGAAATACTTACTAACAAAAATCGAAAAACTGAAAATCAAAAAATGAGTCGCAACATTTTAAAAATGCACGATCCGAGATATCGGAAATTAGAAAAATCGGAAGATTGAAAAATCGAAAAATGTAAAATTTAAGAAATCAAAAAATACACGAACTGAAAAACTGAAATATCAAAAAAATGAGAACTCGAGAAATCGAACAACCTAAAATTAAAAAAATCGAAATTGAAAAATCGAATACCCAATTGGAAGATCGAAAAAATAAAAAATAAATAAATTGAAGAATACTAAAACTGAAATATCGAAAAACTGAAAAATCGGATCATCGAAAAATTGAACATTTTAAAAATGGGGAAATTGAACAATAAAAAAATTGAAACATCAAACTCTTGATAAAGTGGAAAATCAAAAATTGAAAAATCGAGAAATCGAAATATCAAAAAATCGAGAAATTGAAAAAGCTAAAAAATTGAAAATTTTAAAAATCGGAAAATTGAAAAAGTGGAAAATCTAAAACCGTGAAGTCGAAAAATAAAAAATCGAGGAATTGGGAAATCGAAAAATCTAAAATCTAGAAATCGAAAGATCGAGATCAAAAAATTGTAGAATCGGAAAATTAAAAAATCGAAAATTGTAAAATTTAAGAAATACTACAAAAATCGAAAAACTGAAAATCAAAAAATGAGTCGCAACATTTTAAAAATGGACAATCCGAGATATCGAGGTACCTATCGGAAATTAGAAAATTCAAAAAATGTAAAATTTAAGAAATCAAAAAATACACGAACTGAAAAACTGAAATATCAAAAAAATGAGAACTCGAGAAATCAAACAAGCTAAAATTAAAAAAATCGAAATTGAAAAATCGAATACCGAATTGTAAAATCGAAAAAATGAAAAATAAATAAATTGAAAAATACTAAAACTGAAATGTCGAAAAACTGAAAAATCGGATCATGGAAAAATTGAACATTTTAAAAATGGGGAAATTGAACAATACAAAAATTGAAACATCAAAATCTCGATAAATTGGAAAATCAAAAATTGAAAAATCGAGAAATCGAAATATCAAAAAATCGAGAAATTGAAAAAGCGAAAAAATACAAAATTTTAAAAATCGAAAAATTGAAAAAGTGGAAAATCTAAAACCGTGAAGTCGAAAAATGAAAAATCGAGGAATTGGGAAATCGAAAAATCTAAAATCTGCAAATCGAAAGATCGAGATCAAAAAATTGTAGAATCGCAAAATTAAAAAATCGAAAATTGTACAATTTAAGAAATACTACAAAAATCGAAAAACTGAAAATCAAAAAGTGAGTCGCAACATTTTAAAAAAATTGGAAATTAGAAAAATCGGAAGATTGAAAAACCGAAAAATGTAAAATTTAAGAAATCAAAAAATACACGAACTGAAAAACTGAAATATCAAAAAAATGAGAACTCGAGAAATCGAACAACCTAAAATTAAAAAAATCGAAATTGAAATATCGAAAAAATGAAAAATAAATGAATTGAAAAATACTAAAGCTGAAATGTCGAAAAACTGAAAAATCGGATCATCGAAAAATTGAACATTTTAAAAATGGGGAAATTGAACAATAAAAAAATTGAAACGTCAAAATCTCGATAAATTGGAAAATCAAAAATTGAAAAATCGAGAAATCGAAATATCAAAAAATCGAGAAATTGAAAAAGCTAAAAAATTCAAAATTTTAAAAATCGAAAAATTGAAAAAGTGGAAAATCTAAAACCGTGAAGTCGAAAAATGAAAAATCCAGGAATTGGGAAATCGAAAAATCTAAAATCTACAAATCGAAAGATCGAGATCAAAAAATTGTAGAATCGGAAAATTAAAAATTCGAAAATTGTAAGAAATACTAACAAAAATCGAAAAACTGAAATATCAAAAAAATGAGAACTCGAGAAATCGAACAACGTAAAATTAAAAAAATCGAAATTGAAAAATCGAATACCCAATTGAAAGATCGAAAAAATGAAAAATAAATAAATTGAAAAATACTAAAGCTGAAATGTCGAAAAACTAAAAATTGAACATTTTAAAAATGGGGAAATTGAAGAATAAAAAAATTGAAACATCAAAATCTCGATAAATCGGAAATTAAAAAATTGAAAAACCGAAATATCAAAAAATCGAGAAATTGAAAAAGCGAAAAAATTCAAAATTTTAAAAATGGAAAAATTGAAAAAGTGGAAAATCTCAAACCGTAAAGTCGAAAAATGAAAAATCGAGGAATTGGGAAATCGAAAAATCGAAAGTCTAAAATTTAAAAATTCGAAAAACAGAAATAGCAAGTACTAGCCCCGCCCACCCGGCCTTTATTTTCTTAGAAGGTATTTCATCTGCCGAAATCAGTCCTATCTTAGCAAAAATTACCCCCGCCCACCCGCCCTCTATTGCCTCAGAGGATATATCATTTACCAAAATTAGTCATATCTTAGCAGATCATTTGCAAATTTATTTCCAGCTTTATTTCTTGGAAAATTATAATCGTTTTTTGGGGATTTTGAAACCAAAAAGTTCCAATAAGTTGGCTCGGTTTTGCCAAAAACTCAATTTTTCAACATCACCTTTTTACGAAATTTTGATTTTTTGAAAGGACATTCTAAAATCACCAAAACAAATTTCCTTGTTCATTTCGATTTGTAGAATTAATTTTCAGCTTCATTTCTTCGAAAATTTCAACAACTTTTTCAAAATCGCTAAAATTAAATATAATCATGAGGAATGTAAAGTCGAAATTTTGTGTACAAGTAATTGTTTTAATCACGTATAGTTTAATAAATTGACGTTACCATAGACAAAATTTGTCATAAAAAAACATACGTCATTAAGAGGCGGTTAACACAATAATAGGTACGTAAGTGAAGTAAAGATAAGCCGCTCCGTGGCCTAGTGGTCAAGGCATCCGCCCGGCAAGTGAAAGATGTATGGTTCGATTCCCACCGGGGCAGCGAACATTTTTCTTCACTCACCTACACTAAGAAGCTCTTTTGTAATTTTGCAAGCGGTTGGAAAAACATTTTAAAAATTTCATAACCAAGGGGTTATTGAAAAATTGAGCTTTTGGTAAAATGCCTGTAAATCAACAAAATATGTGCTGACTCCGAAAACTGTCCTATTAATGTTCCCAATTAAAACTGATTGAAACATCTAAAGAAATGAAGCCGAAAATCAACAAGACAATTTGTTTTGATAGTTTTCGAACTGCTCTGACAAACATAAAAAATTTCATAAAAAGAAAGATTGAATTATTGGAAAATTGAGCAAGAATGAACCAAAAATATTCTGGAACACTATGTATATGAGTCGTTTTATTTCCGTCACCAATTTATTGTGTGCACGATAATAGTGGTGGATCTTTTAAACAACATTTTCAGATACGGTCCTGGCTCTTCGGAAGCCACTCCATCGCTTTAGGAATGCCATAAAGGACCCGAAAAGTTAAATAGGGTACGAAGCAGTGAAATTCATGTAGATATTTGCGCACCGTACCATGAACTTACTACATATAAAATCCAACAAACGCTACTGAAATATGTATCAAATCGTCGAGAACCGATAGATAAAACGAAAATAACGGCAATAAATGAAAACTTTCTGCTTGCATTTTTTATGAAGAGTGGAAAGACGTGAAATCATCCAACCTTTGAAGTTGTTATTTCATGTTGAAAGCTACAATTGTAAGAAAATACCTCTATATACATATTAAAAAACGTAAGTTCGGCAAGTAAAAACATGACAGTTTGTGTTTTCTTAGAGATTCTTTTAGAGCTGGTAATTGTACGCATTATGTCACGAAAATACAGTCTGCTGAGTTGTTTGGTCTGGCGCGGACTGCGGGGAAATCGGGTGAACGCTCAAAATTGCGCACGTTTTTAAAACTAATTCTGATCCTATATTTCCTGCATTGAAACATAAGTGTATAAAATCGTTACGTTGTCTGTAGAACGTGCCCAATAAAAAAAATCGGAATATAAACACATCAGATTATTAAATCTTGAAAAATAAAAAAAAAAGTTGCAAAACAAAAATAAATAATTAATTAGATTACTTGTTCTACATGAGGGAATTATTTTATGCTGAAAAACCACATTAAAAATCTGAAATAATAACATTATGATTAAAATGCACGTCATACGTGGGTGCCGAGTAAATTAACGTTCAAGAAGAGTTCGTAAATATGTAAAAAAAGATAAAATATACGCCCGCCAAAAAACTTTGACGTAATAAATCACTTTCCGAACTAGTAATGTAAACAACCATTCCGATTCGAAACCATTATCCACACACAAAAAATACAATTATACGAAACCGCCTGAAACGGCTTAATTTCAAAAACCCGCAATTAGTATTACACCAGCTAACGAATTAATTTTTTCAGGGTTTCTCACCCCAGCCACCCCAATTACCGACTAAGAACAAAGAACCTTAAAAACTTTCACTCGCTTCACATACATCACTCAGATTTATCTACTCTCCACCAGAGATTTACTCGGAATTAAGAAAATCAAGACTCCTCAGTGAAAGGATTTACAGGAATTTCAGCGCTGCAAGTAAGTGCTACCTTGAGAGTGCTTGTAGATCCTTGTAATCTTATCTAACTTCTTCGCAGTCTTCTGACGCTGACGTGCAGAATTACGACCAAAGACCAACAAATGACTCTGATTTATTAGAAAAATCAGCGAATCCGCTTAAAACTTTACGAGAACGTGCGAACCGATGTAGGTCAAACGGTCCCCCCTGAAACATATCGAAGCATATTCGAACCAATTGCATTTATTATTGAAGATTCGGATCCACTTTCAGCAAATAAAGCGGATTAAAACGTGGAAATGTCCATGGTAATTTCGCAGGATAACAACGGATAAGGCATCAATTAAATGGAAGTTAATTAAATCTAACGGAGTAGTAAATTTTTACTTGAAGTCGCGGTATTTTATTTTAACATGTTTTTTCTTTTTCTTTTTATCGTAGGAGGGATTTTTAATTATGGCAGTTGTTTGCGCAGTTTTGCAATCATGTTAAAATGAGAAATTCTTTGTTGAACTAATTCCTCTAAACCATTTTGTTTCGTGGAAGACACTATCGATCTGTGAAAAGAGAAATGTGTTCGCTATCCTTCCAAGCCAAGTCTGCGATGGTCAATATGGTGTGTGTACTAGTCGTCTGTAGCTTAATTAGAATTGATGATTTACAAAGGGTCAACAGTGGGTAAGTGATCGGGTAATTGCTTTTAATTTTCCAGTGTCTAAAGCTAACATTGTTCACTTTATTCGCTTTTAAGTAAATTAAGACGATAGCAACAGATACTTTTGAAAATAATTTCTTAAATGTGTTCCGACATGTTCATTCCCGCGCCCGTTAATTAAAGGAATCAAATTAGAGATCGCTATGTGAGTTTTTAAATTGGATTGCGTTCAGCGGGGAATTTTCCGGTTCGGAATTATCTGAATTCCCCCGTTAAGTTAATAAGCACGGACGAAATTATCGAAGATTTTAATGCCACTAGTATCGGAGATCCGAGCAAGCTCCTGGAACCCCATTAATTTTATTCCGGCAGTTAGCATTGTCCCCTCCCGTTTTTCCTCCGGAAACCGATAGCACGAAATAAATAGCACATCGCGGAAAATTCGGCAAGGCGCCTCGAGAATACAAATTCATAAATTTATTAACAGTTGTTATCAGAGCCGTAGCAGCTTCAGTTCCGGAGAAGTTCATTTTTGAAAGTTTAAAGAGTCGGAACAACTTAAAGGATAAATATTCCTCTTTATCGCCGTATTACCATAATTTCGACTCACCCATATGGTATTCGTCTTCAGTATGCAAATGGTGTATCCTGGCTACATTACGAGCGCCCAATCGGAACGTGTTTACGGTTCGTTGTTTAGAATTTCCAATTTTAAATGTCCAATTAAGCATCAATTTTCCTCGAGAGGAACGACGGAAAAAATAATTATTTCCATCAAAAGTTAACGGTAAAGACGACGTTGTTTATTTTCGAGCGGCGCGAATCGCGTCCAATTTGGTTCGGAAAAATTGTTTCTCACTTTCGCGAGGACAATTGGAGCTTTTTGTGTCTTAGACGTAAATTAATTACGCTGCATTGGCAAGATCGTAATGGGGGGATTTAGCGACGATTTTGCGAGTAGACGCCGAATAATTGAATTGTTGGGGAGTTGTAACAACCTTGAATCGAATTAGCCGCCGCCAGTTTAGCTTGAAAGAGTTAATCGAGTTAAGTTGTTCAAAAATTGTGCAAAACGGTGACGGCGTTTTAGGTTTAATGGAACTTGAAAAGTCTTTTTATTGTCGTTATTTGTCTCCTTTTCTGTATCGTCGTGTTATGGAGATGTTAACCACGCTTTAAAATTTATATCACATGTTTGAAATTCTGACGAATTCGAGTTATTTCGTAAACATGTACGCATGTAAATTAAGTGAATTTTAAAATGAGTAGTGGAGATTGATCTGGTTTATGGGCAGTCCCTCTGGTTATCTCTGCGGATACATTTGCTATTTATGCAAGAGTCGAGTTTAAACATTTGAAAATATTAAGTGCATAGCAGGCGGTATAATCTTTGGGAATCAAATGGGTGCTATTTACATATTTTTTACATATGCGTTTGACATTTTTCTCTGTTTTGAAATTGCTCGGTTCGGTGACCTCTAACATTCTTCTAAATATGAATGAGATAATCTAAAATGAAATAACACTTTTTTTGGCTATTATTTGGTGTATATTATGCACATAATTTCAACGAAACGGTTCACGGGTCGAAGTTCCTTCGGTGCACATAAACTAGGAGGATGTTTTTAGCTTTTGTGCTTTCGGTTGAATGCCGCAAAAGTACGACAATATTGCTATTTTTTAGCACTCCATCATGCTATGTTTTCTAATCAAAGTCCACATTGTTCGTTGATTAGATATTGAAATGGTGTTATTGTTATTACGAACAATTCCCCAAGAAAACATAAAGATGTACTGTCAGTAACTCCTCATGGGTATTTTTTTTTAGCCAACATTCTATGCAAATCTGGGCTATTGTTTTTCGTTGAAAGCTCTCCATGCAGTCCCCTTCAACCAGTTATAATGAGTGTATATAATTTCTGGTTCATCAAGTCGCCAGCTTATTTACCAGATCTTACTCCCTTCAATTTTTCTATACTTGAATATTTGAAGAACTCCTGCTTTCAACTTCGTTTTGCAGCACGCCTAGAATAGATTTTCTAGACCATTTCTGCTCTTTTGTTGAATATTCCTCTGATTTCAGGCGATACCGTATTTTTCTCCAAATTCAAAAATTATCTTTAAAATTAAACCGCACGTAACTCCAAAAGGGCTTAAGATTCCGATTTGTGGTTCCCTGGATGTTTGAAGGTTTTTGGTCCTTGAGTTTGATTTTCAGCCCGGATTCCCGATCCATTTACTGTCATTTTTGGAAAGAGTTGATTGATCGAAAATAAAAAAAAATCAGGAATCTTTAGAGACATTTTTGGGCCCGGACTCTTACCATGAAGGTTCTAATCAATAAAAAGACCAATTTTCAAAAATATGAGAGCCATTAAAACAAGCTAATTTAACCATATGCTGAAATTTTGAAGTTCGTGAATATTCCTTTGATTTCGAGTAATATCACACTTTCCTACGAATTCAAAAAGTATTTTTGGAACTAAACAAACGTAATGGTTTCAGATAACCAATTTGAAGTAAAATTTCAGGCGGAATTATCGAAAAGTCGACAATGTATCTGGTACGATTTTGAGATAAGAATTTTTTAAAATAAGTGATGCAAAAATTTCCAAAATATACTCACATAGACAAAATTTGACAAAAAAAAACATGGTCATTGAAAGACGATTTAAGGTGAAGACAAAATGGTCAGAAAATATTGTATTATTATTATATAACAATACTGAAAATAACTTCAGAAAATGGAAATTACACTCTGACTACCCCACCAACAATTTAATGACGTCACCTCAAAATTTTGCGTGGTAAATGCTGTTTAAATTACTCCTGTACTTGAAGTTTATGAATCCGCCTTAATCGAAGCTGGATTTGTTGGATTGTACTCCAGGAGAATGAAATTCTGTCTTCCTCCTATGTTTTAGAAAAAATTCAAATTGATACAACAAAATTTTGCTATTATTTTAGAAAGTAGATAACCATAAACATCATAATTCGCTAATCAGAATTATCAGTTTATCCCCTCCAAAAATTTCACGACGTCAGTAAGGAGTCGGGTAGGGATTAGAGATCCCCCGAGGGTGGGGTGGTAGTCGAACAGGCCGGTACTCAAGTTGTGTGGAAAAGTGTTTAAATAAACCTGGCCATCAGAATATTGACGCGTAAAATAACGTAATATCTAACTGAGCGCTGAGAGGATGCTCAGGCGATCTCACTTTTAAACGCTGACAACAAATAAATGGTGTCTCTATTTTCATGTTCGTATTTGAGGGCCATAATTGTCGCAGAACCGAACCTGCACTAGAGATTCTAAAACATAGCATGTTCATGTAAGATTTGAAAATATTCGATTTGAATTTAACCTAAATTCTGGAAAAATGGCAGGATCTGTCGAAAAAATTAGTCCGAAACTAACTTCTAGAGGTCGAAATCAAAAAGAAAATAAGAAAATGTCTGTAGTTAAATTTCGAAAATTGACGAAAATTGGTGGAAAATTCCATAGGAGTGCATAGCACTGAAAACTTTGCTTTTGAAAAAGTTGCCAAAAAATTCTGAAAAAATTCTGGGATGTAGATTTCATCGTGCTAATTCAAAAAATATAACGTATTTATGCTCCTGATGAAAAATTTAAAAATAATCGATATCAAAATATTTTTTTGCAATTTTTCAGTGAGCAATTCTTCAAAAACTGGTAGGAGTTACAAAAAAAATGAGGCCGAAACTAACTTTTAGAGGTCGAAATAAATATAAAAATGTATTTAGTTAAATTGGGAAAATTGACAAAAATTTGCTGCAATTTTCATGGGGGTTGTAGGTACTGAAAAATTTTGCTTTTTAAAAGTTGCCAAAAAATTTACGAAAAATTCTGAAATATAAATTTCGTCGTGCTAATTCAAAAAATATAACGTATTTATGCTCCTGATGAAAAATTTAAAAATAATCCATATCAAAATATTTTTTTGCAATTTTTCAGTGAGCAATTCTGCAAAAACTGGTAGGAGTTGCAAAAAAATGAGGCCGAAACTAACTTTTAGAGGTCGAAATAAATATGAAAATGTCTTTAGTTAAATTTTGAAAATTGACAAATGTTGGTTGCAATTTTCATGGGGGTTGTAGGTACTGAAAAATTTTGCTTTTGATAAAAGTTGCCAAAAAATTCCCGAAAAATTCTGGAATATAGATTTCGTCGTGCTAATTCAAAAAATATAACGTATTTATGCCCCTGATGAAAAATTTAAAAATAATCGATATCAAAATATGTTTTGCAATTTTTCAGTGAGCAATTCTGCAAAAACTGGTAGGAGTTGCAAAAAAATGAGGCCGAAACTAACTTTTAGAGGTCGAAATCCATATGAAAATGACTTTAGTTCAATTTCGAAAATTGACGGAAATTGGACGAAATTTTCATACTGAAAAATTTTCGTTTTGAAAAAGTTGCCAAAAAATTCTGAAAAAATTCTGGGATACAAATTTCGAAGTGCTAGTTCCAAAAACACAATGTACTGATGCCCCTGATGGAAGATTTAAAAATATTCGGTTTGATTTTTTTTTTAATTCCAAAAATTATAATTTTTCAGTGAGCGATTTTGAAAACCTGGTAGGATTTATAGAAGAAATGAGTCCGAAATTAACTTCTACTGGTCGAAATCAATAAGAAAACGTCTTTGGTTATATCTCAAAAATTGACGAAAATTGGTCGAAATCTTCATAGGGGTGGGTACTATGAAAAATTTTGCTTTTGAAAAAGTTGTCAAAAAAAATCTGAAAAAATTCTGGGATATAGATTTCGTCGTGCTAATTTATAAAACATAATGTATTTATGCCTCTGATGAAATATTTAAAATTCGGTTTGAAAATATATTTTTTGCACTCATGACCTTCTTTGATAGCTTTCGCGCATTCACCAGAGTGCGGGAGGTCGAACTTCCCGCACACGTGCATTTAACTTCCCGTTGCCATGGTAACCTTAAAATACTCGGGTAGTGTCAACATTGTGACGTGTTGACGGAGCTGTCAATGGCGTTGTTTATAAATAACTCACAGTTAATCTCTTCAGTTTAAAGGTTTATTCGTCGCAAAAAATATTGTACACAACACGTTCGTGAGTCTGCTTCCCGCATTCACGCAAATGCGGCACTCCCTTCGGTCGTGCCTCAAACAAGCGTTCATGCGGGAAGCAGGCTATCCCGAACTAGTTGCGTAAAATAATTTTCGTTTTGAAAAAGTTGCGAAAAAATTCTGAAAAAATTCTCGGATATAGATTTATAAGTGCTAATTCCAAAGACACAATGTATTAATATGCCCCTGGTGGAAGATTTAAAAATATTCGGTTTGATTTTTTTTTAATTCCAAAAATTATAATTCTTCAGTGAGTGATTTTGAAAAACTGGTAGGATTTATAGAAAAAATGAGTCCGAAACTAACTTCTACAGGTCGAAATAGATAAGAACATATCTTTAGTTACATTTCTAAAATTGACGAAAATTGGTCGAAATCTTCACAGGGGTAGATACTCTGAAAAATTTTGCTTTTGAAAAAGTTGCCAAAAAATTCTGAAAAAATTCTAGGATATAGATTTCAGCGTGCTAATTCCAAAAACATAATGTAGTTATGCCCCTGGTGGAGGATTTTTAAATATTCGGTTTGAAAATATATTTTTACCTGCTTTGAGTTTTTTCCCTAAACTGCCAAGTGTTCACAACAGTATAATAATATTTTACCTTTAACTCAGTATATAACCGTCGCTGCCATACGATTAAGACGTTAACATGCGGATCGGTGATCGCACGTTCGATACCAAATTGTCCCTTTAATAATAATTTGAGGCGACAAACGCATTCAATTCTAACAAATTTCCAAGTGTTGTATAAACAAACACTTGAAGTTAGAGCTTGTTATCATTGCTGAGGGCTCATTTTTCCCATTGGTTATTTATGGGGTGTTCTTTATGCCGCTGGTTTTTACTTTATGGAGGCTATAACAAAACAAATATCGCAAAATCTAATTTTATAATTTTTCTAAGAAGCGGGAATTGTTGGACTTGTACGGGAAGTTCTGTCGAAATAATCTTCGACCAAATTTTATTTTTCTTGAAAGTCAAGCATCCAGATTTCATGCGTTCAATGAATGAATACTTATCAAAATTCAAAATTCTCGAACGGTCTGATCATGTTGACCAGAGTGGGTTAGCACAATTAAATCAAAATAGTGTGGGTCACTTTTCAAGTGATGCATTATATAAATGAGCAGTGGTCTTGGAACCAACAATGATAGATTTCTTGCCTGAATGCCGACCCCATTCTGGTCTGTAATAACAATAGTATACTTTTACATAAAATCAAATAAAAATAAAGCAGTAAAGGTTTGAGCACTACCGGAAAACGACCCACTGGGGAAAAATCGCGACTGAAGACATGGGAACGCAAAACCTATTCTATTCACCCAGTCCATGTAAGCTAGCTAATAAACCGTCCTCCGCAATTCTATTGTCTTGCGCTTTTCTCTCTCTTGGAATTAGCGTTAATATTTCTCAAGCTGGCCTTTAATCAGAGTTATCCCAATATTTATACACAGCGAAAACGACCGGCCATTAAAATGAAATGTTAAGTCTTCCACAGTTAGTCAGTTAATTACAGCAAGAAAGACTCGTAATTACAATCGACTAAAGCCTTAAATTACACATGCATTCGACCGTTCGGACGAACCCTTCATCTTCAATAATTGCTCGTTCTTGATTAACTGTACTCTGACGTATGCACAATTCGTCCTTGCATAAGCTCGGCGATTTAGACGCTTCAGTCAGCGAGGCGGAATCGATCCTTTCACTTCTTGCGGAAAAGACAAGTACACGAAAGTAACTGTTCGCCGGCCGCAGCCGCAAAAACCCCGAACAAACAACCAGCCAAAACAAAGCCACATTCACTCGATAAATCTGAAATTTTAATCGTCCTCATCTTCATTTTGATGACACGCAGAAGAACGCAGACACAAACAAAAACTGGTTCCGTCTGCATCCGAATAAGCCAAATGTTGTCTTAGCCAGATAGAGCCCGAGCTTTACATAAAAGCGCAAGTGCACCAAAAGGCGGTGACTTATGGGCGCGATTTCCGATTTACAGGCCGTTCGGAGTGTGTTATTATCCACTTAAGAGAGCGATGGTTTCACTTTAAGAAAACGGATTTGTAGCCGGAGCCGGTCAAAGGCACCCGCCTCATTCCGGATTCAGACACGGGTTACTTTCCAAAGCGATTTATGTCTCACTATTAAATTTGGACGGACCAAATTCTTAGAAACCGGGCGAGGAGCGGAAAAAGCGCGCCGCCGCCTCCAGACTGACGCTCGACTTTTCATGGCTGATTTTTTATTTAAAGGGATAATGGCAAAGTGTCGTAGTTGACTCAGTTGTTGCGCTTTCCCGGCCGTTTTTTCCGCTGGTTCGCCGGATGGGAAATTATTGCGGGAGGAGGATTCGCACGGCTTTTGCGCCTTATAAATAATCCTTGCTGGGTAATATCGTCGAGGAGGTTTAAGGAAACTGATGCGAGAGTAGTCGGCAAGGACCTTCTCAGGGTCTAATATACAAAAAGCAAGTTTCTGTTTAGATTCAATCTTCCAAAAGTCTAAAAAACAGTATTATATCGCTTTAAATATTATAGAACAGAGCTAAGTTCCTGGGTCCAATCCGAAAATTTTCCAATATCTTAAAATTTGTCCTTTTTCATTTTGACGATTCGCGAAAAATATTAGGAATTTTCTAACAAATGAAGCCACAGAAAACTTCGGAAGATCGAAATCAACACTAGAAATTTTTTGGTAATTTGTGACGATGCTCAAGATAAAGTCAAAATTTCCATAGTGGATGGTCCTGAAAAATTGAACTTGTAAATATTGGAATAACTCTAATTAAAAGGATTCGGAATCTCGAGCTTTTTTGCTGTAAATATTTTTTTCGTATTAGTAAAATAATCTTAAAGTTTCCGATATTTGTTTTTGAAGGAATTTGGACGAATCTCACAGGCCCCCACTGTCTAGTTTTTTGTAGTATTCTATAAGAATGTATTGATCCCTAGATATTTTTGATCCCTGATATTGTGTATTTTGTCAAGACTCTGAAAAATCCCTGCATCCATAGTTTAAAAGATTCTTGAAACCTTTTTTGGAGTATTCGGTGTTTTATTTTTGAAAAAAAAATTTCAAAGAATTTTTGGTCCCTTTGTGTCTTTTTAAAATTTAAAAGATTCGTGGGGGCATTTTATATTCTGATATAATATTTGAAGGAATCTTGAGGACTCGTTTTGTCTTTTTTTTTGAAAATTTAAATGAATTTTGAGGACCCAGTTTTAGTTGAAAATAATCTCGGGGTCCCTCACCCTATTCTTTTAACTACTTTAAAAAAATCTTGAGAGAGTGTTCTGTTTTTGGAAAAAATTGAAAGCATCTTTTGGTCCTAGTAGACATTGTGTATTTTCAAGAATTTGAAACAATTTAGGAGTCCTCTGGTATTTTGCTTTTTTGAATTTTTTTTAAGAATCATAAGGACCCCTGCTGTCTATTCTTTGAGTACCTATTTAAAAGAATCTCGGAACTCCCACCGTCCATTTTTATTTTAAAAAATCTTGAACGCTTTTTTCTTTGTAACGATTAGATAAAAAAAAACTGGGGAACTCCTGTATTTTCATTTTGGAAAAAATTTAAAGACTTTTGGATCTTAGAATCTTTTTCTGAAAAGCTCGGAGAATCTTAAAATCTGTGTTAGAGTATTCAGCATTTTATTTTTGTAAAAATTTGAAATAACCTTGGAGCCCCTTGCGTCTTCCTTTTGGAAAATTTTAAAGCTTCTTGGGGACATCGTATATTCTGTCTTTGCAAATATGTGGAGGAATCATGAGGACTCATGCTGTTGTTTTTTTAAGAATTTATTTTATTCTGTTTTTGGGAAAATTGAAAACATTTTTTGGCCCCTACTATCTTTTTCTGAGAATTTCAAAGAATCCTGGAGGTCCCTGATTTTCTGTATTTTTAAGAATTCGAAAGAATTTGGGAGTCCCAGCTTTTTGAATGAATTCGAAAGAATCTTGGGGCCCTCTGGTGTTTACTTTTTTTGAAAAGTTTATAAGAATCTTGAGGACACCTACTGCATTTTCTATAAGAATTTAAAGGAATCTTGGATGCCCCACTGTTTTTTCTTTTTATTTAAAAAATCTTGAGAATCCTTACTCTTTTTTTGTAATATTTGGAAATAATCTTCGGGTTTCTAGTGTTGTATTCAGAGAATCTTAAAAAGTCCTATGGTCCCCTACTTTCTTTTTTTGTTGTAGTTCAAAAAATCTTTGAGTCCCTATTGTCTTTTTTGTAAAAAAAAAAACTTCTTCTCGTAATAGTTGGCAATAATCTTGGGACCTCTAATCTCTTATTTTTTTCACAAGTTTCAAAAAATCTTGAGAACTCCTGTTTTGATTTTAGAAAACACTGAAAGAATCTTTTAGCCCTTCATATCTTTTTCTGAAAATTTCAGAGAATCTTGAAGACACCTGATACTTTGTATTTTCAAGAATTTGAAAGAATTTTGGAGCCCTAGTGTCTTTTTTTGATAGAATTCGAACAAATCTTGGGGACCTCTAGTATTCAGATTTTTGAAAAATTTATAAGAATCTTGAGGACGCCTACTGTATTTTTGATAAGAATTAAAAAAAAAATTGGAGGCCCCTAGTCTCTCGTAATAATTGAAAGTAATCTTGGAACTTCTAATGTCTTATTCTGAGAATTTAAAAGATTCTTGGGGTCCCCTAATCTCTTATTATTTGAACTAGTTTCAAAAAATCTAGGGAACTCCTGTGTTTTGATTTTGGAAGAAACTGAAAGAATCTTTTAGTCCTTCGTATCTTTTTCTGAAAATTTCAGAAAATCTTGAAGGCACCTGATACTTTGTATTTTCAAGAATTTGAAAGAATTTTGGAGCCCTTGTGTCTTTTTTTGATAGAATTCGAACGAATCTTGGGGACCTCTAGTATTCAGATTTTTGAAAAATTTATAAGAATCTTGAGGACGCCTGCTGTAGTTTTGATAAGAATTAAAAAAAAAATGGAGGCCCCTACTCTCTCGTAATAGTTGAAAATAATCTTGGGACTTCTAATATCTTATTCTGAGAATTTAAAAGATTCTTGGGGTCCCCTAAACTCTTATTTTTTGCACTAGTTTCAAAAAATCTAGGGAACTCCTGTGTTTTGATTTTGGAAAAAACTGAAAGAATCTTTTAGCCCTTCGTATCTTTTTCTGAAAATTTCAGAGAATCTTGAAGGCACCTGATACTTTGTATTTTCAAGAATTTGAAAGAATTTTGGAGCCCTAGTGTCTTTTTTGATAGAATTCGAACGAATCTTGGGGACCTCTAGTATTTAGATTTTTGAAAAATTGATAAGAATCTTGAGGACGCCTACTGTATTTTGATAAGAATTAAAAAAAAATGGAGGCCCCTACTCTCTCGTAATAGTTGAAAATAATCTTGGGATTTCTAATGTCTTATTCTGAGAATTTAAAAGATTCTTGGGGTCTCCTAATCTCCTATCTTTTGCACTAGTTTCAAAAAATCTAGGGAACTCCTGTGTTTTGATTTTGGAAAGAACTGAAAGAATTTTTTAGCCCTTAGTATCTTTTTCTGAAGATTTCGGAGAATTTTGAAGGCACCTGATATTTTGTATTTTCAAGAATTTGAAAGAATTTTGGAGCCATAGTGTTATTTTTTGATAGAATTCGAACGAATCTTGGGGACCTCTAGTATTCAGATTTTTGAAAAATTTATAAGAATCTTGAGGGCGCCTACTGTACTTTTGATAAGAATTTAAAAAAAAATCGGAGGCCCCTAGTCTCTCGTAATAGTTGAAAATAATCTTGGGACTTCTAATGTCTTATTCTGAGAATTTAAAAGATTTTTGGGGTCCCCTAATTTCTTATTTTTTGCACTAGTTTCAAAAAATCTAGGGAACTCCTGTGTTTGGATTTTGGAAAAAACTGAAAGAATCTTTTAGCCCTTCGTATCTTTTTCTGAAGATTTCGGAGAATTTTGAAGGCACCTGATATTCTGTATTCTCAAGGATTCGAAAGAATTTGGGAGCCCTACTGTCTTTTTTTGATAGAATTCGAACGAATCTTGGGGACCTCTAGTATTCAGATTTTTGAGAAATTTATAAGAATCTTAAGGGCGCCTACTGTATTTTTGATAAGAATTAAAAAAAAAATTGGACGCCTCTAGTCTCTAGTAATAGTTGAAAATAATCTTGGGACTTCTAATGTCTTATTCTGAGAATTTAAAAGATTCTTGGGGTCCCCTAAACTCTTATTTTTTGCACTAGTTTCAAAAAATCTAGGGAACTCCTGTGTTTTGATTTTGGAAAAAACTGAAAGAATCTTTTAGCCCTTAGTATCTTTTTCTGAAGATTTCGGAGAATTTTGAAGGCACCTGATATTCTGTATTTTCAAGGATTTGAAAGAATTTGGGAGCGCTAGTGTCTTTGTTGATAAAATTGGAACGAATCTTGGGGACCTCTAGTATTCAGATTTTTGAAAAATTTAAAATAATGTTGAGGACGCCTACTGTATTTTTGATAAGAATTTAAAAAAAAATGGAGGCCCCTAGTCTCTCGTAATAGTTGAAATAATCTTGGGACTTCTAATGTCTTATTCTGAGAATTTAAAATATTCTTGGGGTCCCCTAATCTCTTACTTTTTGCACTAGTTTCAAAAAATCTAGGGAACTCCTGTGTTTTGATTTTGGAAAAAACTGAAAGAATCTTTTGGCCCTTCGTATCTTTTTCTGAAGATTTCAGAGAATTTTCAAGGCACCTGATATTTTGTATTTTCAAGAATTTGAAAGAATTTTGGAGCCCTAGTATCTTTTTTGATGGAATTCGAACGAATCTTGGAGACCTCTAGTATTCAGATTTTTGAAAAATTTATAAGAATCTTGAGGACGCCTACTGTATTTTGATAAGAATTAATAAAAAATGGAGGCCCCTACTCTCTCGTAATAGTTGAAAATAATCTTGGGACTTCTAATATCTTATTATGAGAATTTAAAAGATTCTTGGGGTCCCCTAATCTCTTATTTTTTGCCCTAGTTTCAAAAAATCTAGGGAACTCCTGTGTTTTGATTTTGGAAAAAACTGAAAGAATCTTTTAGCCCTTCGTATCTTTTTCTAAAAATTTCAGAGAATCTTGAAGGCACCTGATATTTTGTATTTTCAAGAATTTGAAAGAATTTTGGAGCCCTAGTGTCTTTTTTGATAGAATTCGAACGAATTTTGGGGACCTCTAGTATTCAGATTTTTGAAAAATGTGTAAGAACCTTGAGGACCCCTACTATACTTTCTACAAGAATTTAAAAGAATTTTGGAGCCCCCACTGCTTTTTATTTTTATTTAAAAAAATCTTGAGGAAACTTACTCTTTTTTTTGTAATATTTGGAAATAATCTTAAGGTCCTTAGTGTCTTATTCAGAGAATTTTAAAAAGACCTAGGCTCCTTTTTGACCTAGTTCAAAAAATCTTGGAGGCCCTTACTCTCCCCTAAAAGTTGAAAATAATCTTAGGACTTCTAGTGTCTTATACTGAAAATTTAAAAGATACTTGTGGTCCACTAGTACCTTATTAAGAACTTCTGTGTTTTGATTTTGGAAAAAACTGGAAGAATATTTCAGCCCTTGGTATCTTTTTCTGAAGATTTCAAAGAATCTTGAATGGCCTTGATATTCTGTATTTTCAATAATTTAAAAGAATCTGGGGCCCCAGTATCTTCTTTTTTATTCGAAAGAAACTTTGGTTTTTTGAAAATTTGTAAGAAACTGAGACTCTACTCTCTTTTTTTATTTACAAATATCTTGAGGGTCAATACTCTTTTTTGTAAATACATAGTTGGAAATAATCTTGGGACTCCTAGTATTTAATTCCGAGAATTTTAAAAAATTCTGAGGTCCCCAACTGTTCTTTTTTTTTAAGAAAAAAAAAAACTTGAGAGCCTCCACTCTCTCCTAATATTAGAAAATAATCTTGGGACTTCTAGTGTCTTATTCTAAGAATTTAAAAGATTCTTGGGATCCCCTAGTCCCATATTTTTGGCACTGGTTTCAAAAAATCTTGGGAAATCCTGTGTTTCGATTTTGGAAAAAACTGAAAGAATCTGTCAGCTCTTAGGATCTTTTTCTGAAGAGTTCAAAGAATCTTTAAGGCCCTCTGATATTCTGTATTTTCAAGAATTTGAAAGAATCTGGGGTGGGGGTAGTGTCTTTTTTTTCGAAAGAAACTTGGGCGCCCCTGGTGTTTGATTTTTTGAAAAATTTGTAAGAACCTGAGCCTCCACTGTCTTTTTTTATTTACAAATATCTTGAGGGCCAGTTTTCTTTTTTTTTATGATACATAGTTGGAAATAATCTTGGGGTTTCTAGTGTTTTATTCAGAGAATTTTCAAAATTCTGTTTGGTTTTTGAAAAAAAATTAAAAAAACCTTAGTGTCTTTAGAAAAACTGAGTTGCTAAAAATTATGATAAAAATCATGTTTTTACAGCAATCTAAAAAATATGTCCAAAGTCGACCCTGAGGCTGGTGTTCGAAATATTGGTGTTCAAAACTAAATTTTCAAAATATGTACAAATTTGTCAAATTTCATTACGCCGATTCTGAAAAAATTATAGAAATTTTCCAGAAACTGAAACCATTTGTCATCACTTCATCATAAATTTTCTAAAACTACAGGGGTCCAAACTGCGACCCCCGCTTTTCATGCTAATAGTTAATGACGTTATTAATATAAAATATTATTATTATCAATATTCTTATTAATAATATCTTGACAGGTAATTGAATTTACTTATATCATAGATTTTTGCACACGATTTCGCTTTAGAAAGGTTAATAAATTTATAAATCGTTAGTGAAAGTGATGGGTCTTTGATGATACGTCTCGGCTCTCAGCGGGCGAAAATTAACAGAAAAGGGTTCTGTCGGCTCGGACTGATATTTATTGCGCGGAAAATTGAATTGTTTGTTTCAGTCTTGATCGCTGCCTTGGACAAGGGATAAGTTTATTGCTGTTTTCGCAATTTGGGGCCTGGTTGAACATTTTATTAATCTTCGGAGCACTTGTAAAGAGTCTTTAATGAAGTTGGAAGCGTAAATGTAGAAACAAATTACTAATCAACACAAGTTTATAAATTTATCGAGTCCGGCACTGATTGCAGAGCTTGTTGGTGAAGAGGGGTTTTGGGTTAATTAACATTGCGAGTGGTCGTAAAAAATAATACAGAGTATTAATTAAATTAGTTATTTTTTGAAAAAAAAATTAAGAAAAACAATTGTTAAGGTAAATAAAGCATTTTTCCCCATGATAATTAATTTTAATGAACAATTATAAACAACAATATATATATCATGCATTATTCCTCAGGCTTACAAAAAAGTTACGCAAGTGCAAAAACTGGGTGCTTCAGGGAAAAAAAATTTTTAAAAATCTAATTATTAATGTAAATAAACAATTCATTTTTCCACAGCATAATTAATTTTAACGAACAATTATAAACAATAATATGAGTCATGCTTTGTTACTCAAGTTAATAAAAAAGTTAAACAATAACCAAACCCTCTGCATATTGGCAAACCTTACAGTGTTTGGTGCCTACTAGCTTTAATTCGCACCGTTATTCAAATGAAGCAGCCCGTCTTCTGGTGTGCCGCACCCCTGCACAAAATTATATTTTTCGCTTCCAGTGAAAAATTTGACAGATTACTGACCAAAATTTGAAAATTATATGTACCATTAGAATTCTTGTAATTAACGCAGGACGAGTAGAACCCTCCTGCTCCTCAACTTTTATCCTTCCTGTTATCCTATTCCAGGCGCACACTTAATTACGTTAATAATTTAAAGTTCTGAGTGAAGTTTTATGTGGTGGATTTTATGTAGTTAAGCAACTTCCGGTAAAAATTTTTCCGTGCTTTTAGTTTAGTAGCTGAGAGTTTAATAAATAGCAGCGTGGTTACGTTAAAAACTTAGGAAACGAGGGGCGACATGAATGAACCTTGTTTGGTGGAGTTGTTTTCTGGGGCCCCACGAGATTACTTGGTATTAATCTTTGAAGAGCTTTGTTTGGGAAACAGGATGTGGAAAAGTAATTATGTGCGCTTTTAAACATTCAGGATCGGAAGAGCTAATTTGGCCGGAATATTTTCATTTGAGTTAATATAGAGAACGAAAGTGAATATACTGGTCACTGTTTTATTTTTAAAGGGTTGTAAGTGGAATTGTAAAAGTTGGATACGGGTTAAATATTTACTACCTGGCGTAACCTAACTTATTTTCGACCAATTTTTTGGTATCACAATTTTTCGTTTTTCTTTTTTCTTCGATTTTACAATTTGTTGTAACAATTTTTAGTTTTTTCATTTTCTTTCATTTTTTCAATTTTTCAATTTTTCGTGGAAATAGAAGAATTGAAGAAACGAAACACTGAAACTAAAAATCCAGAAACTTAAATGTCGAAAAAAGTTATTGAATCGAAAAATTGGAAAGAAGAAAAAACGAATCGAATCAAAAAATTGGAAAACCCCAAAATTGTTAAGTCGAAAATTTTAGAATCGTCAAAAGTATAAAATCGGAAAACTAACAGTGAAATATCAAAAAATTGAAAATTCGAATAAATGAAAAAGTTTTAAAATCCAATAAGTGGGTAATTGAAAAATGGAAAACCTTTAAAATTGTAAAATTGAAACATTGAAATTTTTTTAAAATTGATAATGAAAACTAGATAGATTGTAAATCAAAAATTAAAGAAACGAAAAATTTAAAAATCATGAAAGTGAAAAATCTAAAATTGAAAAACGAAAAACAGCTTATTGAAAAATCGAAAATCAAAAAATTAAAAATTTTTGAATTGAAAAACAGAAAAATTATAAAGTCAGAACACTAAAAAACGAAAAAATGAGACAATAAGGAAAATGAAAACCGAAGCGATAAAATGGACGACATGCAAAACTGAGAAATCGAAAAATGGAAACATTAAAAATTGGAAACTCGTGAAACTGCAAATCGAAAATTGCTAAATCTAAAAATTGTTACAACCAGAAGTTGGAAAACTCCAAGAAAAAAATGAAAAACCGAAAAATTGCAAACCGAAAAATTGAAAAAACGAAAATTTCAAAAACATGAAACTCAAAAATCTAAATATGAAACGAAAAATTAAAAAATCTACAAGTTGAAAAATCGAAAAATTGAAAAGCCAAAAAATTTTTAAGTGCAAAATTTTTATTTTTCGTTTTTCCTTCTTTTTTTCAATGTTTCTTTCGATTTTTAATTTTTTCGTCAGTTTTTCAAAATTTAATTTTTGTTTTTTCAGTTCGTCGATTGTCCAATTTTTAAATTTTTCAATATTTCGACTTCACAATATTTAAGTTTTTCGGTTTTGTGCTTTTTCGATTATAAAGTTTCTCCCCTTTAAGCTTGCGCTTTCTCAATTTTTTGTTTCTTCAATTTTTCAAGTTCTTGATTTCCAATTTTTAGATTTTTGAAAATTTTCATTTTCTACTTTTTCGTTTTCCTATTTTTGAATTTTCAAATTTACAGTCTTACAATTTTTCCATTTTCTATTCGATAATTTGAAAAATCGAAAAATTGAAAAAACTGAAAAATCAAAATATTAAAAATATAAAAACTGAATAAAAGAAAAAGTTGAAAAATCGAAAAAGCGAAAACCCGAAAAATTGAAAATCAAGAACTGAAGAAACGTAAACTTGAAATACTAAAAAATAAAAAATCGAGAACCTTAAAATCGAAAAAATTATTTAATCGAAAAATTGGAAAGAAGAAAAAATGAATCGAGTCAAATAATTGAAAAACCCAAAAATTGTGAAATCGAAAAATTATAGAATCGACAAAAGTGTATAATCGAAAAACTGTAACATTAAAAGATGATCAAAAAATTGAAAAAATAAATATGTAACAAGAAATTGAAAAATTAAAAATAGAAAAATTAAAAATCGAAAAATTGAAAAAGTTTAAAATTTAATTATTGAAAAATAATGGAAAAAATTTAGAAACGTAGAATTGAAAAAGTGAAAAAAATTTTAAATTGTTATTACATATTTAAAATCAAAACTAGAAAAATTGCAAACCAAAAACAAAGGAAAAATTGAAAATTCATGAAACAAACATCTAAAAACGAAAAAAACTCAAATTTTGAAAACCGAAAAATTGGATAATCCAAAAATTAAAAAACAGAAAATCTCGGAACATTGAAAACATGAAAAATTGAAAAAATAAGGAAAACAAAAACCGAAACGAAAAAATACAATTCGAAAATTGAAAAGCCAAAAATTTTTCAAGTTCTAGACTTTTATTATTCGTTTTTGCATTTCCTTCTCTTTTTCAATGTTGCTTTCGATTTTATAATTTTTCGTCCTTTCAGTTTTTCAAAATTTCAATTGTTGAGTTTCCCGTTCCTCGATTTTCCAATTTTTAAATTTTTAAAATTTTTGAATTTCTCTAATATGCGATTTTCTATTTTTTTTATTTTTCAATATTTCGATTTCACAATATTTCATTTTTTCGGTTTTGTGCTTTTTCGATTACAAAGTTTCTTCACTTTAAGCTTGCGCTTTTTCAATTTTTTGTTTCTTCAATTTTTCAAGTTCTTGATTTCCAATTCTTAGAATTTTGAAAATTTTCTTTTTCTAACTTTTTGGTTTTCCTATTTTTGAATTTTCCAATTTACAATCTTACAATTTTACCATTTTTTCATTCGAAAATTTTAAAATCTAAAAACTGAAAAAACTGAAAAATCAAAATATTAAAAATAGAAAAACTGAAAAAAAGAAAAAAGTTGAAAATTCGACGAAAAATTGCAAAATCGAAAAATTGAAAATCAAAGAACTGAAAAAACTTAAAATTGAAAAACAAAAAATCGAGAAGCTTAAAATAGAAAAAAATTATAGAATCGAGAAAATTGTAAAATCGAAAAACTGTATAATTGAAAAACTGAAAAAATAAATAACGACAAATTGAAAAATTAAAAATGGAAACATTAAAAATCAAAAAATTGAAAAAGTTTTCTGATCACTAAAAAAATGGAAAATTTTTAAAATCGAAAAAATGAAATTTTATTTAAATTATTATCATTTTATTAAAATTTCACAAAAAATTTCACAAAAATTGAAAAACTATAAAATCAGAACATTTAAAACGTGCGCAATTGAAAAAATAAGGAAAATAAGAACCGAAACGAAAAAGTACAATTCGACGACATGATGAACTGAAAAATCGAGAAATTGAAAAATTAAAAATTGGAAACTCGTGAAACTGCGAATCAAAAAATTACTAAAATCTGGAAAATCGAAAAAGGGAAAATATTTAAAATGAGAACTCGAAAACTTGGATATCGTAAAAGTGAAAAAAAGAAGAATGAAAAATTAAAGAGTCGAAAAACTGCAAGAATGGAGGAATAAAGAAAAATGAAAAATTGAAAAAACAAAAATTTATAAAAACGACACATTGAAAAATGGAATTATTGAAAAAACAAAGAAAAGATAAAACTGAAACGAAAAATTCCCAATGGAAAAATTGAAGAAATGAAACATTGAAAAATTCAAAAACTAAAATTCCTGAAATTGCAGATCGAAAAATTGCAAAATCTAAAAACTGAAATGAAAGCTGGAAAATAAAAAACTGAAAAATTTAAGAAATAAAGATAATAATAAACCGAAACGAAAAATTGCAAACCGAAAAATTGAAGTAACCAAAAATTGAAAAACATGAAATTGAAAAATCGAAAATATGATACGAAAAATTAAAAAATCAAAAGTTGAAAAGCGAAAAATTGCAAATCGCAAATTGAAAATTTGAAGAAACAAAAAATCGAAGAATCAAAAAATTAAAAAACTAAAAATCGAAAAATTCCAATAAATAAAAGTTTTAAAATTCAACTGAAAAGGGATGAATTTTAAAAACAAAATTGAATATTTTTTAACGTTATTACATGTTTAAAATGAAAACGAACTAAAACTAGAAAAACTGCAACTCAAAAAACGAAGAAACGAAAAAATGAAAAATCATGAAAGTGAAAAATCTAAAATTGGAAAAATGAAAAATTAAAAAATCTGAAAATGGAAAATTCGAAAAATTAAAAAAATTCACATTGAAAAAATAAAAATATAAGATTAGGACATCGTAAAACCAGGAAATTAAAAAAAATAAACAAAATATAAAACCGAATCGAAAAATTGCAAATCGAAAACTTGAAAAAATTAAAAGTTCAGAAACCGAAAAACTGAAAAATTAAAAATTGAAAATTCAGGAAATTCTAAATCCACGAGAAATTCTAAATCAATTTTTACACAAATGTATAAATTGAACAAACAAAAAAAAATGACCAAATGAAAATTCACCAACTGAAAAGTGGAGCCAACAAAAATTTGAAAGATTTAAATTGAAAAAAACAAGAAATCATAAAATTGAAACATTGAAAAATCGAATAGTTAAAAAAATAAAGAAAATAAAAAACCGAATCGAAAAATTGGAAAATCGCAAATCGAACAACTGAATATACGGAAAAATTGAAAAAAAATTAAAATTGAAAAAACAAAAAAGCTGCGGAAATACTGGTTTTTACGTTATACATCAGCAAAAAAAAATTGCGAAAAATAACTTTCGACCAATTTTTATTTTAACGTCAAATTTTGTGTGCTTATCACATTCTGCGAACTCCGAACCTCCGCTCCGGGAGCAAAAAATGAATCTTCTGGCCCGTAATTGCGTTGTTGTTTCGTTTGTCAGATTTATTCCCGCGTTATTAATGACTGTCCAGATAACTGTTGCGACACCGCCATTCCTCCGAAAAATTTCGACCCACCATCAATTATCTTTTAATTTATGGCATTAACAGCTAATTCTGGCAGCGCGCTTACATCAACCTAGAAATAATTATGATATCGACACCAAATCTTCTCATTTTCCTCATGACGTCCGAGGCGGGTTCCTTGAACCGTGCCGTGTTCCGTTACCCACAAAAAATCCTCTAATTGACAATTAATTTGTTTCCAGTACCAAGACGTGTAATTGAGCCGATTTGCGACGACTGTGCGCACTTGTTCTGATTCACTTGCGTCCCATTCATGCAGAAGTGAGCTTTTTTGCGCCACGTGGTCGGACCAATTAAAATTCCATTCTGTAATAGCGGCTAAATTGGTGGCAGACGTGGAAAGTCCTGACACAGTTTGTGCGAAGACGATTATCTAATTAGCGTAATTGCGGATTGTTTAATCCGTGTCCTGAAAGCGTCGCAACGTTTTGATGGAATGGGTTATCATGCGCAAAATTGACCCAGTGATGTGGGTTGATCGGGGGCTGAACTATCGTACACACGTTAAATTCATAATAAGAGCGCGTTCTGATTTGCTTTGAAACTGCACGAAATTTAATTACGGGTGTAAATATGTACACTGTGGGCGAAACAGATTCGACGAAAGCTGGAAGATAGGAAGTCATTTGAGTAATGAGGAAAGCTCATTAAAAATGCATTAAGTTTTGTTTTGGATGCTTGATAGATGGCGTCGAAGTGGGAAGTGTTTAGGCACGTATTTAATTAACGTAAGAGTACTGAAAAACCCGCTGAGTGTTCTTAATTAATTAAAAAAAAAAAACAAAAAAAGCTGGACCAAAATCCAAAATGAACAAGTTTTTTATTCCCTAATAAATTAAGATTATTTAAAATAAACAAATCGTGTGTAAATCCCGTAAAACCAAGCGGAATTTGTATCCTGTTTTTGCGTTACTTTTAATTTTTCCGCTTCAAACGAAATCCTTTAAATAAATGTCAAAAAACGGATCAATATAGAAGTGCATTAAGGCTATTGTTACGCTGGAATGGATAAGAAATTGCACCGTAAAGTGGTGGCGTGTGGAGGTTTGTAAAGAACTTGTAACTGAATATTACGAAAATAAAACTATGTAAACACAACTGTTTCATCTACGTTCAGTGCCACAAATAGTGTAAAATAAAGCAACTGTTGTAAACATCAAATGAAAGCTTCAAAGGCGGAGTTTGTTAAAAAAAAATGTAAACAAGGCCTCAATTAACTTAATTTCCAGTAAAATGGTGCTCCTACGCAACACGGCAGAAATTTAAACAAAATTAATGATGACCACTAGAACTTTTTGTGTTTCATGTACTAGTACACGTTTTTTTTTTGCGAAAATTCGATGCCAAGGGTAAACAGTCAATACAACACAAACAAAACAACGACACAAATGAAAGAAAAAAAGTGACAAAAAGACGAGAAAAAATATACAAAAAGGGGACAACAAAAAATGCGAAAAAGCTACAAAAAAGGGGGTCTCAAAAAAAAGAGGCGCTAAAAAAGAATGACCATATGAAAACAATAAAAAATTGACAAAAAATATCAATTAAACATGGCAAAAATAGTAACAAGAAAAAAATAATAATAAATAATTGAAAAATCCAAAAATTGTGCAATCGAAAAATTATAGAATCGAGAAAATTGTAAAATCGATAAACTGTAACATTGAAATATTGAAAAAATAAATAACGAGAAATTAAAAAATAAAAATGAAAAGATTAAAAATCGAAAAAATTGTTTTTTTTTCTAAATTATTATCATTTTATTACATACATATTTAAAATCAAAACTAGAAAAATTGCAAAGCAAAAAAAAAAGACACGAAAAGTTGAAAGTTCATGAAATAAAAATCTAAAATTGAAAGAACGAAAAACTAAAAAATCTCAAAATTGGAAAAACCGAAAAATTGAAAATTTCGAAAATTAAAAAATAGAAAAACTATAAGAAACTATCGAAACGAAAAAGTAAATCTCGAAAAATTGACGACATAAAAAACTGAAAAATCGAAAAATTGAAAAATTAAAAATTGGAAACTCATGAAACTCCAATCGAAAAATTGCTAAAAGCTGGAATATCAATTAAACATGGCAAAAATAGTAACAAGAGGTGTAAAAAGGGTCATAAAAAAATTAAGGCTAAAAATTACGATAAAAATGGCGACAGAAAAGACTAAAAAACATTTGTCAAAAAACGACCACAAACAAATACGACAAAGAAAGAGGAATCATTTAAAAAAATAGCGGCAATACAACAAAAAACGGAGATAAAAAAGAAGTCAATGAAAAAGCCCAAAACTGGCAAAAAAAATTAAGACAGAAAACAAAATTTCTCTACAAAAACTACTAAGAAATGTCAAAAAAAATGACAAAAAGCAACAAAAAAAATAGAAAAAAAAATACAAACAAGTTGACAAAAAAAAAACAATGAAAAAGAAGGGATGTGAAACGAAAGAAAAAAGGAACAAAACTACTATAGAAAAGAAAGAAGAAAAAAAAAGGAAAAAAATAAACGAGAGAAAAATATCCACAGTAAGGACGTCAAAAAAATGTGAGGATGCGATAAAAAAGGAGAAAAAAATTATCAAAAGAAAATACAGAAAAAGTTACAAAAATATAAAGAAAAAAAGTCGACAAAAAAAAAACAAAAAAGGCGTTAAAAAGCGCTAAAAAATCGGTAAAAATGGCGTCAAAAAACACCCAAAAAAGTGTCAAGAAAGGCCACAAACAAATACAACAAAGAAAGAGGAATCATTAAAATGAAAAATAATAGCAATAATGCAACAAGAAACGACGATAAAAAAAGAAGCCAAAAAAGAAGCACAAAAAAAAGGATAACGAAAAACAAAATATCATTACAAAATTAAATTTGCCTACAAAAAATATCAAAAAAATGACAAAAAGCGACAAAAAACGACAAAAAATGGTCAAAAAATACAAAAAAAGCTACAAACTTAAGTTGACAAAAAACAATGAAGAAGAACTGAAGAAGGAATGTAAAGGGAAAGAAGAAAAGGAACAAAACAACTACAGAAAAGAAAGAAGAAAAACATGTAAAAAAAATAGACGAGAGAAAAATATCCACAAAAAGGACGTCAAAAAAACGTGAAGATGCGACAAAAAAGGGAGAACAAAAAAGGAGCGACCAAAAAAAAAGGAGAAAAAAATTGATCAAAAGAAAGTAACAGAAAAAGTTACAAAAATATAACAAAAAGAAGTCGTTAAAAAAGCGCTAAAAAACGCGAAAAAAGTAACACGAATAAAAAAGCTCCGAAAACATGGGGGCTAAAAATACTATAAAATAGCGACAAAAAAGACCAAAAAAAAATGTGTCAAAAAATACCACAAACAAATATGACACAGAAAGGGGAATCATAAAAATAAAAAAAAATAGCAATAATGCAACAAACAACGATGATAAAAAAGAAGTCAAAAAAGAAGCACAAAAAAGGATAACAAAAAAAAATACTACAAAATTAAATTTGGCTAAATGTCAAAAAAAAAGATCAAAAAAACGACGAAAAAAAGAGAGAAAAATACAAAAACTACAAACATAAGTTAACAAAAAAAACAATTGAAAAAGAAGGGATGTAAAGGGAAAGAAGAAAAAAACAAAACAACTACAGAAAAAAAGACAAAAAAAATGTGAAAAAAAATAGACGAGACAAAAATATCCACAAAAAGGACGTCAAAAAACGTGAAGATGCGACAAAAAAAGTAACACGAAGAATAAAAAAGGTCATAAAAAATTGAGGCTAGAAATGCGATAAAATGGCGACACAAAAGACCAAACACAAAAACGACAAAAAAGGGGAATCATAAAAATGAAAAAAATTGTAACAATGCAACAAAAAACGACGATAAAAAATAAATTAAAAAGAAGCGCAAAAAAGATAACAAAAAACAAAAAATTACCACATAATTAAATTTGGCTTCAAAAAACTACAAAAAATGACAAAAAAATAACAAAAACACAAAGGGAAAGATAAAAGGAACAAAACAACTACAGAAAAGAAAGAAGAAAAAATGTAAAAAAAAGACGTCAAACAAACGCGAAGAGGCTACAAAAAGAGAGAACTCAAAGAAAGAAGCGACCCAAAAAAGGGGGAAAAAAATTGATCCAGAGAAAGCAACAGAAAAAGTTACAAAAATAACTATAATTAAAAAAATGCGACAAAAAAACGAGGAAAGAAAGGTGTCGAAAAGCGCCAAAAAAAACGCGAGGAAGGTAACACGATAAATAAAATTGGTCATAAAAATGGAGAGTAAAAATACGATAAAATGGCGACAAAAAAGACCAAAAAATGGGTAATGCGTAAAACAACTAACAAATACAACAAAGGAAGATGGATAAAAAGCAAAAAATATGGACAAAGTGCAACAAACAAGAACGACGATAAAAAACAATAAAGAAGCAAAAAAACACGAAAAGGGGTTTAAAAAAAGGGGCTACTTAAAAACACAAAAAAGTGATGAAAAAGCTGTTAAAAGCTAGAAAAAAAGGCAAAAATGACAACAAAAATCTCAAACAAAGACAACAAGTCTGGATGTACAGGGAGACAAAACAACGATAGAACAGGAAGAAGAAAAATGTAACAAAAAAGACGAGAAAAAATATACAAAAAAAGGCGACAAAAAAGAGGATAACAAAAAAAGAGGCAACCAAAAAAAAACACAAAAGAAGGCAATAGATACGAAAACGACAAAAAAAAGGCGAAGAAAGGTGACTAAGAAAACAAGAAAAAGTGACAAAAAGTAACAAAAAAGGCGACAAAAAACGGCAAAAAAAGAAGCCAAAAAAGGAACCACAAAAACCGGTCAAAAAAGGGCAAATAAAATTCACAAAAACGTGACCAAAAAGGTGAAAAATGACGACAAAACAAAACCGCAAAAAATTGACAAAAACAAGCGACAAACAAAAGGCGACACAAAATGTGAGAAAGGCCTAAAAAAGCGACAAAAAAATTATCAATTGCTCAAATATTAATTATTATTTATTTCTTTGTTGCCTAGGAACAAACTAAATAATTCATTATTATATCAAGAATAACGTAAATGATTTCCCTTAAATTGGCACGACAGAGTCATATCACTATAGTGTTTGCACTACATATATTAAAATTAAAATATTAATTCTTACGAAAAACTAATAAATTAATCTTTATTAACGAATCAACGATTGTCCTCAAAGGCGAGGAAAGTTCTACCTCAACAATTCTAGCCCAATATCCTGTTCAATCAATTCACAAAGTCTGAATTAAATCTTGTCAAGTGAAAGATTACCCTTACAACAAATCAATTCAGATTCAGACACTTATAATGGAAATAATTACGACAAGGAAATCCATTACTGATTCCTGCGAAAAGCGACTCCAATAAGAATAGAATTTGATCAATGTGTAACCCTGTTACAGCTAAACATCATTCATAGCAATACCATTCCAATCACTCTAGATTTACAACCATTTATAACAAGACAGCTAAAACGAATCTCCTTATAAAATCGATAAATTTAATTTATTCTTAGACAGACGCAGATTTCGTCTGATAAACTCCTACGAAAAACATTCTAATTCCCGTCAATCTCAAATATTCTTAATGCCATCAGCATCCTTCCAATATTGCATCGTCCGGGCAAAAGCGTTCAAACTACCAATTTATCGAGAAGCTGCACTATCAACACAAAGCACAATACCAAACTTTTCAAAGCTTTCTCGCAACGCACGCCTGCAACTTGTATTATAAATTCACCCAATCAAACCATCACGTCGCTCCGGAATTGTGAAGCGACCTACGCAAAAAGAAAAGTGGGAACTTCGTGATTCGTAACGAGATGCACTACAATTTTTTACTGATAAACGAGCTCGATATTAAGCCACGTGGAAATTATACATACACGGGAAAAAATTTGATATCAATAACTCGGCGCAATAAAAGTGTTATGGCGACCTCCCATACCGAGAATACGCACCCATGTAATAAACTTCAGAAGCTGGAAAAATGGGTCGTAACTGCTTGAAATGTGGTGGCGATTTCTTGCAGGCATTTTTTTAATGGCTGAAGTGTGTCCGTTTGATTGCTTCAAAAACGGAGTTTATGGACGCGTTTTAAAAGCGTTTGTCCAAATGCCTAACTGTAATTAATGTTCTTGCGAGTGATGAGTTATTAGAGTGCGTTGAATTGAAAATGCTCATCAAGTGTCATACCCAGAAAGGAAGAAGAGTAGTGAGGCGGTTTTACCGCTGCTTTCCTGCGGTTTTATAGTTCTTCTAGGAAGGACATAAATGAAGCTTGGATGTGAGGAGTCAGAACGTATGTTTTATTGTTAGGTTGAGTGGAAGAGTCGTAAAAATTAAAAATGTGGCCATATTTTCCAAATTCGTGAACTCGAGTAACCAGGATTAATAAGGTTCCTGTAAAATATCCGCTTTCAGGACTAAATATAGCAGTCTTATTACATAAATCCTGAAAACATCCCATTACTTTTTACGAGTATGATGTTTTTTTTACGGTAATTACATAATGAAGGTTGAAGAGACATTTCTACGATATCTGTGCTTGGTAAAACCAACAAATCATTAAAAAATGACAAAAATTACATAATATACATAAATATAGAGACTGAAGTTAATTTGATAATTTAAAAAAGCATTCCGTTTCCGTTGTATATGAAAAAGTAGATCTGCGTTACCGTTTGCCTGCGCAGCTTATAGTCTGCTGGCGACTTAATATTAAAACGTCAACTCAAAATTTTCCTAGGCAAACTCAATTTAAAAAGATCAAAATAAAATTCTTCTATACCTGTGATTTACTACTCTATTCCTATTTTTATTTTATATATGTAAGTTTTTCCAAAAACAGCCTAAATTATAGAACAATTTAACTTGGAAACTCAAAAAAATTGTTGAATGCGTAATCAAAATTCGTCTCTTTCAAAAAGTTGATGACGTCGTGTCAGAATTTTGCTGAATAAATCACTTTTCAACTTTACTTTTTCATAAAATATATAATACTTGCCTATATGTTCGACACACCGACGAGAAGAGTTTTTTCTCTCAATTTTCAAAACTGGTTCCTTACCTGAAAAGAAAAAGCACAGCTTACTTCAGGAGAAAAATATAAATCATTGAAAAATTATAGGCATATTTTTAAAATAATTTGACAAAAAAAAGTAAAAATATCCAAAAAAGACTATTAAAGAGCTCAGTTTAGGGAATTATGTCAGTCACAACTGTTTAAAACTTTACAGAAATATTTAAAAATGGGGATAGAGTGTTTAACATGGATGTTGGTGCTGTGCGCACTCTTCTCTGCTCAGTGTGATAGAAGTTGGTGGTACGAATGTGATCAACAACGTTAACTTCTAAGGTATATTCTGTAAATATTCTTTATATTTTCAACAAAGTGATAAGTTATCGAAGAAAAAGTACATTATTTTTGGATCCAATTGTTCCCTCTTTTAAAATATATAATAAAAAAATAATAAAGATTCCTTCTTGAAAAATGTCAGATTGCTGATAGCACAAGGATCATGTTAAAATTAAGTAAATATATAAAATAAATACAAAAAAAATACGTTCCTCAATTTTTTATCGAATTTATTCCAGTTTTGCAAAGACCCTGTAGATAAGAGACCGCACATAACCAGAGAACATCTTTTTTTAATTGTTAATCAGTACTCGGCGAAAGATAAATAATAACAGATCCGAATTCGATTTGAATTTTCACTTTCCGTTATAGAAAATGACAAATTTCTGTTTTCTCATAAAACTCGCTTACCTGATAAATCAAGGGAAAAGCAGTTTAAGAAATTATTCTCGGATTTTCCAAATTTTCAGACGAACTTTCAGTCACAACTGCTTAAAAGTCCACAGAAACATTTACAAAATAAGGATAGAGTGTTTAACGCAGATGTTGGTCCTGTCCCCACTCTTCTCTGAACAGAGTGGTACGAATGTGGTCAACAACGTTAACTTCTAAGGTATATTCTGTAAATATTCTTTATATTTTCAACAAAGTGATAAGTTATCGAAGAAAAAGTACATTATTTTTGGATCCAATTGTTCCCTCTTTTAAAATATATAATAAAAAAATAATAAAGAATCCTTCTTGAAAAATGTCAGATTGCTGACAGCACAAGACTCATGTTAAAACTAAGTAAATATATAAAATAAATATAAAAAAAATACGTTCCTCAATTTTTTATCGAATTTATTCCAGTTTTGCAAAGACCCTGTAGATAAGAGACCGCACATAACCAGAGAACATCTTTTTTTAATTGTTAATCAGTACTCGGCGAAAGATAAATAATAACAGATCCGAATTCGATTTGAATTTTCACTTTCCGTTATAGAAAATGACAAATTTCTGTTTTCTCATAAAACTCGCTTACCTGATAAATCAAGGGAAAAGCAGTTTAAGAAATCATTCTCGGATTTTCCAAATTTTCAGACGAACTTTCAGTCACAACTGCTTAAAAGTCCACAGAAACATTTACAAAATAAGGATAGAGTGTTTAACGCAGATGTTGGTCCTGTCCCCACTCTTCTCTGAACAGAGTGGTACGAATGTGGTCAACAACGTTAACTTCTAAGGTATATTCTGTAAATATTCTTTATATTTTCAACAAAGTGATAAGTTATCGAAGAAAAAGTACATTATTTTTAGATCCAATTGTTCCCTCTTTTAAAATATATAATAAAAAAATAATAAAGAATCCTTCTTGAAAAATGTCAGATTGCTGATAGCACAAGGATCATGTTAAAATTAAGTAAATATATAAAATAAATACAAAAAAAATACGTTCCTCAATTTTTTATCGAATTTATTCCAGTTTTGCAAAGACCCTGTAGATAAGAGACCGCACATAACCAGAGAACATCTTTTTTTAATTGTTAATCAGTACTCGGCGAAAGATAAATAATAACAGATCCGAATTCGATTTGAATTTTCACTTTCCGTTATAGAAAATGACAAATTTCTGTTTTCTCATAAAACTCGCTTACCTGATAAATCAAGGGAAAAGCAGTTTAAGAAATTATTCTCGGATTTTCCAAATTTTCAGACGAACTTTCAGTCACAACTGCTTAAAAGTCCACAGAAACATTTACAAAATAAGGATAGAGTGTTTAACGCAGATGTTGGTCCTGTCCCCACTCTTCTCTGAACAGAGTGGTACGAATGTGGTCAACAACGTTAACTTCTAAGGTATATTCTGTAAATATTCTTTATATTTTCAACAAAGTGATAAGTTATCGAAGAAAAAGTACATTATTTTTAGATCCAATTGTTCCCTGTTTTAAAATATATAATAAAAAAATAATAAAGATTCCTTCTTGGAAAATGTCAGATTGCTGACAGCACAAGGCTCATGTTAAAATTAAATAAATATAAAAAAGTACGTTCCTCAATTTTTTATCGAATTTATTCCAGTTTTGCAAAGACCCTATAGATAAGAGACCACACATAACCAGAGAACATCTTTTTTTAATTGTTAATCGGTACTAGGTGAAAGATAAATAATAACAGATCCGCATTCGATTTGAATTTTCACTTTCCGTTATAGAAAATGACAAATTTCTGTTTTCTCATAAAACTCACTTTCCTGATAAATCAAGGGAAAAGCAGTTTAAGAAATTATTCTCGGATTTTCCAAATTTTCAGAGGAACTTTCAGTCACAACTGCTTAAAAGTCCACAGAAACATTTACAAAATAAGGATAGAGTGTTTAACGCAGATGTTGGTCCTGTCCCCACTCTTCTCTGAACAGAGTGGTACGAATGTGGTCAACAACGTTAACTTCTAAGGTATATTCTGTAAATATTCTTTATATTTTCAACAAAGTGATAAGTTATCGAAGAAAAAGTACATTATTTTTAGATCAGATTGTTCCCTCTTTTAAAATATATAACAAAAAAATAATAAAGATTCCTTCTTGAAAAATGTCAGATTGCTGATAGCACAAGGTTCATGTTAAAATTAAGTAAATATATAAAATAAATACAAAAAAAAAATACGTTCCTCAATTTTTTATCGAATTTATTCCAGTTTTGCAAAGATCCTGTAGATAAGAGACCACACATAACCAGAGAACATCTGTTTTTAATTGTTAATCGGTACTCGGCGAAAGATAAATAATAACAGATCCGAATTCGATTTGAATTTTCACTTTCCGTTATAGAAAATGACAAATTTCTGTTTTCTCATAAAACTCGCTTTCCTGATATATCAAGGGAAAAGCAATTTTAAGAAATTATTCTCGGATTTTCCAAATTTTCAGAGGAACTTTCAGTCACAACTGCTTAAAAGTCCACAGAAACATTTACAAAATAAGGATAGAGTGTTTAACGCAGATGTTGGTCCTGTTCCCACTCTTCTCTGAACAGAGTGGTACGAATGTGGTCAACAACGCTAACTTCTAAGGTATATTCTGTAAATATTCTTTATATTTTCAACAAAGTGATAAGTTATCGAAGAAAAAATACATTATTTTTAGATCCAATTGTTCCCTCTTTTAAAATATATAATAAAAAAAATAATAAAGATTCCTTCTTGAAAAATGTCAGATTGCTGACAGCACAAGGCTCATATTAAAATTAAGTAAATATATAAAGTACATATAAAAAAAATACGTTCCTCAATTTTTTATCGAATTTATTCCAGTTTTGCAAAGACCCTGTAGGTAAGAGACCACACATAACCAGAGAACATCTTTTTAAATTGTTAATCGGTACTCGGCGAAAGATAAATAATAACAGATCCGAATTCGATTTGAATTTTCACTTTCCGTTATAGAAAATGACAAATTTCTGTTTTCTCATAAAACTCGCTTTCCTGATAAATCAAGGGAAAAGCAGTTTAAGAAATTATTCTCGGATTTTCCAAATTTTCAGAGGAACTTTCACTCACAACTGCTTAAAAGTCCACAGAAACATTTACAAAATAAGGATAGAGTGTTTAACGCAGATGTTGGTCCTGTCCCCACTCTTCTCTGAACAGAGTGGTACGAATGTGGTCAACAACGTTAACTTCTAAGGTATATTCTGTAAATATTCTTTATATTTTCAACAAAGTGATAAGTTATCGAAGAAAAAGTACATTATTTTTGGATCCAATTGTTCCCTCTTTTAAAATATATAATAAAAAAATAATAAAGATTCCTTCTTGAAAAATGTCAGATTGCTGATAGCACAAGGATCATGTTAAAATTAAGTAAATATATAAAATAAATACAAAAAAAATACGTTCCTCAATTTTTTATCGAATTTATTCCAGTTTTGCAAAGATCCTGTAGATAAGAGACCAAACATAACCAGAGAACATCTGTTTTTAATTGTTAATCGGTACTCGGCGAAAGATAAATAATAACAGATCCGAATTCGATTTGAATTTTCACTTTCCGTTATAGAAAATGACAAATTTCTGTTTTCTCATAAAACTCGCTTTCCTGATAAATCAAGGGAAAAGCAGTTTTAAGAAATTATTCTCGGATTTTCCAAATTTTCAGAGGAACTTTCAGTCACAACTACTTAAAAGTCCACAGAAACATTTACAAAATAAGGATAGAGTGTTTAACGCAGATGTTGGTCCTGTCCCCACTCTTCTCTGAACAGAGTGGTATGAATGTGGTCAACAACGCTAACTTCTAAGGTATATTCTGTAAATATTCTTTATATTTTCAACAAAGTGATAAGTTATCGAAGAAAAAGCGCATTATTTTTATATCCAATTGTTTCCTCTTTTAGAGTATATTATAAAAAAAAAAAATACGAATTCCTTGAAAAATGTCAGGATGCTGATAACATAAACCCCGTGTTAAAATTGAGTAAATAATTTTTCAAATATGTTCCTCTATTTTTTATCGAATTTATTCCAGTTTTGTGAACACATTGTAGATAAGAGATCACACATAACCACAGAACATCTTTTTTAATTGTTAATCGGTACTCGACGAAAGATAAGTAATAACAAATCCGAAATCGATTGAAATTTTCACCTTCCTTTATGGAAAATTACAAATTTATGTTTTCTCATAAGACTCGCTGTTCTAATAAATGAAAGGAAATACTCAAAAAAACTCAAAATATTTAGCGAAAAAAAGTTTAGGAAATTATCCTCGGAATTTCCTAATTTTCAAAGGAAGAACACGTTCAATCATAACTGCTTAAAAGTAAACAAAAATGTTAAAAAAAAAGGATAGAATGTTTAACGTAGATGCTGATCCTGTCCCCACTCTCCTCTCTTCAGTGTGATAAATGGCTAATGGTAACAATGTGGTCAAAGCGTTAACTTCTAACGTATATTCTGTAAACATTTTTTATATTTTCAACAAAGTGAGAAGTTATCGAAGGAAAAGTAAATACACATTATTTTTATATACAAAATTTCCCTGTTTTAAAATATTGAGAAAAAATTAGGGATTCTTTCTTGGAAATTTGTAGAGTTGCTGATAGCATAAATCCCATGTTAAAATTAAGTAAAACTGGCTCATTTTTCAAAAACATTCTTCAATTTTTTATCGAATTCAATTCACTTTTGCGGGCACACTGTATATAAAAGGCCACAAAATAACAGATTCGATGTCCATTTAAAATTTCACTTTCCGTTATAGAAAATGACAAATTTCTGCTTCATAATATTCGCTTTCCTGATAAATCAAAAGGAATGGTCAAAAGAAGTCAAAATATTTAACGAACAATATTAAAAAAAAATTTGGAAATTATCCTCGGAATTTCCTAATTTTCAAAGAAAGAACAATTTCAATCACAACTACTTAAAAGCCAACTCAAATATAAAAAATTAGGATAGAGTGTTTAACGCAGATGTTGGTCCTGTCTCCACTTTTCTCTATTCAGTGTGACAGAGGTTGGTGGTAAGAATGTACATTATTTCAATATCAAATTGTTCCTTCTTTGACAACATACAATAAAAAAAATCACTATTTAATTTATTTTAAATAATTACAACAGTCCACTTTGATCTTCAAGAGAAAATTAAATTCAAAATCGTGTTTAATTTCGCGGCAATTTTTACCTAAACAGCCTCCTCTTTGCCCCCTGCCCCATAAACTCTTGATACTGTTTCCAAAACCAGCTTAATCTAGGCCACCCAACCGTTATCCTAGGTACGACGCCTGCTCGACGCCTATGATCTTTATTCATAACCGCTTTGCATAATCCTAATTTATGCGTGCGATTATCTCATCTCGTAAACACAAGTGCCAAGAAAAAACGTAAATTTCAGAAAATTGTACCCACTAATTAAAGCTGTTTATCAAGCCTGCATTAGAAGCTACAAAGTTGTGCGTGTAACGTGTCAATTATAAATCGATAGAATCATTAAGAACAGGATTTTCTGCATAGCTGTCTGTTTGTGGTACAGGTGGAAGATGATGATGACACAAATTCGCCTACTACAGCTCGGTTGGTGGTAATTTAAAGCGATACTCGCTAGTAAATTCTGGTAGACCACCGCATTTAAAAGCACCACTTCGAGCATGTCGTCACACAACTGCCACGGTAGGAGGATCTAATTGCTTTGATGGTATTGAATGGACGGTCAGTAATTATTCTGTTATTGTGGACACTAATAACGTTACGTGTCGTGGATTAGAGGCTCGGAGTGGGCTTTGTTGGCAGAAATTCCGGGAAGCAAATTTTAGAGTTGATTATCGACAAGGTGAAGAGTTCTCAAGCGAGCAAAAAATATACTAGATATTATATTAAATAGCGTAGGACTTAAGATTCCTCTCTCTGGTTACGTTACACCCTGTGAAACACAATTCTCCGCTATGAGGACACAAATTCGCCGCCCACTGATGCAAACCGACCTCTGCAACCGCCATGCGGAATTACCGAACAACATACAACGCAGATTCTTCTCCCTCTACCAGAGCTTCGGCGGCTCTGTAAAGTATTTGTCCAAAATAAACACCTTCGAAAGCCTATAATTCAGCGCCTGAAACCGCGTTCAGCCATGTTTCAGACACCACAACAACCGTCAGTCGCGAAGGCTTCAAACCGTTTTTTGTTTCAGGTAATATTCTTGGAATTTTAAACCTGTGATTCTACATAATACTATGTAATCAAATAGGATCCAGCTGTTCGAGGACCAGTTTCATGAATTTAAAAGTCCTTTAAAAGTGAAGTGAAGCTTACCAGCGGAGACGCTGAAAATTGCAGAAGGCCTGCCTAGAAGACGTAACTGGGGTGTTGGGGAGACGGAAGAATTCGAACATTGCGATATGCAAATTAGCGGATACGTTTTTCAAAGAACTGTAGAAAAATATGTGGTATGCATCCTCGTGTTATTTTTTTAACAAGTTGAAGAATATGATCCGTTAATTAAAAATAACTTCGTTTCGTGCTTGCATTACTCGAGTTTCTTGCTTTTAACTTTTTCCAGATATGTAGAATTTAATATAAACCTACATCTATGGCAAATTCTGGGAGTTGAATTACTGATACTTCGACGACGTGAAATTGCAAATATTGTTTTTTTTTTTTTCAAAAAAATAAATAATAATAAAATTACGGTTACCCTGCGGCTACCACGTTCCATCGTTCCAGGATACTTGACTTTCTAAAGCAATATTTTTTGTTATCTAAAAAATTATCTACAAGTTTGAGCCAGAATACTAACTAAATTCTAACAGAACACGAAGGGCTGCTACAACCTGGTTATTCAAATAAAAAATATATCCAGTGGAAAATTGACTCCAACTCAGCCTGAAAACATCATTAGCCTACACACAACAAATGTTATATTTAGCGAATAATGGACCATTTTCAAAACAGGTCCAATAAATATCAAACTTTGGTTCAGTTACGCCTAAAAACCAAAAGAGGAGAATTTGCGCTTCAAATATTTCAATATTACTCTGGAAAAGCATCCAAAATGGAATTAATCCAAAACAACACATGGTAAAAAATGTGATATTAAAGCCGCTTTTAAATAAAAAGTGAATATGTGTTTTCCTACGACATCCATTTTTGTTAATGACTCAATGTATAACATTTTTTACAATTTTTGTAAGGCTCGTTTTTCTAAATTTATTAATGTGTCGTAATTTAATCACCCATATATCGCCACTGTCTTTGATTCGAACGCATTTGTTACAAAAACACACTTGTTTATATATGGGCTCGAGTGCACTTGTCTTTAGGAAGCGGTAATGGATTAAGGCCCGCTAACTTTAATATCTTTTTATCCTATATTATCATACACAAAGTACCTCATTGTGTCTATTTTATGTGATTTTTTTATTATTTAAGTGCAGACGCTGACGTGAAAGTTGTTTTTGAAAAATAAAAAAAATATAAAACTGTATTTAAAAAAAGTAAACCTCGATTCAACCGACTTCGTTTCAGGGTCAACAAAAGTGAGTGACCAAAACGGAATAGGGGTGGGTGGGCGGGGCCATTTTTGACTTTGTTTTATTCTTAAATTCCACCGCTTGTCGAAACAGAATTTATATAAATTTACTTTCCTAGTTTCGGTAAATAAAAGAAATACGAAAAGTACCTGTGTCAGACAAAGACAGAAACGAAAACATACCCGTTCTACTATACTGTATCGAGGGCAAAAGTATTGTCGGTACCCAGGAGCGAGAGGTATTAGGCTTCTCCGCCTCTTCTATTCGGCTTTCCATAATTCCACAAGTACTTAGCTAGAATAAAAATGGGCAAGGACCCAAATTTGATGACGGCATCCATAATTTTGCTGAGTAAATTAAATTCAAAAGGTGCAAAATAATACGTTATCTTTCGTTTTTACTTCCCGAGCGGAAGTAAAGGAAGTAACATTTTACATTTTCTCGATCTTTCATGACCCCTAGAAGACGAAGAAATAGGTCCCCCGTTTCCGTCTGTCTGCCGTCCCGGATTTTTATTAGACAGATATCTCCGAAAGTACTGGACCGATTGTTGTCAAATTTTGTATTTATATTAGGTATATCATGTAGATGGTAAAACGCTAACCAAAATTTGTCTAATCATCCCCACCACTAATGTGATGACGTCACTTCAAAATTGTACATAGTCATTGGGTTTTAAATTGTATCAAATAACATAGTCATACACATGTAGTTTATGACTCCGAATTGAGATTTTACCCGAAACGTCCAGAATTTTGGAAAAAAAATCAAAATTATGACACAACATTTTGACATTTAATTCGGAATCTACAAAACCGAATGCTTGGAAATCTTGCAGATAGTTTACGGTTATGATAAGGATGATAAAATGTTAATCACAATATTTTTAATTATCCCCTCCAAAAAATTAATGACGTCACCCCAAAATTTTGCTGAATAAATCTTATCTAAAATGCACAAAATATGATGAGTCCCTTCTTGTGATTTATCAATCCATTCATATTTTTTGGATGTGCATATACAAGCTAACCCAAAAAAATTAATGAATGCGTGAATTTATTTTATTAATTTAATCAGGAACTACAGAACCGAATGCTTTGAGATTTTGCAAATGTTTTAAGGTTATCAAGAGCATAATAAATTTTTAGTCAAAATATATTTGTTTATCCTCTCCAAAAAATTGATAACGTCAGCTCAAAAGTTTGCGGAATAATCCTATCTAAAATGTACAAAGTATGATGAGTCTCTTCTTGTAATTTATCATTCCATTCATATTTTTTGGATATGCAGATACAGGGTGACTCAAAAAATTTAATGAATGCGCATATTTATTTAATTGATTTAATCAAGAACTACAAAACCAAATGCTTTGAAATCTTGGAAATGTTTTAAATTTATCATAAGCATCGTAAATTTTTAATCAAAATATATTTGCTCATCCCCCCTAAAAAATGGATGACGCCACCCCAAAATTTTGCTGAATAAATCCTATCTAAAATGTACAAAATGATGAGTCTCTTCTTGTGATTTATCACTCCATTCATATTTTTTGGATTTACATATACAGGGTGACCCAAAAAATTTATGAATGGGTAAATTTATTTTATTGATTTAATCAGGAACTACAGAACCGAATGCTTTGAAATCTTGCATATGTTTTAAGGTTATAAAGAGCATAATAAATTTTTAGGAAAAATATATTTGCTAATCCCCTGCAAAAAATTGATGACGTCAACTCAAAATTTTGCCCAATAATCCTATCTAAAATGTACAAAATATGGTAAGTCTCTTCTTGTAATTTATCATTCCATTCATATTTTTTGGATTTGGATATACAGGGTGACTCAAAAAATGTAATGAATGCGCAAATTTATTTTATTGATTTAATCAAGAATTACAAAACCGAATGCTTTGAAATCTAATGCGAAAAAAACCATAATAGGCATGCAGTCATCACGTACTGCCTAAACTCTTTAGACCAATTTTTTATTTGTGCTTCCAAGCCGGAGAATGTTTGTCTAAATAACTTTAATATTTTTGTATGCTATATTATCATATAGAAAGTACGTCACTGTGTCTATTTTATGTAATTTTTCTATTATTTGAATGTAGACGCTGACATTAAAGTCGATTTTAGAAAAAAAATTGTATTAAAACAAAGATGTAATTCTAAATTCTATTATTTGTCAATATAAAATTCAACTTCATTTCAGACACAACAAAATGAATAACCAAAACGGAATAGGGGTGGGTGGGCGGGGCCACTTTTGACTTTGTTTTAATCTTAAATTCTTCCGCTTGTCGAAACAGAATTTTCGTAAATTTACTTTCCCAGTTTCAGTAAATAAAAAAAATGGAAACAGTACCTGCGTCAGACGAAGACAGAAACAAAAACATACAGTTTCCGCCTCATCTATAAGAGCTTCCATAAACCCACAAACACTTAGCTACAATAAAATGTACAACGACCAAAATTTGATGACGTTATTTACAACTTTGCTGAGTAAATTGAGTTCAAAATGAGCAAAATAAAACGCTTTTCTTATTTTTAATCATACACATGTAATATTGACTGAATTCAAAATATTGACATAATTTTGTTTTGTTTTTTTTTGTTCTTTGTTTTGATAAAGTGAGGTTTTACAGGTATATTTTTTGCAGAGAATTAAAAGTAATGAATTTTAATCAGATCTATTTGGGGTTCAACAGTGGAGAATGTTCTATCTACACACTACGTACATACTAAAGCTTCGAGAATTGAAGTCGACCGGAGATTGTGTTTAGTACCACAGGAACGCTATTAAAGTTATGATTATCTCATTTGGTTGTAGAATACGGTTTCTAGAGTTGTTTACTTCAGTTGCGGAATTTATCAGCTTATAAATGGTATCACAAGAAAACTTGAAAATTGAACACTTTTATAATAAATAATAACCATGTTGTTATGTGACCCATGACTTACTAAAAATACTGGTGCTCCGAAAAACGAAACAATACGAAAGGAACTATTCGACAGAAAAAAAAACTGAAGAAAACAATAGAATGACCATTTGTAATTCTTTTTGGCAACTGTGTTTTGTTAACCATAGACAATTTCGGGTAACATTGACAGGTCAATAAATCATAGTACAATTCATGTAACTTCTTGTTTTTCGTAAGGGTACTGACTTGGTGCTATATTAAAAATTGAATATTATTTTCAACTATAATTCAAACCATATGAAGATAAACATCCTCAGTTCTTCTCGCTTCATAAACGTAAACCAGTTTGCTTTTACGATTAAGGTACTATATTAAAAATTAAAGGATATTTAAAACCTGGTACTATATTGCGTCAGACCGTACCATTAAACGAACGACATTTAAAGTACATCTTCGCTCGATTAAACATTAAGTCAGGTCCCGTACACATTTCAGGAATTTAAACCAAGTAAAAATTGTCTCTACATGTGGTACTTTCAACAAACTGCACAAACGCCGCGCAAATGTGGACGAGGTTACATAAACGCTGATACTACGAATATTAATAATAATAAGGCATACGGCAGATTCCATTATCGTGTCGGCCATAAATCGTCGTAGCTACATCGAACACGGCTCTAGATCTAGATCATTCTTCACCCAACGGTTGGTTGGTTCGAAGCGCTGAGATCGGTACCATTCTGGAACGACCATTTCCAGTATTGTCTCAAATCTCAGCATAAATCCCTCAAGAACCTATGATTCGTCTTGAGCACGGTACAAGTGCGTGCAAACCTTCAATTATGAATCAATAGATTCATTAAGAACTGTGGCACTCTAACCGACACCAAGTGACGATGATGACACAAATCCGCCACCCGCCGCTCCGACCCATCCTCCGCCATGCGCCTGAATACAGGCAACCCCCCCGATCATCCAAAGCACAACACGAGCTTATCAAGCAACACACCTTGGAGCTTCTTCTCCGTCTCCCAGAACTTCTGCAGCTCCGTGAAGTATTTGTCCAAAATGAACACCTTGGAAAGGCCTAGCGTCGCCATAATTCAGCGCCTGAAACCGCATCCAGCCATGTTTCAGACATCACACCACAGCACAGGCAACAATCACTCGCGAAGGCTTCGGTGCACTGGCTCGGATGACGGCCGCTACCTGCGACCTGCTCACGTGACGCTCCCCGCTCACCTGTGCTACACCTGTAGCTCTTTTCGGGACACCACGGGCCCGAGGTCCCGGTTCCTAGCCGCCCTCCGGCCCTCGTCGGCGGGGGGCGCGGCCCGAGCTTTCGTGATTTTATTGTTTCGTTTCGGAGATAATTAGGAGACTTCAATGGTGCGTCGAGCACGAGACCGCAGCATTCATGAAAGGCGAGGGCCGGAGGAACTGGTTTGTGTACTAAAATCTCCAGTGGTCTACACTTGTGGCTTTTTTTACGGCATTGCTTCGCGCTGGGTGTGCGCAGGCCTGGCGAGGTACTACCTGTTTACGGCCGAGGATGGGTTGGTTCTATTTGAAATAACGAACTAAGTGGACGAGATGAGGGGAATCGGCGGCGGGCGGGTGGACTTTTTTATTTATTGAGGTACATTGTTGCATTGAGATGTTGCGACGGAGAAAAATGAACGTGTTTCGGGGAATTTTACCTACGTTGTAATTACATTTAAATTTATTGATTACAGTTATTACGGACTGTAGGCTGTGTACTTTGATTATGGCTACAATGCGTAATATAAGAACTTTAAAACCCTTCCAGACCTTCAGCATTTCGACTAGAATTGCATGTTCTGGCAACCAACCATTTCAGTCAATGACAAACAAATGGCAGCGATAATTATACACTAGTGCTATTATCGATAATTGCACTAATACACATGCTAGCGTCTATAATTAAAACACGAATTAAATTTTAATTTCATATTTTAACAGAATAAACCGTTGTTGAAACGGCACTACGATTATCAAGCTTTTAATTTTTTCCAAAGGCTATTTAATTGATTGCTGAGGTCCTCCATCTACCTGCAGATGTTTAGGGAAGATGGATTTCAGTGGGCGTAGTTCCCAATATTTCATTTTTCACATCTCCAACTTTGGCCTCTGCCGAACGATTTCAGTGGTTTTCTCACTTTTACTTTCCGTGTCAACAATACGTATTTCTCAGTTAACTGCTTTACAATTTTTTAGATTTCTTTTCGTTCTGCCATGATAGCTTATCACTGAAACCACATTTGTTTCACCGTTCAGTAGTTCAGAAAAAAAAATATTTAATTCAAATCCCTCACATGCAGTAAGTAGTTTCTATCATTTATAATAGATATTTAATTTTTAAGATAATTAAATTTCTGTATGAGACGAATAAACAACATTTAATCAGTGTTGTGTAATCACTAAATTCAGTGTTGGTGCTTTAGTTAAAAAAATCTTTAGGAGTTTTTTAGATTATATCGAAACTCAATTTTTTCAACTCGTAAATTATATATGAAATTTTTAAAATTATTTTTTCAGTTTTTCAGCATTTATATTTCTACAGTTTTTTGTAGTATTGCACATTTCAGCTTTCTTTGTTCGTATTAAATTGAACCTGAAAATTAACCTTATTTAAAATTAAATCATGTTATAAACATATTTATCAAATTTCATGAAAAATTTGAGATTTTTGCTCTAATAATAATCTGAAAACTTGCTTACAGAACTAGAAAACCCTCTCCGTACGTATTTTTTGGCCGTTTCTCGAAATCTACATCACCGAATTTTTTGAGGATTTTTGGGCAACTTTTCAAGTTTTCAATTTTTCTTTAACTTTTTGACAGTTTTTATAGATACGGAATTGTATAGAATTAATAAATTTCACTTAACGGGATTTTTATAAAATATTGCGCGGGTACCATTAAGATTTTTTTTCTAGAAAGTTGGAGGTATTTAAAAAAAATTCTTTGTTTTGTAAAATATATTTTTCCGGATCATTGACACTTTATATATTTTTTAATTAGCTCATCAAGATCTACATCCCCTATTTTTTCGAAGATTTTTAGGCAAGTTCTCAAAATCTCAATTTTTCTCTGTTTCAATTTTTCCATGTTTGAATTTTATTACAGTTTTTATAGATTTCGAGATATTCAAAAATTTTCAAACTGAATATTTCGAAAACCTTGTCGGGGACCATTACCATTTTTTGCAGATTTTTACACTGATTTTCTTCTTGAAATTTTGAGATATTTAAAAAAATTCCATTCTCACATCGAAGTTTTCGAAAATTTTAGTCTGGGACCATTGACACTTAAAATTTTTCGAATCAGCCCGTCGAACCTTTATTCTAGAATAAATGTATGCTTGTTTTTTTTGAGCTTTCCGGGTACATATATATAAATTTCATTTCAAACAGAATTTTTTGAAAAACTTCTTCGAGAAGCACTAAAAATTTAAGTTTAAGAAATTTTTGACTATTTCTCGAAATTTGGAGATATGTATTTAAAAAAAATCATTTTCAAATCGAAATTTTCAAAAATCTAAACCCAGGACCATTGACTTTTATACTTTTCGAAACAGCTCGTCCAAACTTTCATCCCCGAATTTTTTGAGTATTTTTAAATAACTCTTTAAAAATCTCAATGTTTCAAGGAACCGAGCTTTCGAAATATCTAAAAAAATTCATTTTCAAATGAATTTTTTAAAAAACTTGTTCGGGAAGCAATAACAATTTTTGTTTTTTACATCAGCTCGTGGAGACTATATCAAAGAATTTTTTGACAATTTTTCGAAATTTCATTTTCAAACCGAATTTTTCGAAAAATTCGTTTTTCGAATCAGCTTATCGAGATCTAGGTATATCAAGAATTTTTTGAGGATCTTTAGGCAACTTTTCAAAAATTTCAATTTATCGAGACCTTCCGTACGTATTTTTTCACAGTTTCTGGAAATCTCGAAATATAAAACCGTTTTCAAATCGAAGTTTTCCTAAAACTTAACCCGGAACTATACCTACACACTGTATTCGAATATTTTAAGGATTTTTGGAAACTTTTCAAAATTTCAATTTTTCCTTGACGTTTTCGACCGTTTTTCTAGATTTTGTGGTCTTTAATAAAACACATTTTCTAACCGCATTTTTTGAAAATCTTGATCCGTAACCACGCGCAACGAAATCTGTACATATAGCACAATTTCTTGAGGATTTTTCGGCAATTTTTCGAAAATCTCCATTTGTCAATAGCCCCCGTATGAATTTTTTTATAGAATTAATAAATATCACTTTCAAACCGAATTTTTCCAAAATCTTGCTCGGGGCCACTAACATTTTTTTTTATCGAAAGTTCAAGATATTTAAAAAAATCGTTTTTAAATCAAACTTTTGGAAAATCTTTTTCCGAATCATTGACACTTTGTTTTTTTTTAATCAGCTCGTCGAAATCTACATCCCCGATTTTTTAAAAGATTTTTAGGCAAATTCTCAAAACCTCAATTTTTCTGTGTTCCAATTTTTCCTTGTTTGAATTTTATTACAGGTTTTATAGATTTCGAGATATTCAAAAATTTTCAAACGGAATTTTTCGAAAACCTTGTCGGGGACCATTACCAGTTGGTTTTTTTGAACCAGCTCGTCGAAATCTATATCCCAGAATTTTTTGCAGATTTTTACACTGATCTTCTTCTTGATATTTAAAAAAAATCCATTCTCAGATCGAAGTTTTCAAAAATTTTAGTCTGGGACCATTGATACTTTATATTTTTTGAATCAGCTCGTCGAAACCTTCATCCCCGACTTTTTTCAGTATTTTTAAATAACTCTTCAAAAATCTCAATGTTTCAATGAACCATTAATTAGTTCGAGCTTTCGAAATATCTAAAAACATTTATTTTCAAATGAATTTCTTAAAAAACTTGTTCGGGAAGCATTAACAATTTTTATTTTTTAAATCAGCTCGTGGAAACTATATCAAAGAATTTTTTGACAATTTCTCGAAATTTCATTTTCAAACCGAATTTTTCGAATCAGCTCATCGAGAATTTTTTTGAGGATCTTTAGGCAACTTTTCAAAAATTTCGATTTACCGAGACCCTCCGTACGTATTTTTTCACAGTTTCTGGAAATCTCGAAATATAAAACCATTTTCAAATCGAAGTTTTCCTAAAATTTGACCCGGAACTATTGACACTGCATGTTGTTGAATTAGCTCGACGAAATCTACATCACCGAATATTTTAGGGATTTTTGAAGAACTTTTCAAAATTTCAACCGTTTTTCTAGATTTTGTGATATTTAAAAAAATATGTTTTCTAAGCGCATTTGAAAATCTTGATCTGGAACCACACGCACAATTTCTTGAGAATTTTTCGGCAATTTTTCGAAAATCTTCATTTTTCAATAGCCCCCGTATGATTTTTTTATCGTCTTTCAAGTTTTATAGCATTAATAAATTTCACTTTCAAACCGAATTTTTCCAAAATCTTGCTGGGGGTCATTAACGTTGTTTTTTTTCGAAAGTTCGAGATACTTAAAAAAAATCCTTTTTAAATCGAAGTTTTGGAAAATCGTTTTCCGGATCATTGACACTTTGTTTTTTTTAATTATTAGCTCGTCGAAATCTACATCCCCGATTTTTATCGAAGATTTTTAGGCAAATTCTTAAAACCTCAATTTTCCCTTGTTTCAATTTAATTACAGTTTTTATAGATTTCGAGATATTCAAAAATTTTCACGTTCAAAGTGATTTTTTTTAATCTTGACCAGCGACCACACATTATGTTTTTCGAATCACCTCGTCGAGATCTAGATCCCAAAATTGTTTGCGAATTTTCAGACAACTTTTCAAACATCTCAAATTTTAATAGGTACACTGATTTTTTCTTGAAATTTTAAGATATTTAAAAAATTTCATTATCAAATCGAATTTTTCGAAAATCTTAGTCCAGAACCATTGACACTTTATGCTTTTTAGAGCTTTCGAGATGTCTAACAAATTTCAGTTTCAAAACGAATTTTCGGAAAACTTAAAAGAGTATCAGCACTTCATGTTTTTCCAGTCAGCTCGTCAAGATCTATATCAAAGAATTTTTTGAGGATTTTTGGGCAATGTTTCAAAAATCTCAATTCTTCTGCACCCTGAATTTTTTGATAATTTCTCGAAATTTGGAAATATTTAACAAATTTCACTTTCAAACCGAATTTTTTCAAAATCTTGCTCGAGGCCATTAACATTTTTTTTTCTCGAAAGTTAGAGATACTTAAAAAAATCCCTTTTGAATTGAAGTTTTGGAAAATCGTTTTCCGAATCATTGACACATATGTTTTTTTTTAATTATTAGCTCCTCGAAATCTACATCCCCGATTTTTTCGAAAATTTTTAGGCACATTTTCAAAACCTCAATTTTTCCTTGTTTGAATTTTATTACAGTTTTTATAGATTTCGAGATATTCAAAGATTTTCATGTTCAAAGCGATTTTTTTTTAATCTTGACCCGCGACCACACATTGTTTTTCGAATCACGTCGTCGAGATCTAGATCCCAAAATTTTTTGCGAATTTTCAGACAACTTTTCAAACACCTCAAATTTTCAGTAGGTACACCGACTTTTTCTTGAAATTTTAAGATATTTAAAAACTTTCATTCTCAAATCGAATTTTTCGAAAATCTTAGTCCGGAACCATTGACACTTTATGTTTTTCGAAACAACTCATCGAGATCTTTATCCCGGAATTTTCTAACGATTTTTAGAGAACTTTTCAAAAACTCAATTTTTCGAAAAACTTGTTCGGCAAGCATTTAAAAAAAATTTCGAAAATCTTAGCCTACTTTATGTTTTCGAATAAACTTTTCAAGTTTTTTAAGGATTTTTGACAACTTTACAAAAATCTCAGTTTTTCAAGATGTTCTGCCCCATATGAATGCTTTTTAGAGCTTTCGAGATGTCTAACAAATTTCAGTTTCAAACCCAATTTTCGGAAAACTTAAAGGAGTATCAACACTTCATGTTTTTCAAGTCAGCTCGTCAAGATTTACTATATCAAAGAATTTTTTGAGGATTTTCGGGCAATGTTTCAAAAATCTCAATTCTTCTGCACCCTGAATGTTTTGATAATTTCTCGAAATTTGGAAATATTTAAAAATTTCACTTTCAAACAGAATTTTTCCAAAATCTTGCTCAAGGCCATTAACATTTTTTTTCTCGAAAGTTCGAGATACTTAAAAAAAATCCTTTTTACATCGAAGTTTTGGAAAATCGTTTTCCGGATCATTGACACTTTGTTTTTTTAATTATTAGCTCCTCGAAATTTACATCCCCGATTTTTTCGAAGATTTTCAGGCAAATTCTTAAAACCTCAATTTTTCCTTGTTTGAATTTTATTACAGTTTTTATAGATTTGGAAATATTAAAAAATTTTCATGTTCAAAGCGATTTTTTTTTTAATCTTGGCCCGCGACCACGCATTATGTTTTTCGAATCACCTCGTTGAGATTTAGATCCCAAAATTTTTTACGAATTTTCAGACAACTTTTCAAACGTCTCAAATTTTTAATAGGTACACTGATTTTTTCTTGAAATTTTAAGATATTTAAAAACTTTCATTCTCAAATCGAATTTTTCGAAAATCTTAGTACGGAACCATTGACACTTTATGTTTTTCGAAACAGCTCATCGAGACCTTTATCCCGGAATTTTCTAACGATTTTTACAGAACTTTTCAAAGATCTCAATATTTCGAAAAACTTGTTGGGCAAGAATTGACAATTTATGTTGTTTAAATCAGATCTTAGAGATATAGATCAAAGAATGTTTTGACCATTTCTCGAAATTTTGAGATATTTAAAAACATTTTTGAAAATCTTTGTCCACTTTATGTTTTCGAATTAACTTTTCAAATTTTTTAAGGATTTTTGACAACTTTACAAAAATCTCAATTTTTCAACATATTCTCCTTCATATGAATGTTTTTAGAGCTTTCGAGATGTCTAACAAATTTCAGTTTCAAAACGAATTTTCGGAAAACTTAAAAGAGTATCAACACTTCATGTTTTTCGAGTCAGCTCGTCAAGATCTATATCAAAGAATTTTTTGAGGATTTTTGGGCAATGTTTCAAAAATCTCAATTCTTCTGCACCCTGAATTTTTTGATAATTTCTCGAAATTTGGAAATATTTAACAAATTTCACTTTCAAACCGAATTTTTTCAAAATCTTGCTCGAGGCCATTAACATTTTTTTTTTCTCGAAAGTTAGAGATACTTAAAAAAATCCTTTTTAAATTGAAGTTTTGGAAAATCGTTTTCCGAATCATTGACACATATGTTTTTTTTTTAATTATTAGCTCCTCGAAATCTACATCCCCGATTTTTTCGAAAATTTTTAGGCACATTTTCAAAACCTCAATTTTTCCTTGTTTGAATTTTATTACAGTTTTTATAGATTTCGAGATATTCAAAGATTTTCATGTTCAAAGCGATTTTTTTTAATCTTGACCCGCGACCACACATTATGTTTTCCGAATCACCTCGTCGAGATCTATATCCCAAAATTTTTTTCAGACAACTTTTCAAACATCTCAAATTTTCAGTAGGTACACTGATTGTTTCTTGAAATTTTAAGATATACAAAAAATTTCATTCTCAAATCGAATTTTTCGAAAATCTTAGTCCGGAACCATTGACACTTTATGTTTTTCGAAACAGCTCATCGAGAACTTTATCCCGAAATTTTGTAACAATCTTTAGAAAACTTTTCAAAAACTCAATTTTTTGCAAAACTTGTTCGGCAAGCATTTAAAAAATTTTTCGAAAATCTTAGTCCACTTTATGTGTTCGAATAAACTTTTCAAATTTTTTGAGAATTTTTGACAACTTTACAAAAATCTCAAATTTTCAACATATTCTCCCTCATATGAATGCTTTTTAGAGCTTTCGAGATGTATAACAAATTTCAGTTTAAAACCGAATTTTCGGAAAACTTAAAGGAGTATCAACACTTCATGTTTTTCAAGTCAGCTCGTCAAGATCTAAATTAAAGAATTTTTTGAGGATTTTTGGGCAATGTTTCAAAAATCTCAATTCTTCTGCACCCTGTATTTTTTGATAATTTCTCGAAATTTCGAAATAAAAAAAATTTCACTTTCAAACCGAATTTTTCCAAAATCTTGCTCGAGGCCGTTAACATTTTTTTTTTCTCGAAAGTCCGAGATACTTAAAAAAAATCCTTTTTAAATCGAAGTTTTGGAAAATCGTTTTCCGGATTATTGACACTTTATGTTTTTTTTAATTAGCTCGTCAAAATCTACATTCCCGATTTTTTCGAAGATTTTTAGGCAAATTCATAAAACCTCAATTTTTCCTTGTTTGAATTTTATTACAGTTTTTATAGTTTCAAAAATGTTCATGTTCAAAGCGATTTTAGTCCACTTAGTCCACTTTATGTTTTCGAATAAACTTTTCAAATGTTTTAAGGATTTTTGACAACGTTACAAAAATCTCAATTTTTAAACATATTCATATGAATGCTTTTTAGAGCTTTCGAGATGTCTAACAAATTTCAGTTTCAAACCGAATTTTCGGAAAACTTGAAGGAGTATCAACACTTCATGGTTTTCGAGTCAGCTCGTCAAGATCTACATCAAAGAATTTTTTGAGGATTTTTGGGCAATGTTTCAAAAATCTCAATTCTTCTGCACTCTGAATTTTTTGATAATTTCTCGAAATTTCGAAATATTTAAAAAAATTCATTTTCAAATCGAAGTTTTCGAAAAGCTTCGTAGGGGACCATTGACACTTTATGTTTTTGTGTCGTTTTGGAGTTATGTCTAGTTAAATTTAAACAAAAGCTCTAGTTGATATAAAAATTATTTATATAACTAGAAAGCTCCAAATAATCGACCGATTCTTGTGACGTTTTGCAATTGTCTAAAGGTGGACAAATAATATGTATATTTTAATTTGTAGCCATCTGAAGAAAATAATAATAATAATAATAAAATTTTGTAAGATTTTGTAAACGATGATGAATAATCAAACAAAATTTTTGACTGGGATTTGAAACAAAATGAATTTAAACAAGAATACATTATCTCTCTGTAATAGATCAGGAATTTTTGTATACAAATATGGAAGTTCTGCACGAAAACTGAACACAAACGGTGTGAAAGATTCCTTTTCAGGAATGCACTCTCTCAGATCAATAGAAACCTGAGGTGAATACATCAAGTCAGGATTACGTTTTTCTCTTAATCCTTATTTCAAGAAATACGAATAGCGGAACACCTAGACGTTACAAAGCTTTCAACCAAACGAGAAAAACAAACCACATAAGTCCAAAAGCCTTTACAAAACGTCAGTTTCTTTTAACAAATTTTTGTTGCGGGTTTATCGCATTTCAACATTTTATAAAAAAAATAGTTGATATTTACACTTCAAAAATGTAATGTAATCTTAACTACCATGCAACAAAACACGCCAAAATGTCACTTGAAGCACTACCTGTATCTTATCCGGTCATAAACTCGTGCTACCACAAAAATTCGCCTTCCATTAAATCACAACAAAACGCTATAAAACCACAGTTCCTACACACCAGCTCGGCCATAATAATCATTTCGCCAACTTTACTGTTCTTTATTATTTTAGCAAACCCACTTACGACGGCACTAACAACTCCGTTAGGTGTGCGAGCCCGAAAATTCAAGTTTTCACAGCCGAAATAATATTCGCAAATTATTTGAATTACCGACAAAAAATTCTACAAATAACAGTTACGATATTAAAGTTTATGCACACCTACAATTAAGCGACCGCTTACAGTTAATGATTTTTTTCCTGCCACTATAATAGGAAACCTACATGCCTGCAGGACGTAACCAGAGCGTATTTAAATATTTAATACCGCAGCCTTTCAGAAACTCCTAATTATTTAACAATAAAAAACGACACAACGGTAATGGCGTTTGCCACTCGAGCGAAAACTCTCAGATTAATCATGACTGAGATAAAACCGGGAACTTATCTCAAATAAAGAGAAAGTCTAATTGCTCGTAACTAATATTCGTCATCGCCAATTTAGCAAGAAGTAGCCAAACCGCTGTAAACTTTGTTATGTTTATTATTTTACAGTCGGAGTGAAACGTTTTATGCTTGGGCCTGTATTGTGTTTCCAACCCAATTAAAATTTTTGACATCTCTTGCTCGTAAATTTTTTATGAAATTGTTTAATTAAATTTTAAGTCCGAGTGCAGATGCGAATACCGTTTCGCCAATGCCGCCGCAGGACCGTACTTCCACAGATTTCATATCTCGCAAATCGTTCGTCACAACCGACAGTTGTAAATAACCAACTCACATTTCGAAATCCAGTGGTTTATGCTAGCAGTGTCCACCTTTGTGCGTGATTTAAATATTCTAATGAAGCAATTTAATTTCGTCAAGATCAAGGCCACCGCTCTGAAAAAATTTTTAGGCGAATTTTATTCACCACGACCAGATGTTTGATGCGGCAATAAAAGTGTTCTTCCTCTATGAAAATGAAGTTGTTAAGAGTTATAAAATTAAGCAGATACTGTGTTTTAATTGAATGAATAATTGATGAGGTGGAGATCGTTGGACTAAATGAGTTCTTCGCCGTAAAAATAGTTTGATAAGAGTGATAACGAATTTAGCCCTAGTGCTATATCACAGCGATCAGGCTTTTTCAATCTTGAAAGTGACAGACACTTTTTTTTTATTTTGAAATACATGTTCGCGTCCCGTCGGTCCTGCCACAATTCTATCTCTAGATCAGTCTAGTTTCGGACGATTTTGATCAAAGCCGACTGCGTCCGTTTCGTGACTCATTCCGAGACGTAACTCCGAGATCAGATTTAATCCACTTGTATCGGAAAACATAATGGACCATTTAAATTGCAAATCGTGTATTACTGCAATGCCCGAAAAAATCGCGTCCATCCACGTGCTCTTCTTATTACATGGCACGCCCTGTAGCTCACAATGGTCGTGTTAAATTGAGACTAGACCACACGCATCTGATTATGCCCTACCTTCCGGCAAATTAAATTCCTCCATTGCCGTTACAGTTACTTTAATATCACATTGTTTTATCATTTCTGAGGAAATTAATAACATTCTCGAAATTCGCCCGGCCTGGCAACAAGATCGTAAACAATATAAAAAGTGTCTGGGAATTTCATGTAAATTAGTGATCTAGTGAATAGTTTGATCTAGAGAAAAGGTTGGATTTTCGAAAAAAAAAGAAGAGGAAAATACCTTCTGTTATGTCGAATTTAACAAAACAACTTATTAGGTAATTTTCGAAAATACTCACAAAAAGGTACAAAATTTTATGGTACTGAAAAGTTGAGCTTTTGGCAAGGGTGCCTAAAAATCCACAAAAAGTTCTAGGATATGGATATCAACGAATTGATTGGAAAAATATAGCCTACTAATGGTCCCAGAGCAAGATTTTCGAAATATTCGGTTTCAAAATCACATTTTTAAAAATTCCTAAAAAAGGTCATATTTCATTTTAGCCATTTTGAGTGTTTGGAATTTTCGAAGAAATAAAGCCAAAAGTAACGTCCACAAATCGAAAACAAACCAAATATCTCTTTAATTAATTTCCAAAATTGCTCTGAAAAAGGCAAAAAAATTCATGAAGTGGGGCTATTGAAAAATTAAGCTTTTGGCACAGTTGCCCAAAAATCTACAAAAATTTCTGGAATATGGATATTGACAAACTAATTCGAAAAACATCGACTATTGATGATCTCAAACTGAGACCAAGATTTTTGAAATTTTCAATTTCAAAATTAAATTGTTAAAAATTCCCAAAAATGGTCATATTTCATTTTGGCGAATCTGAAAAATGTGGAATTTTCGAAGAAATGGAACAAAAATAACGTCTGCAAATGGAAGTCGACCCAAATATTTATCTCTTTCGTTAATTTTCAAAATTGTTGATGAAAAGGCCAAAAATTTCATAAAAGGGGGCCATCAAAAAATTGAGCTTTCAACAAAGTTGCCTAAAAACATGGCCTCTTGATGGTTCTAGACCAAGATTTCGGAAGTTTCGGTTTCAAAATCATAATTTTAAAAATTCCTAAAAAAGGTCACATTTCATGTTAAAGATTCTGTAAGAATTTTCGAAAAGCTGAAAACGAAAATATTTTTTGGAAGTCGAAATCTACAAAAAAAAATTCTTCATGTAATTTTCGAAAGCGCTCGAAAAAAGAAGCTTTTGAAAAAGCCGCCAAACACACAAACAATTCTGGATTATCAATATCGACTAGCTTATACGAAAAATATAGAGCGAAATATTTTTTTTAATCCTAAGAATTTTCGAAAAAATGAAGTAGAAGATAAACTAAATTACAAGGGATTTTTTATGAACGTTTAAAAGAGAAAGCTTTTTTCGATTCCAGATTTGATAATCAAGCTTACGTAGAGATATCATAAAGTACAGGTGTCCTATTTAAATAATACAAAAAAAAATTGACAATTTGGGAATTTAATCACCCTGTATAGGTAAGTTAAAACACTCTTAAAATTTGTATATGTTTGTTCAGATAGGTAACCAAAAAGTTTTTAAATAGGTTTAAACCGTCATTTTTAAATATTCCGAAGTTGAGAAATTTTGAATACTGCTATTTTTACAAGCAAATTCTAGAGGACAAAATTGAAAAAAAACCTCTTTCAGTCAAAATTTTATGAAGCGCTTTTGAGCTTTTGGAAAATTTATCTAAAATTCCACAAAAAATTCTGGGTTATTCGTGATTCGAAAAATATAGCCTGTTTATAGCCCCAGAGGAAGATTACGAAATATTCGATTTAACAATTTTAAAAATGGTAGAAATTTTCGAAAAAATGAACCCGAAATCTCTGCATGTGGTCCAAAAAATGTCGAAAATTTCATATTCAAAAATTGAGCTTTTGGAAAAGTTAACAAAAAATTCACACAAAAATCTGATAGATCTCGAAGTGTTAATTCGAAAAATATGGCGTATTTATGGCCCCGGAGCAAGATTTTCGAAATATTCGGTTTGAAATCATAAAATTTGAAATAAAAAATACCGAAAATTCTGGAAGATATGGGGATTTTTAAAGAAATGTCGAAAATAACTTCTGGAGGTCGAAATCGAAAAAAAAATCTCTGTAGGTAATTTTTGAAAATGGTTGATGAAAGGTCGAAAATTTCTTAACTTGGGCGTATCAAAAAATTAAGTTGTTGGAAAGTTGCCAAAAATCTGACAGAAAATTCTAAGATATGGAATTCGAATAGCTCAAGATTTTCCAAATATTCGGTTTACCAAATCTCAAAAATTGTCATATTTTAACTAAATATTCTGAAAATTTCTGAAAATTGAAATCAACTCAAATATCTCTTTAATTTTCAAAACTGCTCGGAAAAAGGCCAAAAATTACATAAATTGAAAAATTGAGCTTTTGGTAAAGTTGCTTAAAATTGCGACGTGATACGAAAAATTCTGAAATATTCGGTTTGAAATACAATTTTTGCAAATCATAAAGTTGCTAATTTTTGCTGAAAATTCTGGGAAATGTCGGGATTTTCAGTGAAATAAAATCGAAAATAATAACCTCCGGAGGTAGAAATCTACTAAAAAAATTTGTGTAGGAATAATTTTTGAAAATGGTTGATGAGAGGTCGAAAATTTCTTAACTTGGGCGTATCAAAAAATTAAGTTTTTGGAAAGTTGCCAAAAATCTGACAGAAAATTCTAGGATATGGAATTCGAATAGCTGAAGATTTTCCAAATATTCGGTTTACAAAATCTCAAAAATTGTCATATTTTAACTATTCTGAAAATTTATGCAAATTGAAATCAACTCAAATATGTATCTCTTTAATTTTCAAAACTGTTCGGAAAAAGGCAAAAAATTGCATAAATTGAAAAATTGAGCTTTTGGTAAAGTTGCTTAAAACTGCGATGTGATACGAAAAATTTTGAAATATTCGGTTTGAAATACAATTTTTGCAAATCATAAAATTGCTATATTTTTGCTGAAAATTCTGGAAACTGGCGGGATTTTCAGTAAAATGAAATCGAAAATAATAACCTCCGGAGGTAGACATCCACTAAAAAAAATTCTGTAGGTAATTTGTGAAAATGGTTGATCAGAGGTCGAAAATTTTTTAACTTGGGCGTATCAAAAATTAAGTTTTTGGAAAGTTGCCAAAAATCTGAGAGAAAATTCTAGGATATGGAATTCGAATAGCTGAAGATTTTGGAAATATTCGGTTTACAAAATCTCAAAAATTGTCATATTTTAACTATTCTGAAAATTTCTGCAAATTGAAATCAACTCAAATATCTCTTTAATTTTCAAAACTGCTGGGAAAAACGCAAAAAATTGCATAAATTGAAAAAATGAGCTTTTGGTAAAGTTGCTTACAACTGCGACGTGATACGAAAAATTTTGAAATATTCAGTTTGAAATACAATTTCTGCAAATCATAAAGTTGCTATATTTTTGCTGAAAATTCTGGAAAATGTCGGGATTTTCAGTGAAATGAAATCGAAAATAATATAACCTTCGGAGATAGAAATCTACTAAAAAAATCTCTGTAGGTAATTTTTGAAAATGGTTGATGAGATGTCGAAAATTTCTTAACTTAGGCGTATCAAAAAATTAAGTTTTTGGAAAGTTGCCAAAAATCTGAGAGAAAATTCTAGGATATGGAAGTCGAGTAGCTGAAGATTTTCCAAATATTCGGTTTACAAAATCTCAAAAATTGTCATATTTTAATTATTCTGAAAATTTCTGCAAATTGAAATCAACTCAAATATATCTTTAATTTTCAGAACTGCTCGGAAAATGGCAAAAATTTGCATGAATTGAAACATTGAGCTTTTGGTAAAGTTGCTTAAAACTGCGACGTGATACGAAAAATTTTGAAATATTCGGTTTAAAATACAATTTTTGCAAATCATAAAGTTGCTATATTTTTGCTGAAAATTCTGGAAAATGTCGGGATTTTCAGAGAAATGAAATCGAAAATAATAACCTCCGGAGGTAGAAATCTACAAAAAAAATCTCTGTAGGTAATTTTTGAAAATGGTTGATGAGAGGTCGAAAATTTCTTAACTTGGGCGTATCAAAAAATTAAAAGTTTGGAAAGTTGCCAAAAAATTGAGAGAAAATTCTAGGATATGGAATTCGAATAGCTGAAGATTTTCCAAATATTCGGTTTACAAAATCTCAAAAATTGTTATATTTTAACTATTCTGAAAATTTCTTCAAATTGAAATCAACTCAAATATCTCTTTAATTTTCGAAACTGCTCGGAAAAAGGCAAAAAATTGCATACGTGATACGAAAAATTTTGAAATATTCGGTTTGAAATACAATTTTTGCAAATCATAAAGTTTCTATATTTTTGCTGAAAATTCTGGAAAATGTCGGGATTTTCAGTGAAATGAAATCGAAAATAATAACCTCCGGAGGTAGAAATCTACTAAAAAAATCTCTATAGGTAATTTTTGAAAGTTGCCAAAAAACTGAGAGAAAATTTTAGGGTATGGAATTCGAATAGCTGAAGATTTTCGAAATATTCGGTTTCAAAATAAAATTATTATAGAATCTCAAAAATTATCATATTTTAACTATTCTGAAAAATTCTGCAAATCGAAATCAACTCAAAGGCAAAAAATTTCATAAATTGAAAAATTGAGCTTTTGATAAAAATGCGACGTGATACGAAAAATGAAAATTTTTGTTTAAATTGTCATATTTTGTGTTGAAGAGTCTGGAAAATGGTAGGAATAAAGAATAAAATACTGGATGCCTTATTTGAAAAAAACTAATATAAGAATATCGGAAAATTGTGGTATTTTACAATTTCTTTATAAACACTCTGTATTCTATGACTTAGTTTCAGTGATACCGCGATAAAAAGCATACCTTTGTTTATCTGTACATAAAATATAGCAACAATGGGGTTAAAAACATAAACTTTTGCGTTTTTTTTTACAAAGCTTCTTATACATTTTTTTTTAATTTCAATAAATTTAGAATAAAGTAACAGTAAAACCGTAATAAATATCTGTACACTATAACTTTCAACTAGTGCTCCGCTCCATAATAAATAACACCGCACAATAAGTGAATACCCAGCTGATTTTCAATAATAATAATCATTAATCAGTGAGAAAACGTGAGCTACTCGATTTTTTTCCTTCTGTAAAAAGAAAAATAATAAAAAACCAGCGCGGAAAATTACAGATGAACTTCTGATAGCACATTATTCCCTGGATCCACTCGACCACTAAACAAACAGCTCGTTCCGAGAAGCCTCGAAAAACCCGGACAATAAAGCAATTTGATTATAATCAGTATTTTTTATAGCGACAGTGTCACGTCACGATGTCTTCAGTTTCAGGTTTTCTCTTCATTTCAGAACCTCTACGCGGCGACGCTCTATATGGTAAAGCCGGCATTAATAATAAGCTGTTAAAGCGTTGTATATAAATCGACGATATTGAATTTATATAATTAAAGAGAACGCGTACTTAAATCTACTATGCTTAATTGCTCGACGTATTCAAATGATCGGAAAACCTGATTAATCGATTTCCACGCCGGGTTTTCTAGACAGTGTTAGATTATTAAACGATGCATTTGCTGCTACATTAATATTAATAACGAGTGGCAGCTATATGAACACGTCGTCGTAATCTCACATTTTTTAATCTCGGCGACTATTGTGTGGTTGCTGGTTAGTGTTGCAAAATATCACCTCGGCAACAATCAGTTTAGATAATCGCAGGAACGTGGTGGGGTTTGCATTATCATGGTAATGGTTGTATTTGCAGTTTTGGCGCCGAACTCGAATGGGTGTTACGTAAAACTTTCTTTCTTCTAATCGTGTATTAATCGATTGTTTTTTGTCTGCTTTAAATGGGTGCATTGTGGTATTTCACCCATATTGATCCACCCTAGCTTACCTTGGGGAAGTAAAAAATGTAATTTAAGTACAGCCGAATATCACCCTCAGAACATAAGTTAAACCTTAACAACATCTACAGTCGTATTTAAATTTCGTTGTAGAAAACTCGTGCAAAGTCATCCATTTTAAATAAGGAAAAGTCTGTTTGTCCGGACTTACATGTCTTAGCACGTAGTCGGTTTCACATCTTCTGCGTCTTTTTACTGCATGACCTAGACGTTATGTGGTACATATTTACGAGTAAGCTTTATATTCTTGTATACTTTTTGTTAGAAGCAGCTCCCATTTCCACTGTTTTATTTATATGTTGGCTATAACATCTTGACAGGATGATTTCAGTAGTGCTTATCCATTTCTTTTCGTGTAATTTTCCTGCCAGGTTTTTTTTCGATGGCAGAATTGCCTCAACTAATTAAAGTACATAATTAAAATTCAAGTTAAATGCGACAATCTCGACACCACCCGGAAACTGCTCATCATCGTTATTTACTTTGCAAAAACACCACGGTTCAAAATTATCGAAAACGACCACAAGTGTGGGAAGGTTCTCAATTGAATTAATCTGTTTATCTGATTGCAATGTGGCAATTAATTACTTGACTGCACTCATTACGTGAACGTTAATTCGATGGGAAGCCGCTAATGGAGGTGGATGGGCACTGTAAATGGTCAATTGAGTTCGGGTGAAAAATTTGGAATTTGATTTCGATTATTGCTTTGCTTCTTGGACTTATTTTACCAGAACTATCGCAGAAATAATTCAAGGAATGTCTCCTCTGTGTCTGGACCTTATAAAAAAAATAGAAACGAGATCCAAGTGGCTAAAATACATTATTTATCGGCAAAGCTTCGTTTAAAAAGATAAACAGAATTAATATTAATTAAAACTGCATCCTTTAAGCCCAGGATGTCATTACAGAAACGGAAACAACAACAGCGAAAACATGTAAAAGCTCTGTGTAGGAAGAAATCGATTCGAACTTTGCGAGGAAATAAATAATAAATATAGCGTCAATGACGTTAAAATACTCCAAGCTTATAAAGGAAGAGGAAGAAATAAAGAATTATTCCATAAACAATTCTGTGAATATTGGAATTGCACGAGTAAGCACTTTCCGGTATAAATATTGTTACGATGATCGGTGATTAAAAATCGGCGTGGGTAAAACTTTGTCCGAACTTCACTTGTTGGTTGAGATTGACTCGTTCCTCTATGTGGCCTCTATTTAAACCCATACTTAACGTCTAGATGTTCCGCGATCGAGGTCTTTCTGGAATACCAATCGCGATCTCCGCTTCCAGGCTTTTCTTTAGCGGTCGCCGCCGACCGACGATGAGTCATCCATCATCGCCGTACATACGTGCAAAACCAATTTATAAATTTATTTTTTATATAGTGAGTTTTAATTTTTCAATACAAAATACTATACACTTAAACTTATTAACCATTGACCCCTTTATTCTATTTTCAGCGCTTGAACCCCATGTCCGCGTCCACGCCCTTTCTGAAACAAAAATAACCACTTCGCCTCCGTCAAAGAAAATTATGACGCGTCCCATGCCTTACCCACGACAACTACATTACCGAGCAAATCCACATCTAAGGAACGGACCATTAAGGAAAGTTGTGTGGGTCACACTGCTTATACTTGAAAATGAACTTTGTACGGTAAAGGCCGGTTGTGTTCCAATTTTTGTCTAGAACAGAGGCGGAGTCGAGTGATTAATAATATTAAAGTGTGGATATTGCTGATGCAAATTTTATGGGTTCTCAGCTGGGTGTACCTATGTCATCGTAAAAGTGGTCGGCGAGAGTAAGTACGGCGGCCGAGACGAAAAGAGAACGTAATGGCGCTGGTTTGGTAGCTATTGTACGCTAGGTCATTGGCTGCTCTCCACCAGGGTCGTTCTTGGCGTCTAATGTGGGTCGACCGGCGTGGATTTGGCACAATTGGCGAAAAGGGATTGCATAACCAGATTTGTGCATTAATTAATTCGTAATCATGAGTGTGGTAGCCCATAACCATCGTGTGACGTCACATGTTTAAGGATTAATTTTACTTGCAGTAACCAGTACCGAGATTATGATGTGAGTTTGTTTCTACCAGATGGTGCCCAACCGTAACGAGATTTCGAATATGTGTTTGCGGAAAAAGAATTTCGTATTTTTGGCTATATATAGGTCCAGGGGTGCGTCTTGGCTCCCTTGCCATTCTTACAATTTAGTAATGATCGCGACTAGAATATTATTTTTAATACTAAATTTATTTCCTTCACGAAATTTATGTACAACTTATCGCCGACTTTGAATGATGATAGGAAGTTTTACTTACAAAAATAAACCGTAGTATATTACACAAATATCCTATCTCTTGAAAGTAAAAAAAGTGCTTTGACAATGCCGTTATTATACTCGAAATGTAATAATAAAAAGAAAGGACATTTCAAACAATATAAATTTAAATCATGTTTCTAAGCAACATGATCAGCGAGAGATAAACTTTTTGCATCAAAATAATTCTTGACATTGACAAATTTTTAAAATATTCCAAAAATGGCCGTATTTCATTTTGGTGATTCTGTAAAAGTGGCTGGAACCTTCTAGGAAATGTTTCCAAAAATGACTTCTGCCAATTGAAATCGAAAAACAAATGTCTTTTGATGATTTCCGAAATTGCTCAGAAAAAAAATCAAAAATTTTAGAAGTGTCCTAAACAACCACACAAAATACTTGGATACAGATATCGACGAGTTATTTTGAAAAACAACCTGTCTATGGCCTCAGAGCAAGATTTTCAAAATTTTCGGTTTCAAAAATCAATTTTTTTTATATTTCAACAATCGCCAGATATTATTTTAATAATTCTAGAAAAGCGGTTGGAATTTTCCAAGCAATGTTGCTGAAAATGATTTCTAAAGTCTAAATCAGTAACAAAGATGCTTTTAAATAATTTTCAAAATTGTTCGGCTTAAAATACTCTTTCACAAAAAATCTGAAATATAAATCTCAATAACCTAATTCGAAAAATATAGGTCGACCCAAACCAAGATTTTCGAAAAATGGTTAAAATTTTCGAAAAAATGGACCCGAAAATTAACTTCCGCAAGTCTAAATCAACAAAAAAAGTGTTTAAATAATTTCCGAAAATGCTCAGAAAATAGTCAAAAATTTCATAATGAAGAAGTTATTGGAAATAAGAGCTTTCGACAAAGTTGGCTTAAACTATTTGTACACAAAAAAATCTGAGATATAAATTTCGACAAGCTAACTCGAAAAACATAGCTTGAATAAGTTGACCCAAATTCAGATTTTCGAAATTTTCGATTTCAGAATAAATTTTTTTAAATTTTCGAAAAAATGAAGTCAAAAATTAACTGCAAGTCGAAATCAACAAAAAAGTCTTTAATTAACTTCTAAAACTGCTCAAACAAGTCAAAAATTTCAGAAATGGTCACACAAAACTTTTGGATACAGATATCGACGAGTTGTTTTGAAAAACATAACCTGTTTATGGCCTCAGAGCAAGATTTTCGAAATTTTCGGTTTCAAAAATTAGATTTTTAAAATATCTCAAAAATAGTCATATGTTATTTTAGTGATTCTAGAAAAGTGGTTGGAATTTCTAACAAATGTTACTGAAAATGATTTATTAAGTCTAAATCAGGAAAAACATGTTTTTAAGTAATTTTTAAAACTCGGAAAATAATCAAAACTTTCTTATAGGGAGCGTGATTGGAAACATGAGCTTTAGACAAAGTTGGCTTAAAATATTTGTACACAAAAAATCTCGACAAGCTAATTCGAAAAACATGGCTTGAGTAAGTGGTTTCAAACCAAAATTGACGATTTCAGAAAAATGGTTAAAATTTTCGAAAAAATGAAGGCGAAAATTAACTACTGTAAGTCAAAATCAACAAAAAAATTGTCGTTAAGTAATTTTCGAAAGTGTTTGAAAAATACTCAAAAATTTCAAAAAGAATTGGCTTAAATTTCGAACACAAAAAAATCTAAGATATAAATCACGACAAGTTAATTCGAAAAACATAGCTTGAGTAAATGGGGCCAAGCCAAAGTTTTCGAAATTTTCGATTTCAAAATCAAACTTTCAAAATAAACCAAAATTTTGCATATTTCATCTAGACGATTCTGGAAAAATGGTTAAAATTTCGAAAAAATGAAGCAGAAAATTGACTTCTCCAAGTCAAAATCAACGAAAAAAAATGTGTTTAAGTCACTTTCGAAAGTGCTCGAAAAAATATCAAAAGTTTCAAAAAAGCGGGAGTAATGAAAATTCGAGCTTTTTGCCAAAATTAACTTGAATTACATAAAAAATTTGGGATATAAATCGTACATAATTAACAAAGCTAATTTGAAAAACCTGACCTCTTGATGGACTCAGTCCATTTTCGAAATTTTCGGTTACAAATTAAAGTTTCAAAAAGTTTTGAAAAGTTGAATAAATTTTGGAAAAATGATGGAAATTTTCGAAGAAATGAAGCCAATTTTTACCAGTGGAATTTCCAATCAACAAAAAAATCTCTTTGGGTAATTATTTTCGAAAGTGCTCGAAAAAAGCTCAAAAAATTCATAACAGGGGGAAGGTCGAAAATTTAAGGCTTTTGTCAACAAATGCACAAAAAAATCAGAGGTATAGTATAAATATTGACGAGCTGATTTGAAAAACATGTACTGTTTGTGGTCCCAAATCGAGATTTTCGAAATTTTCCGTGTCAAAATCAAATTTATAAAATTTTCCAAAAATGACAATAATTTTCTAAAAAATCTACCCGAGAATGACTTCTGCAAGTCAAAATCAATAAATAATTGTTTTGCTAAAATGTTTCATATTTCGAACTGGTAATTCCGAGAAAATATTTAGTTGAAATCATCGAAAAAACGAAACCGAAAATTAACTTCTGCAAGTCGAAATCAACAAAAAAATTGTGTTTAAGTAATTTTCGAAAGTGCTTGAAAAATAGTCAAAAATTTCAAAAAAAAAAAAATCTGATATATAAATCGCGACAAGCTCACATATCTTTAGAAAATGGACCTAACAAGATTTTCGAAATTTTCGATTTCAAAATTAAACTTTCAAAACAAACCAAAATTTTGCCATTCTGGAAAAATAGTTAAAATTTTTGGAAAAATAAAGCCAAAAATTAACTACTTAAGTCGAGATCAAATCGTAGCTAATTAACAAAGCTAATTCGAAAAACTTCGTCTCTTGATGGATCCAGACCATTTTCGAAATATTCGGTTACAAATCAAATTTTTAAAATGTTTCAAAAATTGAACAGATTCGGGAAAATTCACAAAAATGAAGCGGATATTTACTCCTGCAAGTTTCAATCAACAAAAAATCTCTTTAGGTAATTTTCAAAAGTGCTCGAAAAAAGGTCAAGAAATTCATAAGCGGGCGGCGATCGAAAATGCAAGCTTTTGCCAAAAATTCCACAAAAAATCAGGGATATACATATCGACGAGCTGATTTGAAAAGATGTAATATTTGTGGTCCCAAATCGAGATTTTCGAAATTTTCGGTTTCAAAATCAAATTTTTAAAATTGTTCAAAAATGACATTTCATTTTAATGATCCAGGAGTTTTCTAAAAAAATGTAACCGAGAATGACTTCTGCAATTCAAAATCAATAAATAATTGTTTTGCAAAAGTATGTTCATTTTCGAAAGTGCTTGGTAAAAGGTCAAAAATTTCAAAAAAGGTAAACTCAGATTAAAACGTACAAAAAATTCTGGGATATAAATCTGGACGAGCTAATTGGGAAAACGCAGCCTGTTGATCATGACCAAGATTATCGATACTTATGATTTCAAAATCAAATTTTAAAAAATCCCAAAATTGTTCCATATTTTGACTTGGCAATTTCGGGAAAATGGTCGAAATTTTCGAAAAAATTAAACTGAAAAGTAACTTCTGCAAGTTGAAATTAATAAATCCTTCAAAATATTGTTTTAAAAATTGAGAAACAAAAGCAAAAAAAGTAAGAAAACCAAGAATTAAAATATCCAAAAATTATAAAAACAAAAAAATAAAAATGACCTGACATAACCTGACCCAACTCAAACTGAGCAGACCTAAAAATCGAAAAATTTAAAATCTGAAAAATAAAAACTCGAGCAATTGAAAAATGTAAAAATTCAAAAATAGGAACAATAAATCGGAAAACTCATAAATTAAAAATCGACAAAATGAAAAATTCAAAAAACAAAATATCGAAAAATTGAAAAAGGCAAAAATTAAAATATATACCTATGAAATGTACGGAAAATTGCAACATCAAGAAACCTAAGGATTAAATTATTGAAAAATCGGAAAAATCTAAAAACTGAAAATCGATAAATAGAAAACTTCAGAAGTAGAAAAATTCAAAAGTAAATAATAAAAATCGAAAAATTTGAAATCGGGATACCTAATGTGACAAATTAAGAAAACTAGAATTAAAATACCCAAAAATTGTAAAAACAAAAAAATGCAAAAAGGCCTCACCTGACCTGACCTAACCCGACCTGAACGGATTTGACTTGATCTAAAAATTCGAAAAATTTAAAATCCAAAAATAAAAAAAATTTAAAACCGAGAATTCAAAAACAAAGATGCTAAAATTTGAAAAATTGAAAAAAAAACAAAATTTAAAACATCCAAAAACCGAGCAATTGAAAAATCAAAAAATTGAAAAATAGGAACGGAAAATTGGTAAATTGAAAACCTAAAACTCAAGAACTTGAAAAATTCAAAAGCCAAAATATCGACAAACTGAAAAAGGTAAAATTTAAAACACCTATAAATGGTAAAAACGAAAATTTGCAAAATCAAGAAATCTGAGGATGAAATTATGGAAAAATCGGAATAATCTATTTTCAATTTCAAAATCAAATTTTAAAAAATCCCAGAACTGTCCCATATTTTGACTTGGCAATTCCGGGAAAATGGTTGAAATTTTCGAAAAAATTAAACTGAAATGTAACTTCTGCAAGTCGAAATCAATAAATCCTTCAAAATATTGCCCTTTTTTAAATTTAAATCGTGATCGGCGAAAATAAAATAAATATTAATACTTTCAGTGCATAAAATATCAGTATAAAATTAAACGTCATAAGTTAAATAATGTTGCGACGTTAAATAGTATTTATCGTGCAAAATTTTTTGGTAACGTCATCAAATTGTTGGTGGGGATGGTCAGGTAAATTTTGGTTAGCCTACATGATATTTCTAATATAAATATAAAGTGCAATCAAAATAGGAAATAACACACACAAATTATATGGTTGTAACGCAACCATTAAAAAATGAAAAAATCAAAACATATTTTTCAAGTGTCGTATAATTTATTAATTAAAAAAAATAGTCCACATCTCTTCAGTGAAATTTCTTTCGTGGTAACTGATGTAGTAAATTACATTTTAATGACAAACAACTATTATAAATTAAATACCACTTACTAGCTAATTCATTTATTTTGTTTATTGTGGTACGTGATTTCTCCACTCAATCATAAACCTTTTTGCACGTCAAAAAAGCTTCCTTCATTTTCTAAAAGTGCTGATTTAATTTTATTACGCCACTGTTGCATGTAGTAATAATTCTTTTTATATATAAATTCTGTGTCAAACATAAAAGAAAGCTATATTAAAAAAAATGTTGTTAGAAGCGGACGTGTTTATTATTTGTCAGCAATAAATCAGCTATGAGAGTAAAAATTACGTAAGTATTACAGAGATATAAGTATACATTTTCACGGACCGGAGTTAAAATCAAATTATGTTGTCGTTTACCTGGATTGTGGCGGCGTGAAGCTCTTAAACCTTTTAAGGCGCAATTACAATAACAGTTATTTGTCGGATCGGTCACCACTGTATAACTTATAAGTATTTTGTAACTAGATTTTGAATTGTCCGTGAATTACGCTTAATCCAAATCGACTCAATTCAGCCCCGAATTTGGCCTGGCATTCGGCCATTTCCAACGTAGATCCGTCCATCCACCCCATTAGCGGCTTCCCATCGAATTAACGTCCTCGTAATGAACGCAGGCAAGCAGCTAATTGCCATATTGCAGTCACAGATATCCAGAATTAATTCAATCGGATAGTCTCGGATTTAATAAAGGCAGCTTTCCCACGAGCACACGTGTTCGATCTTATAATAAAATTTACAACCGCCTCTAACATAAACGAGAAATTCCCGGAAACTGGCCAAGACAAGAAAACGAAACTTTAAATAACCGACTCGTTCGTTAACTTATACTTACAAATAAATTATTATGGTTTGGCTAGTCAGGCGAAACCTTCGGGTTCAGCGCTTCACTCCTCATCGCAGTCTCCGCGGAACCTCCGTTTCCTCGTGAGAAAACCATTAGAAATCCGCTCGATCCTGAACCCTGGCTCACTCGGTCAAGCCGATAAATTATAACCAGCGGCGTAACTCGGGGGGAGGGGGGCATAGCGGAGTTTATGTTTGAATTTGTTGAATTATGAGGCGAATGTTTTAGAATCAGAATTAAAACTCGAACTAATAGGCACAAAATTGCCTTTCTGATTTTGCAACTGTTTCAGTAACTAATTTGTCGTTGTTATTAAGGAAATGATGGTGATATAATAAATATAATAGGTAGGTACAATTTAACAAACATTCTGAAAAAAATCAAACATTAGATTCTAGAAACAAATTATAAAGTCATTGATATGTGTATTTTAAAAGCAATTCCATTCCAAGGCTTGTGTTTGAGGCATATTTCTGGATAATTTAAAAACAACTTTTTTTATATTTTATTCACCTTAAAATTAGGTTGAAAAATAGAAGAATTTGAAAATGAATTTTCCCTTCATATTTTCATAACTCCTAGAGCACGAAAAATTAGGTCGCCCGTTTTTTATGTCGATTTTTAATAAACAAACAAACTCCGAAACTACTAGACCGATCATTGTCAAATTTTAGATGTAGGTATGTTAGAAATATCGTGTAGATGCTAAAACGCTAACCAAAATTTGTGTAATCATCCCCACCAACAATTTTATGACGTCATACCAAAATTGTGCTTATTAAATTTCATAAAATAACATACTTTTGTAGTGGTGGTTTATGAATCCGCTTTGAATATTTACACTGTGCATCCAAATTTTCTCAAAAAAATCAAATTAGGTTATTACATTTTATAGCAATATAAGAGCAATCCAACAATCAAAAAGCGCGTTGGTGATACAGCCGAAATAATACCGCAAAGCACGTGGAGGTCACCGGTTCCATTTCCCATTGAGTCACTTTCTTTTTTCTTACGCTATTACTGGTATCATTTTTGTTTTTAACTTATATGAGTCATAAAAAAACCCAAAATCACATTTTGTTTTTTCGAAAAATCTTTGTTGGACTGGTTAGATTAGTGAGGGAAGTTCTGACTAAATAACTGGAGGCCATTTTCCTTTTCTTACTTAGAGACAAAGACAAAAAATAATTTATGTTCCTGAATTGTCAATACATCAATCTAGTTTAAAACGTTACAAGTCAAACTGAATCACAGGGTATATTTCAAAAAAATATATAATGGCTAAAAAAAACTAATGCCTCCCAAAAAATTTTAATTATGTATGCCAAAGATCACATTAAAAGCTAAATTTGAAGGAATGATTTCAACTTTTTTCGGAAATAACAGTCAACTTTTTTCACATATACAGGGTGAATCATTAAAAGCGCAGTGGTCGATATCTCATTAATTACAAAAAGTAGGAAAATAGTTGAAAACCATTTTTTTTCCAAAAAACCCAACACGAATAAAAACACCATTAAAAAAAACTCATTAAATTACATTTTTTTCACATTTCAATAACCTAAAATAAAAAAAAATATTTCCTTGAAAAATTGTTTTTTAAGTTGAACGTTTCTTTCAGTAGCATATATTAAAATTATTTTCTACTATACAGAGTCTTTTGATTTTGAGGCATCGCTTTTTTTTAAATAGAACACCTTCAATATTTTTATATATTCTCTTAGCCTCTTTCCTAGTTATGTAATCATTGTTTATTTTTGAAATTCCTATTCAATGTTGCCATGTTATTCCATTTTTAGCATTGCGAGTTTTCCCAAAAAAATCGCAAGAATTTTGATTTTAAGCTTTGTGAGGTGGACGCTTTATTTTGGTGTCCATTAAACAAACTTTAAATATCTCAGGTCTTTAAAAAAATGTACAAAATTGCGTTATGTCTTCTAAAAAAGTACTTGTATTTGAAAATTGTAATAATTTAAAATTTTTAGAATCCCTCTGTATAACAAGACACAATTTTATTTACACCACAAAGTATTGTATCACAAATTTTAAAAATAACGCAATTGTGATTTTTTCTGAACATTTCCTTTGGTAAAAAATTTCGAAAATATTACAGTAACGTGGCAACGCTGCAATGGAAATCGAAAAAATCGTGGTTGTAAAGCCTAAAAAATACCAATTAGAATATGTAAAAATATACAGGCTCTTCTATTTGAAAAAAACAAATTGTGTGGTTGAAAGTAATTAGTTGCTCACCCTGTATATATTGTTTGAGCTTATCTTGTAGCTATTTTTCTCTCTACAATGATGTGGTTGTTTTGGTATTTTGATGTGTGAAAAAAAGAAAAGATAAATTAGCATGAGAAAATTTGACATTTAACATTATTTCCAAAATTTAACAAAAATACAATATCTAAAAAGAAGTCTTAATCAATATCAGTGAGACCTGTTGAACATAATTATTCTATTCGTATCTCCTTGAATCACTTTGAAAAATTTAATCACTGTGCGAAGTGTTCTCATCCGAACACTGTTCTTTATTTAACTAGTTAAAAGAAGAGTGTTCGGATGAGAAGAGTAACATAATCAAGATCGAACGTCATAAAATCATTTGAACTCTTTAATTATCTCATTTTGTAATATACTTTTATTTTTACTTCCCGAGCGTAAGCAAAGGAAGTATTGTAATCGAGTCCGTCGGCCGACTCTCTACTTTTACGTTTTCTCGATCTTTCATGACCCCTTGAACACGAAGAAATAGGTCTCCCATTTCCGTCTGTCTGTCCGTCTGTCCGTCCGTCTGTCCGTCCGTCTGTCCGTCCGTCTGTCCGTCCGTCTGTCCGTCTGTCCGTCTGTTGTCCCGGATTTTATTAGACAGATAATCTCCGAAAGTACTCGACCGATTGTTGTGAAATTTTGTACTTATATTAAGAATATCATGTAGATGGTAAAACGCTAACCAAAATTTGTCTAATCATCTCCACCACTAATGCGATGACGTCACTTCAAAATTGTACATAGTAAATGGGTTTTCAATTGTATAAAATAACATAGTCCTACACATGTAGTTTACAACTCTGAATCGACTTTTCACCCGAAACGTCCAGATTTTTGGAAAAAAAATCAAAATTATATAACAACATTTTGAAATTTAATTTTTAATCTGCTAACCAGAATTCTTTGAAATGTTGCAGATGTTTTAAGGCTATAAAGAGCATCATAAATCTTTAGTCAAAAAATATTTGCTTATCCCCTCCAAAAACTTGATGACGTCAGCTCAAAAGTTTGCGGAATAAATTATATCTAAAATGTACAAAATATGATGAGTCTGTACTTGTGATCTATCACTCCATTCATATTTTTTGGATTTGCATATACAGGGTGACTCAAAAAAATTAATGAATGCGTAAATTTATTTTACTGATTTACTCAGGAACTACAAAACCGAATGCTCTGAAATCTTGCAGATGTTTTAAGGTCATAAAGAGCATAATAAATGTTTAGTCAAAATATATTTGCTTATCCCCTCCAAAAACTTGATGACGTCAGCTCAAAAGTTTGTGGAATAAATCATATCTAAAATGTACAAAATATGATGAGCCTGTACTTGTGATCTATCACTCCATTCATATTTTTTGGATTTGCATATACAGGGTGACTCAAAAAAATTAATGAATGCGTAAATATACTTTATTGATTTAATCAGGAACTACAAAACCGAATGCTCTGAAATCTTGCAGATGTTTTAAGGTCATAAAGAGCATAATAAATGTTTAGTCAAAATATATTTGCTTATCCCCTCCAAAAACTTGATGACGTCAGCTCGAAAATTTGCCGAATAAATCATATCTAAAATGTACAAAATATGATCAGTCTGTACTTGTGATCTATCACTCCATTCATATTTTTTGGATTTGCATATACAGGGTGATTCAAGAAAATAAATGAAAGCGTAAATTTATTTTACTGATTTACTCAGGAACTACAAAACCGAATGCTTCGAAATCTTGAAGATATTTTAAAATTATCATAAGCATGGTAAATTTTTGATCAAAACGTATTTGGTCGTCCCCCCTAAAAAATTTATGATGTCACCACAAAATGTTGCTGAAAAAATCCTATCTAAAATGTACAAAATATGGTGAGTCTCTTCTTGTGATTTATCATTCCTTTCAAATTTTTTCGATTTGCATATACAGGGTGACTCAAAAAAATTAATGAATGCGTAAATTTATTTTATTGACTTAATCAGGAACTACAAAACCGAATGCTTTGAAATCTTGCAGATGTTTTAAGGTTATAAAGAGCATAATAAATTTTTAGTCAAAATATATTTGGTTATCTTTTACAAAAAACTGATGACGTCAGCTCAAAAGTTTGCCGAATAAATCGTATCTAAAATGTACAAAATATGATGAGTCTGTACTTGTGATTTATCATTCCATTCATATTTTTGGGTTTGCATATGCAGGGTGACTCAAAAAAATTAATGAAGGCGTGAATTTATTTTATCGATTTAATCAGGAATTACAAAACCGAATGCTTTGAAATCTTGGGAATATTTTAAAGTTATTATAAGCATGGTAAACTTTTGTTCAAAATGTATTTGTTCATCCCTCCTAAAAAATTTGATGACGTCACCCTTAAATTTTGCTGAATAAATCCCATCTAAAATGCAAAAAATATGATGAGTTTGTACTTGTGATTTATCATTCCATTCATATTTTCTAGATTTTCTTAAGAGGTGATTAAATTAAAGGCAACACTTATTATTAGTATTACACCCCAACCAACCCAATTTGGTAGACACAAAATTTGTTAAAGGAAAAACTCGGTTGAAACATAAGGGTAGCACGCTTATTTACATCGACTTTAACATTACAGACCTGCATTTGTTTTATGCGCTCACTTGGTTCCGCGAATGTGAAATAGACATGTTTATAATCAACCAATTGTGAATTTCACCGTCAAGAATTAAAATAAAACCCAATGTTTTATATAATAAGCGGAAGTCGAAGCAATAAAACCGATGGTCGTTTTGTTTACAGTTTCTCTGTTTGACTCTCACGTATGCTGTTACGCCTGTCATCTTAAATTAAGAATATTTATACATACACGATTTTCAGTTGCCTCTGATACGTAGGTATACGTGAGTAAATTGTTTCGTTATTTTATTGATTATTACAAATCAATATTCAAAACGACCCAATTCATTTTCCCGAAAATTTGAGAATATAATAATTTTATTCTTAGTATTACACTACATCTATCCCAACTGATATACGTGTCCTTGCAAAAATGTTGATGACGTCATCGCAATTTTTTTTTTTAAATTCCCAATACAAAAATGTAATGAGAAAAAAAACACAATAGGCATGCAGTCGTCAAGTTTCCGACAGCTAGGGAAGTACTGTCTAAACTCTTTAGACCAATTTTTTATTAGATATTTTTAAGTATGTTTCTTCAAATATTTGTCATTTTTTCATTTTTCAATTAAATATGAAAATGGTGGTTCAATTACATCAAATACAGGTAAAAACTACATATTTAAATTTGTAAAGCACATAATCAGTGTACCACATATCAAAATGAATCACCCGGTATATACTAGGAAATGAAAAAAATTATTGCATAAAATTTAAAGTATCTAAAAAAAAATAAATTCTTCGAAAAACAATGTATCAAAGTATAGTTTAAAACCTAACGACGAAAACCATAATATTTTAATATACAGGGTCTTTAATAAATATATAAAACGTCACAGTTTTCAAAATATCGATGTTTTACTGTTTTTAAATACAACGCTCGGTATTTTATTATACCGGTATATCAGTGTGTCTCTTAAAAAAGTAAAAAACCGCATTCACTGTTAATTTTAAATATACAAAATACTTATCAAAAAAATAAGAGAACAAAAAAACAGAATAAGATGCGTTAATAAAATACAGAGCGTTCTATTTGAAAAAACTAAAATATCGATATTTGAAAATTGTAATAAATTAATTTTTTATAGGCACTCTGTATAATATAATAACGCTCAGTTTTATTTATATCATAAAACATTGTACCACAGATTTTAAAAATAACTCATTTGTGATTTTTTGTGGATCCTTCTATTGGTAAAAAATTTCTACAACATTGGAATAACGTGACAACGTCGCAATTTAAAAATAAATTCTGAATCTTATTAAAAAATATCCTGATTTAATAATTCTGCTAAGACTTCTCATTCGAACACTCTCTTTATTTAACTAAACAGAGTGTTCGGATGAGAAGAGTAGTACAATCAGAGTCAGACGTCATAAAATCGTTTGAACTGTTTAATTATCTGACTTTGTAACATAATTTTACTCTTTATTAAACATTTTTGAATCGTATTTCGAATACTTTTTTTTTTATTTACATTTTTTTCTTTTTCGATTATCAATGAAAATATTGTCTCGACTGCATTAATTGTATTTATTGAGTACATCCTAAATGATGTTTTTTGAATAGAATTTAAAACAACTAGTTGGCTCTAAATAGAAAAAATCCTGAAGTGATGGAAAAGGTACTTTCGTCCTTATATAAATAACAGGAACAAAATTTTATCATTTTGTAAGATATTTATTTGGTTTTTTTTTTCAAGTTAACATTCTACATATTTTTACAGTGAAATATCCTTTCATAACAAAATAATAATAAATAAAATCAAAGTGGATTCATAAACCACAAGTACAGGAATATGTTACTTCATACAATTTAAATAACATTACTTAGCAAAATTTGAGGTGATGTCATCAAATTGTTTGTGGTGATGATTAGACAAATTTTGGTTATAGCTCTACCATCTACATCTACATCTATTCGCTACAAACGTACAAAATTTGACAATAATTGGCGCGGTAGTTTCAAAGATTAATTATCTGTCTAATGTTAAAAAAAATAACTTCGCAATATTTAAATTTGGATCTCTGGACCTTTTTTTATCTTCTTTATATACAGTGACTAAATTTGTTAATTTTCTCACATTTTTCAAAATGCATACCTGCATTTCCAAAAAATAATTCCAAAAACATATGGATATAAATAAACCTCAACTAATCTAGGAATTTTTAAAAATGGTAGACTTGCGAACCTTTAAATCCGACTTTTTTCTATAAAAATGCAAATCTTTTGCGAACCTAGAATCTAAATCTATAAAAATATGTAAAAAATTCCATTTAAAAGACACTCTGTATATGACGACCGCAGAATATTTATAGAGCCTTCAGGTTTACAGGAAGCGTTAAAAATGAGAAATGGTACACGAAAGACAAATTTTTCTCTCTAGAGAGAAAAGGTCAAACTTTCGAGCCTTAATAATGGCGCCACATTACTCACGTCGCGTTTACACGCACTCGTTTTCTAACACGTATTTCCAGAACAGCGTACTTCCGAGTAAATCCAAATGCAAGCAACAATTTTGACGTTTATCAGTTTCACAGAACATGACTCCGACCCCCATTTGACCCCCATTCCGCGTTTCCAGCACCGCCTATGCTTACATAACTGCATAAGAACTGCTTATCTGAAAACGAGGCGGCGGTTTGCGACTCTCCACCGCACTGATTTATAGAGTTTCGCCGCCAGTAATTAATAATTATTTAATTTACGGACCATCACCCGTTAAATTATTGGTTTTGGAATATCCAGCGAAAACGTCTAATCCGTCCTTCTTTGTCGCTAATTTGCCACGGCTTTTTTTGCCGAGCAGTGCGTGATTGAAGCTGAAAATCGACCGTGGAACTTATTAAAAACGTGTAGTCTCTACAAGGCTATAAAAGCAAAGATTTTTTTGTGTTAACAGTTGTTGATTATCACTGCTTTTTTGCCGATCATTAAAATGCTCCAATAGCATTCTTCGTTCGACTTTGGGCTTTTTGCTCGGGTGAGTACATGATGAAGCTGTTCATAATTCCATGTGAAGACGCAGATGCGGGAGAAGTCGGCTCGGAATCAGATCAATTAATTACGTTTTGGTGTCCTTGTAAAGGATAAGGTGAGGGTTATTTGTTTGCTTGAATGCGGGCTCTGGAGTCTGAATGTGTCCAAAGAAATTGCGTTACCTGGGTCGGTGTTACTCAATTAGAGGTCTTGGAGGCCGCAGGCAGTAAACAACAACAGCACAGTTCTCGGGCTCGAAGGAAATAGTACGTAAATAAATAAACAGAGTGTCTGTAAACAGTGACACATGAGTGATGAATAGGAAATGTGACGCTGAACAGTTTTATGGAGGAAATTTCTTGCTAGAAACCGTTAACAAGAGAACTTTTCGAAGAACATGAAAAGGGATGTGTATAAAAGGAACAGAAAAAATTACCCCTTTACAACCATCGCACTAAAACTACTAAAACTAAAATCCGGGCAGCTCCGAAATCATAACTGCAATTTATTATTATTTTTTTTTATTTAGTCCAAAAATGTCTGAAAATTTTACTAAATAATGTCTAAAATGCACAAAATACTATACATTTATGGTTTATCAATCTTTTCGTAATATTTTCTATATCTATATGCTTTTTATTCGACCTCTCTTGTTTATACCGTTTTTTCGCCTTTTTATTTCCTTTTTGATCAGATCAGGTCAGGTCAGGTCAGATCAGGTCAGGTCAGGTCAGGTCAGTTTATTGTTAGTTTTTTGTGATCATTTTTTAGTGCGTTTTTAGTCACGTTTTTTGACCTTCCCCCTTTTTTAATCGCCTTCTTTCCGTCTTTTTTTCGACTTTTTCAATCGCGTTTTTTATTGATTTTTTGTGGCTTTTTTATGTTTCTTTTGGTCAGGTCAGATATTTAACATCTTTTTATTCGTCCTTTGGTTTGGTGCTTTTCACTTTTTTTTTACTTGCGTTTTTTGTTCTTCAAATCAAGTCAGACCAGGCTAGGTCCGATCAGGTTAGATTTTTATTTCATCTCTCTTTTTTTGTAGCGTTTTTTCGCTTTTTATTTTGTTGGTTTCTTCGACGCTTATTTTTAGTTGCATTTTTGTTTGTTTGTTTTTTGTGGCCATTCTTTATTATGTTTTTTGATCACTGTTTCTTTGCCCTCCTTTTTATTTCCCGAGCTTGAGCAAAGGAAGTATTGTAATCGAGTCCGTCGACCGACTCTCTACTTCTACGTTTTCTCGACCTTTCATGACCCCTACAGTATGAAGAAATAGGTCTCCCATTTCCGTCTGTCTGTCCGTCTGTCCGTCTCTCTCTGTGTCTGTCTGTCTCTCTGTCCGTCTGTCTGCCCGTCCGTCCGGCTGCCGTATTGGATTTTTATTAGACAGATAATCTCCGAAAATCCTGGGCCGATTGTTGTAAAATTTTGTATTTATATTAAAAATATCATGTAGATGGTAAAACACTAACCAAAATTTGTCTAATCATCCCCACCAATAATGTGATGACGTCACTTCAAAATTATACACAGTAAATGGGTTTCAAATTGTATAAAATAACATAGTGCTACACATGTAGTTTATGATTCCGTGTTGAGTTTTTACCCGAAACGTTCAAATTTTTGGAATCTGCTAAACCGAATACGATGAAATCTTGCAGGTATTTTAAGGTTATAAAGAGCATAATAAATTTCAAAATATATTTGCTTATCCTATCCAAAAAATTGAAGACGTCAGCTCAAAAGTTTGTCGAATGATAAATCCTTTCTAAAATGTACAAAATATGAAGAGTCTGTACCTACTTGTGATTTATCATTCCATTTATATTTTTTGGATTTGCATATACAGGGTAACTCAAAAAAATTACTGAATGCGTGAATTTATTTTATTTATTTAATCAGGAACTACAAAACCGAATGCTTTGAAATCTTGGAGATGTTTTACAGTTATCATAAGCATGGTAAATTTTTAATTAAAATGTATTTGCTCATCCCCCCTAAAAAGTTGATGGCGTCACCCCAAAATTTTGCTGAATAAATCCTATCTAAAATGTACAAAATATGTTGAGTCTGTACTTGTGATTTATCAATCATTCCATTAATATTTTTTGGATTTGCGTATACAGGGTGACTAAAAAAAATCATTGTATTTCAGGAGCGAGGGAAACTCTGTCGAAACAACTTTCGGCCAATTTTTGTGCCCTTTTATTTATTGTTTGGACAGATCAAGTCAGATCAAGTCAGGTCAAATAAGGTCAGATTTTTATGTGACGTCCCTTTTTACAGCATTTTTCCGCCTTTTATTTTGTTTCTTTCTTCGTCGCTTTTTGTACTTATGATTACTTGCGTTTTTTTGTTCGTTTTTTTGGCCATTTTTTTATTGCGTTTTTGGTCATGGTTTTTTAGAATTTTTTTTCCCTAGCATTTTTTGTTGCTTTTTTGTGGCCTTTTTTGTTTCTATTTTGATCGTATTTTGTTCCCTTCCCTTTGTTTTTTTTTGAGCCTTTTTTTGTAGCCTTTATTCTGGCTTTTTTATCACTTCTATCGCCCTTTTTAAATTTTCTCTTTTATGGCCTTTTTCTCTAGCCGTTTGTAGTGCGTTTTTCTTATAAACTTTTTTGTCGTTTATCGGATTTTTGTGACCCTTTTGTCGCATTTTTGTCGGATTTTTCTCCTCTTAGTGTTAACCGCCCTTTTTTATTGCTTGTTGTCATTTTTTTTTTTTATTTTTTGTTAAAATAAATTGTTGTTGCTTCTTTGCTTCCCTCATTTATCCCTTTTTCGTTACTTTTTTTTTCGTTTGTTTTTAGCAGATTTTTTGTTTTTTCACTTTTTTGTCATTTTTCATACGGTGAATGGCTACTTTAATGTAAAATATGTCTCTCATTTCCGTCTGTCTGTCTGTCTATGTCGATTTTCTTAAACAGATAATCTCCGAAACTACGGAATCGATTGAGGTCAAATTTTATCTATATGTTAGGAATATCTTATATACAGTAAAACGCTAACCAAAATTTGTCTAATCTTCCTCACCCAAATGATGTGATGATGTCACCTCAAAATTTTTAGCAATAAATTTTGTATAAATTACATAAAATGAAAGTGTGGTTTATGAATCCGTCATGATTTTTCACCATAAACATCCGGATTAAAAAAAAACTAAATTATATAACCACGTTTTATAAGTTAATTTTGAAACTGTAAAACCGAATGCTCTGAATTTTTGCAGTAATTTATCCTTTTTCTCCTTCCAAGCATTGATGACGTCATCCCAAAAATGTCTCACTTGAAACATATGCATAACGTGCTACTTTACCTTCATTCTAACAGTATAACACATTGTTATTTTAAATTATAGTGGCCATCATAAAAAAAAATCGCAAAATCAATTTTTGTAATTTTTCGAAAAAGCTGGCTAATAAATAAAAAAATTATTCCAGGTGTTCCCTTCTAGCTGACTCACCCTGTATATAAAAAAATTGGGGTGATGATCACTTGTGCGCCACGGTTTGTTTAATCCATGTGGCAAATCTAATTCCCGAAAAGGTCATAGGATACCTCCTATAGGGGATTGATTATAAGGGTTTTCATATTAAAGTTTCATGAGTTTTCAGCACTACAGCGATAAAAACATCAGCAGATCTATTTTTATATCAAGTGTTTCTTATAAATTTGTAAAAAAAGTAATTTCTGAACAAACTGTTTCATTTTTTACAAGATTGATAGAAAATTTTAAAAGTAATAAAAATATATGCCAACAGGTTGACATTACATTTAACTTAATTCTAGGTGAATTTTAAACGAATAAAATTAAGATAAAATCTTTGTATTATTATAACGCTAGTAAAAAAATATTTTCATTTTGGATTATTATCCGTCAATTGATAACTCTGAATGCGGCAAGCAACAATTATTTGTGCTATTAACCCTTCAAATTATATGCAGATCTTTCTGACCGCTGCGCGCAAGTGTCCAGTGAGAATTTTCTGATCAGGGCGCGACTGATCCATGACCGAAAAATACTCCTTCACTTGTGAAAAATAACAATAATTTTTCGGGCTCTGAAATGTCGGAACTGATGATATATAACGCTTGTTATTATTATTATTACATAGTCTAAAGCATAATTTAAAAAATTCAATTGTATTAATATGAAAGTTTCCCAAAGAAGACAAAGAACTTCGCCGTGTCAGCACGAGTACAATGCATGCAAACATCCTCTGAACCGAAAAGATTTCCTTTGGAATAATTTTTATGTACTAAAATTTAAAAATTAAAAAATGTTTGCTACGAATAAGGCTACACGAAAAATGTTTACTTTTTAATATTTGAAAGATTTTATTGCCCACTGAAGTTAAATCGAAAATTTTTGTCAAACCAATATCTGTATAAATCTGAGATTTAAGATCTTTAATCCGCCTTTTTTACACGTTATTGTATGCATTTTTTGGTCCTTTGCGCCCTTAAAATTATTAGACTTGGACAAAACAAGTGACTTTGAAAATTTAAAATATATATATATCCATGTTTTAAAACTTTTTTTACTTTCTAAGAAACAGCAGTGGAAATGTCAAGGTAAAGGTGGCTTAAAGTTTTTCAAATGATGTCAACTTTGGCGCCAAACAATTAATTACATCTTGTAATTTTTCAATTATTCGCGATTACGTAAGTAATTATGAATCTTTCAAGCTATAACAAGAACATTATTATTTAGAAACTGAAATCAAAACAATAAGAAAGTGTGGTAAATGTCAAACACCAATGATATGAAGGAATACAGAAATTTATTGTTTGAAAAACTTAAATTTTTTTCTAATTTCTCTTCACGCCTACGTTCAAACAAAATTCTTAGTTATGTGGCTGTATTTTTTATTTAAAAAAAAACAGTAGGTAAATGAACAACCACAGCTTGCTTTCCAACTAGTAAGCTTGTCAAAAATAATTGAAAAAAAAAACGTCGACTTTAATTATTACATTAAAAGTATCGCTAAAAATTGCATACTTCTTCGATTTTTTTATCTGTCACATTTTAGTTACATTTCAATTTCATAAACAATAAGACAACTGTGGGTAAACGTCAAACACAAAATACACGAAAAATGTACATACATACATTCGAAAAACCTATAAAACAAGCCAAAACAATCCGCTGTGACCTTTTGTTTTCTGATTTTTTTTTCACCCATCGTCAAACAAAATTCTCATTTAATGGGCTAATTTTTACGTCAATGAACCACAACTTGCTTGTTAAAAATAATCATAAAAAAAATACATTGACTTTAAAAAATCTTGCCAAAAATCCATAACGTTCCAGTGTGTCGATATCGCAAAATCTTAAAATATCTATTCAAATCTTGTAAAGAAATGACAATTTTATTTTGCTGCTGCCACCTATACGCGTATAAAGAAACTGCCACGAGTGTGTGCCAAGAACTCTGAGATATCTGTAGAAATATAACGTGTAAAACTGGTTGCATAAAAACGCGCCTATTATTTCATAAATCCGCACAATCAAATCAGCACATCGTAATGTAACGATTTTGTGACGTCTTTTCCTACAACTTTATCCTCTTCACAAACCACCATTTATCATGCAAACAGATACGTTTATTCAAATATAACCGGGGTTATTGACGGTGTAGAATTTCGCTGAATACATTTTCATATCTCCGGTTTCGCAGGAAATTATACGGGCAATAGATCTCTTAAGCCTGCAATATTAGTGGTAAGATTTGCAAGCTGCGGTTTGAAATTATCGTAACCACAAAACCATAATGAAAAAACGCCAAGGCCGCGTAAAATAATGGGCATTTAGGGCTTACGTTGTTCCCATAACACGCTTCTACGAAAGAAAATCGTTAGTGTGTTTAAATGTTAATGTGTGCAGCATAAACATAACGGATATGGCGGTAATAGCGCTTGTACTAATATTTAGTTCCTGTATAGCAATAAAATCCCGTATAGACTTGACAAGCGAAATATTTTGCGTTTATAGCAGCCATAACTAAGACTGATATCGATGTAGAGATCTTAATTTTTTAAATATGCCTCAACTTTTCATCTACCGGTTTCAATTATTGGAAAAAGTGCACAATGCACTTAACCTACAACCTCCATATACCATAATGAGCGGATTTCAAACAGCTCCCATTCACAACAAACTTCAATAATTATAAAATTGCGCTTACAGTTATTTTCGAATTAAAGACGATTCGCATCGCAACAGTTACCTTCTAACATATATTACTCCCACCTTAATTAAAATGCATCATCTGCAATAAATAAGCGCGAAAATGTCTACCACCAACAAAGCGTGTGTCACATTAAATCCTTCTTTATACAGATATCACGTTACGTATAAAACGATTAATCCTTCCCATAATTAATAGTCCCGAAGCTACGTTTGATTTATAACAAATTATCGCAGCACACGCTACTTAGAGGCGAACGCTCAGTAAGTACCAACTGCACAACTTTTTTGCGCTGTAACAACTTCTGGTTTTGTTTCTGTTATAAAACATGACTGTTTATGCTTGTACAGAACAGTACTTACGCTAATGAGCGTCCGGGACGGGACGGATTGAGATGATGCAAGTGCTCCATTAAAATTGCGTTTTTACGGTTCTACGAACTGGACTTGGTGTAAGTTTGCGCTGAAATTACTCATTTCTGCATTTTAAAAAATAAATATTCAGTGGATTTTGAGATCACGCAACAAAACTTTCGGAAATTAAAAATTCTTTTAAAATTGTCACAATTGGCACGTAATTTCTTATTACGATCAATGTTATAACACTTTACAGAAGTCAAGAAAACGTTACGTATTTTTGGTTTATCTATTTTATTCACAAACGAATCTCAGTGAAGTGCTTTGTTTTAAGAAACCGCCATGGTTGATTAAAAATTCAAATGTCCCTCGGGACAGAACAAACAAAAATTCCACAACAAAATTTACACCCCTGAAACAAGAAAACATAAAAATTCATGAATAATTTACTGAACATGAACAAATCATTCGTCCAGAATAATATTTTTATTTTCACAGTTCACTGAGCTCAAAAATATAAAATTAAAAATCAGGAGGAAACCCGAAACGATGTAAATCACGATAAAGGTTCCAGGAATTATTTATAATAATAGCAAACAGTTCATTTAGAGTTATTCATAATGAACTTCCCTATGTCACCGAAGAATAATTAAATCAAGAAGTCCAGAAATATTCAGATTCCAATTTTTGATCTCAAAATTTATCGTGTTTTGGTTTGGCCAACTCTGGAAAAATGGTAAGAATTTTCGAAAAAATATAAAAAATACGTAACACTAAAGGCCCCCGAAATTTTTTCAAATTCTCTAAAAAAGACACTAACAAACGTGAGATTTTTTCGCATTTTATAAAAAAGTATCCCTAGAGTCCTTCGAATTCTTTCAGATTACCTAAAAAAAGACGCAAGGGGACCCCGAGATTCTTTCACATTTGAGAAAAAAAATAACCCGAAAGATCCTCAAGAATGTTTCAGATTCTCTAAAAAAGACACTAAGGGACCCTGAGATTCTTTAATTTCTATAAAAAAAGACGCCGGGGGATCCTGAGATTCTTTCTCATTTTGGATAAATTAAGACTAAGCGCCCCCGAAATTCGTTCAGATTCTCTAAAAAAGAAGAAAGTAGCAGTAAGGTCTCTCGAGATTATTTTAGATTCTTTCCCATTTTAGAAAAAAAAAATAACGCTAAAAGTGCCCGTGATTCTTTCAGATTTTATTAAAAAAGACGCTAGGGGACCCCGAAATTCTTTCGCATTAAGAAAAAATAACTCGAAAGATTCCCGAAATTCTTTCAAAATCTCTAAAATAGACACTAAGGGACCCTAAGTTTTTTTTTAGATTCTACGAAAAAAGACGCCAAGGGATCCTGTGATTCTTTCGTATTTTAGAAAAAAATAACAATAAAAGTTCCCGAGATTGTTTCAAACTCCTTTAAAAAAGACGCTAGGGGACCCTTAGATTCTTTGTCATTTTAGAAAAAAATTCTACGAAAGTCTCCCAAGATTCTTTAAAATTCTCTAAAAAACACACTATGGGATCAAGAGATTCTTTTACGTTTTATAAAAAAAAAGATTCCAGGGGATCCTGAGATTCTTTCGCATTAAAAAAAAAATAACACTAAAGGCCCCCGAAATTCGTTCAGATTCTCTAAAAAAGACATTAAGAGAGCCTGAGATTCTTTTAGATTTTATAAAAAAAGATGCCAGAGGATACTGAGATTCTTTCACATTTTAGAAAAAAGTAACACTCGCCTCCCTTCTGATCCTTGTAGATTCTTAAAAAAAAAGCCAGAGAATCCTGACATTCTTTCCCATTTTAGAAAAAAATAACACTAAAACTTCTCGAGATTCTTTCAGATTTTATTAAAAAAGACGCTAGGGGACTATTTTACTAAATACATTTTCTTGTAGATTTCGGGCCCCAGAAGTCATATCCACTTTCATTTCCTCGATATCTCCAATGGTTCCTCCAAAATCGCCATTTGAAATGTACAAAAATGTGCAAAATACCACCAATTTTTGGGCTAATTTTCAACAAAATTTTCCAAATTTTACTAAATACATTTTCTTGTAGATTTCGGGCCCCAGAAGTCATATCCGCTTTCATTTCTTCGATATCTCCAATAGTTCCTCCAAAATCGCCATTTGAAATGTGCAAAAATGTGCAAAATACCACCAATTCTTAGACCAATTTTCAACAAAATTTTCGAAATTTCACTAAATACATTTTCTTGTAGATTTCGGGCCCCAGAAGTCATATCCGCTTTCATTTTTTCGATATCTCCAATGGTTCTTCCAAAATCGCCCTTTGAAATGTACAAAAATGTGCAAAATACCACCAATGTTTGGGCCAATTTTCAACAAAATTTTCGAAATTTTACTAAATACATTTTCTTGTAGATTTCGGGCCCCAGAAGTCATATCCGCTTTTATTTCTTCGATATCTCCATAGATTGTATCGCATTTTAGGAAAAAATCACACTACGGTTCTTCGAGATTTTTCAGATTGTATAAAAAAAAAAAAACGCTAGGAAACCCCGAGATTCTTTCGCATTTTAGAAAAAAAAACACCAAAAGTTCCCGCAATTCTTTCAGATTTTATTTAAAAAAACGCTAATGGACCCTTACATCCTCTGGCATTTTAGAAAAAAATGATACGAAGGGCTCCTAAGATTCTTTCAAATTCTCTAAAAAAGACACTAAGAGACCCTGACATTCTTTGAGAATCAATGGATTGTATAAAAAAAAGCCAGGGGATCCTGAGATTCTTCCACATTTTAGAAAAAAGTAGCATTAAAGGCCTCCGAAATTCATTCAGATTCTCTGAAAAAGACATTAAGGGAGCTTGAGATTCTTTCGCATTTTAGAAAAAAATGACACGAAAGGCTGCCAAGATTCTTTCAGCTTCTCTACACAGACACTAAGGGACGATGCCAAAGGATCCTGAGATTCTTTCGCATTTAAGAAAAAAACAACACTAAAGGCCCCCAAAATTCGTTCAGATTCTCTTAAAAAGACATTAAAGGACCCTGAGATTCTTTTAAATTCTATGAAAAAAAACGTCAGAGGCTCCTGACATTTTTTCGCATTTTAGAAAAAAATAACACTAAAACTTCTCGAGAATCTTTCAAATTTTATAAAAAAACATGCTAGGGGACCCTGGGATTCTTTCGCATTTCAGAAAAAAATAACACTAGAGGCCCCCGAAATTCGTTCAGATTCTCTACAAAAGATATTAAGACCGTGAGATTCTTATAGATTCTATAAAAAAAAAAAATCAGGGGATGCTGAAATTTTTTCGCATCTTAGAAAAAACTAACACTCCCTTCTGATCCTTTTACATTCTTAAAAAAAAGACGCCAGCGGATCCTGAGATTCTTTCCCATTTTAGAAAAAAAGAACGCTAAAACTTCCCGAGATTCTTTCATACTTTATTAAAAAAGACGCTAGGGGACCCTGCGACTCTTTCGCATTTAAGAAAAAAATAACACTAAAGGCCCCCGAAATTCGTTGAGGTTCTCTAAAAAAGACATTAAGGGACCCTGACATTCTTTTAGATTCTAAAAAAAAAATGTCAGAAAATCCTGAGATTTTTTTGGCATTTTAGAAAAAAATAACACTAAAACTTCCCGAGATTCTTTCAAATTTTATTAAAAAAGATGCTGGGGGACCCTGGAATTTTTTCGCATTTTAGAAAAAAATAGCACTAAAACTTCCCGAGATTCTTTCAAATTTTATTAAAAAAGACGCTAAGGCCCCCGAAATTCGTCCAGATTCTCTAAAAAAGTCATTAAGAAACCTTAAGATCCTTTGACATTTTAGAAAAAAATTATACAAAGGGCTCCTAAAATTCTTTAAGATTCTCTAAAAAAGACACTAAGAGACCCTGAGATTCTTTCGCATCTTAAAAAAAAGTAGCATTAAAGGCTCCCGAAATTCGTCCAGATTCTCTAAAAAAGTCATTAAGAAACCTTAAGATCCTTTGACATTTTAGAAAAAAATTATACAAAGGGCTCCTAAAATTCTTTAAGATTCTCTAAAAAAGACACTAAGAGACCCTGAGATTCTTTCGCATCTTAAAAAAAAGTAGCATTAAAGGCTCCCGAAATTCGTTCATATTCTCTAAAAAAGACATTAAGGGACCCCGGGGTTCTTTTAGATTTTATATAAAAAAAACGTCAAAGGATCCTGAGATTTTTTCGCATTTTAGAAAAAACTGGCACTTGGGTCCCTCTTGATTCTTTTAGATTCTTAAAAAAAGACGCCAGGGGATCTTGAGATTCTTTTACATTTTACAAAAAAGTAAAACTCGCGTCCCTTCTGATCCTTTTAGATTCCAAGACTCCTTGAATAAACAGACACTAAGGGACGATGCCAAAGGATCCTGAGATTCTTTCGCATTTTAGAAAAAATAACACTAAAGGCCTCTGAAATTCGTTCAAATTCTCTAAAAAAGTCATCAAGGGATTTGGCATTTTAAAAAAAGTAACACTAGAGTCCCTCCTGATTCTTTTAGATTCTTAAAAAAAAGACTCCAGGGGATCCTAAGATTCTTTCTCATTCTACAAAAAAAAGCAACACTAAAAGTTCCCGAAATCGTTTCAGATTTTATTAATGAAGACACTAGGGGACCCCGAGATTCTTTCGCATTTTAGAAAAAGCTAACCGAAATTCGTTCAGATTCTCGAAAAAAGACATAAAGGGACCCTTAGATTCTTGTAGATTCTATAAAAAAAACAACGTCAGAGGATCCTTGGATTTTTTCGCATTTTAGAAAAAACTAACACTAGGGTCCCTCTTGATTCTTTTAGATTCTTAAAAAAAAGACGCCACGGGATCCTGAGATTATTTCCCATTTTAGAAAAAAAAAATACTAAAACTTCCCGAGATTCTTTCAAATTTTATTAAGACCTCCGAAATTCATCCAGATTCTCGAAAAAAAGACATTAAGGGACCCTGAGATTCTTTTAGATTCTATAAAAAAAACAACGTCAGAGGATCCTGAGATTTTTTCGCATTTTAGATTAAACTAACACTAAGGTCCCTATTGATTCTTTTAGATTCTTTATAAAAAAGACGCCAAGAGATCCTGAGATTCTTTCCCATTTTGGAAAAAAATAAAACTATAAAACTTCCCGAGATTCTTTCAAATTTTATTAAAAAAGACCTAGAGGACCCTGAGATTCTTTCGCATTTCAGAAAAAAATAACACTAGAGGCCCCCGAAATTCGTTCAGATTCTCGAAAAAAGTTATTAAAAAACATTAAGATTCTTTCGCATTTAAGGAAAAAGTAACATTAGGGTTCCTCGAAATTCTTTTAGATGCTATAAAAAAGATGCTAGGGGACCCCGAAATTCTTTCCCATTTTATAAAAAAATGATATTAAGAGTTTCCGAGGTTGTTTTAGATTTTAATAAAAAAAACGCTAGGTGACCCTGAGATTCTTTCGTATTTTAGAAAAAAAAAAAAATGACACGAAAGGCAAGATTCTTTCAGATTCGCTAAAAAAGACACTAAGGGACCATGAGATTCTTTTAGATTCTATAAAAAAAGACGCCCGGGGATCCTAAGCTTTTCCGCATTTTAGAAAAAAATAACAAGAAAGGCATCCGAAATTCGTTCAGATTCTCTAAAAAGACATTAAGGGACCCTGAGAATCTTTTGCATTTTAGAAAAAAACTGACTGAAGGGCTGGCAAGATTCTTTCAGATTCTCTCTAAAAAAGACACAAAAGTTACTTTTAGATTCTTTTGCATTTTTGGAAAATGTAACAGGGGAGGGACTCCAGTCCTCAAGATTCTTTCAAATTACTTCAAAAACAGGACAAAAGATCTCCAAAATTCTCTTAAACTACTTCAAAAAAAACAGGTTTCCGAAATTCTTTTAAATTACTTTAAAAATCAGAAAGGGTCCCTGAGGTTCTTTCAAATTACTTCAAAAACTAGAGACGCGATCGTCAAGATTCTTTCAAACTACTTCATATGCAAAACCAAAAAATCCCGGAGATTTTTGACATTTTATTTAACAAATGATCTCTAATACGAATTTGTCTAAAATTATTATAGTAGAACGTCCAGAAAGACCCAAGTGGCCCACAAGATAATTTCAAATTACTTAAAAAGCAGGACAAAAGATCTCCAAAATTCTCTTAAACTACTTCAAAAACAAAATAGGTTTCCGAGATTCTTTTAAATTACTTTAAAAATCAGAAGGGGTCCCTGAGGTTCTTTCAAATTTACTTCAAAAACAAGATAAGCGATCGCCAAGATTCTTTCAAACTACTTCAAAAGCAAAACCAAAAGATCCCGGACATTTTTGACATTTTATTTAACAAATGATCTCTAATACGAAATTGTCAGATTCTCTAAAAAAGAGCGAGGGACCTCGAGATTCTTTTAGATTGTTTGCAAATATGTACATTAAAAAAGACTCTGAAATTCTTTCAGATTTTATGAAAAAAAGACGAAGTCTTTTTTTCCGCGATTCTTTCAGCTTCTCACACTATGTAAGTCCAAAAATCTTTGGTATTAAAAAAATAACTCTATGTGGTCTCGAAATTCTTACAGATTCTCTAAGCAAATAGACGCTAGGGGACTTCGTGATTTTTTCAGCTTCTCTAAAAAGAACAAAAAAACGCTAGGGGACCTCCAAATTATTTCGTATTTTAGAAAAAATAACACTAGAGGCCCGCGAGATTCTCAACAGAGGTTCAAAGTCAAATTTTGAGAATATCTTAAAATTTCTCAGATTTCATCTTGGTGATTCTGGAAAAGTGGTGTAGGAATGTTCGAATAAACGAAGCCTTAAAAAGCTTGTGGAAGTTGAAATAGTCAAAAAACCTGACCTGACCTGACCTGAAAATCAATAAACTTTGTGGAACAGAGGTTTCAGCCAATTCAATTGAAAAATGTGACGGTTTTATGATCCGGGGTCAAAGTTGCAGGCGAACATCGAAAATCCCCGAGCATTGTTTTGATTACTTTTTCTAAAAATTTACATTAAACTGATGACATCATTTAAGAATATGGACGTGTAAAAATAGTACAATAATAAAGAAGTAAAAAGTCAATGTTTCCGATTTTCCTGGACCAAAAGAAGTAAAAATAAAATCCGAAAAGCTCAACATTTTTAACCATGTTAAATTTACAAATTAAAAAAATATCCACCTTTCAGCACCATTTCATAATGAAAAAACTTTAATATGAGTTGGTCGATGTTCCCTCAGGTTCAGGGCTCGAAGGGAGGCTTTATTTTCCCCAGCGTGAAACCCTTTCAGGATATAAATTCAGGGCTGTAATAACTTTCAGGGTTCTTTAAAGCTAACACTTTTGTGATTATTTTGGTATTATTTTGACGGTCGTGATCCTCACAGGGTGAATGAAGGGTAATGTAGAATGAAGGGTAATTTTATTTATAATTATGAAACAGCCGACTGTTTGGGGGAAAACAACTTAGGAACTTAATTATGATAATGAAACAGGATTTTTCATGAAAAGTATTATTTTCATATTTGTAGCATCCGAAAACAGTTACTACGACTTAGTACTTAATATTCACTTAGGGTCTGCATCTAAACTTGCTTTGATTCATGCGGGTTCCAAATCCAGAATTAATTCCCGCAGCGACCCTCCAGTCCAATCCAAGACCCATTTACCACCGTCACTCCCAGCCCACCACGCCGAAAACCCAATCGTGTCACCCACTCCCTTTACCAGAAATTAATAAGCAATTAAATCGCAGCAACTTCGTCCGGCGATTGCACGAAACGGCATGAGAGCCAATTTATTATTTGAAGAGCGGAGTCAGAGCGGACTGGCAGTGGCATGCAAAGCAGCAGCAGCAGATCATGAATAGTAGAAGAGATGCTAATCTAGCGTACGTCATGAAGTGGGCTTTATAATAAACAGGAGCATCTGTCACCGATAGGCGAAATGACAGCGTCTTCTCATTACAGTGACGAATCGTGGCGGAGGAGCGACCTGCCAGCTGTCTGATTTAAAGTCGCGAAACTTGTCCGACACAAAAACAGCAACAATGCCGGGTCGACTCACCGGCAACCCACTGACTCCCGGACCACGAACGCATCAATTTTCATGCAAGAAGACGCATAAGATGCGGCCATTGTAACACAAGCACGATTACACAAACGGCCGGAGAGGATTTGCATGTTTTGAGTGCTGGGGTTTATCGCAGTTAGGAGGGGCACTTCGGATTGAAAGCTCGAGAGAGGTTCTAGGAACGGATATGGATATACTGGTTTTAAGAGTTGGTTTTTCTATACGACTGTGACATACTAGATATAAAACTAAAGCTTATACAAAAAAGTAATGATTGTGGAATTTGTGTGAGTGGCAGTGAGCGACTAGGAACAATCTCGTACTGAATCACATTGGAATTTTTTACCACTCACATATGGTGAACTGATTTTACGAGGAGGCACTGATAAGTTCGTGATCTGTATCGTGATGTTGTAGTTTGAAGTAACTCTAACATACTCCTAGACTTGTAGTTTACGACTCTACCTTGATTTTGTTTATTAGTACCATTTTTTTATTGTTTAATTCGTTTTGTTCTTTAGACACATGATACGAAGATCGCAGATGAGAGGTCCGCGGATCAATGCCGGGACGCAACTTTTTTTTATTGATCAAATCAAGAACGGTTCAATATCTTCTAATAATAACTGCTTTAATATTTAATAACAATAATTAAGATGGTGGTCAGCCGATTTAATTGTAGGATACGGTTTCTAATCCAGACCGGACGCCCCCCTTAATTTTTTTATTTCAATGTAAAATTTTTAGTAAAAGTAATAAAAACTATGCACTTTCTAATTATTTATAATACTAATTTATACCGTGCCACGTACAAGCTATTAGAAATCTGTTTTTCTTGAAAAGATTTACGAACAAATTAATTTCTACTTCCTTTAATTATCATAACCAACGCAAATAAATCTTTGGGAAAGTGAACCAAAAACGACTAAAATTCTACCAGTCCTCGAAACCAGTAATATTAAGCCACTGAAAAACCATCGCTGCAAAATTTCAGCAGCAAAATCATTTCTTTCGCCTTATCTTCATGCAGGAGCCGCTATTCCCCGAATTTGTCACACCAATTACTGCCAACACTAAAAGAATTCAAACCACGCAGACTAATAAAAACGTGCTATATCTTATTTATCTGTAGATACCGGTAGCTTCAACGAAAAAAAAGCGCTGAAATTCCTAATACTAATTTAATACCATTAGCTACTCTTTTATGCAAATTCTGATCAAACAGTATCGTCGTCTCTAGCACAGTTTCGCTGCAAACAAAATCACGAAATGTTCAGACTTGCGTGCTGAGAAGTGCTAAAACCCACAAAACCCACGCATATTAAAAAGCTCACGACTGCAATTAGCGGGGATAAGTGGGAGCTTTTCCAAGTGGTGTTTAGTGGACTGACACGTACGAATAAAAATGTCGAAAAATGGGAAATAACAACTAATAAATAATAAGTAGAGTTTTTGTCGCCGCATTTCCCTGTTTAATAATAAATCCACTAGAACAGTAAAGTTAATAACCAGCACTTTAATTATTCATTTAGGTTAATGAAGTTTCAGTTCAGCAGCTTTTTTTTCTTTACTATAATTTATAACTAATTTTCTAATCAAATCAGGTAATTATATTGGCAATTCTCTACTCATTATGCAAACAAAAAGGATCCTTGTTATCACAATTAACAAATAATTTAAATAAATAAAGCATCGTAATTGGCAAAAAAACAAAACTGTATAATAAATGAAGATTCGTTCGAAAGGTCGAAAAAGTAATTCAGTTTTTTAATTAATAATAACAGTATACACGTATAAATTACATTGGTTTTATTTGGCAGATCGATATCCTCTCTAAGTGGAAAACTGGATTCATTTTCTCGGAATTAGTTCAAGCGAAAATAGCATTAATTTAAATTGTAAATTGAAACTGCACTGTTTGAACTCTGCGTTAGGAAATGAAATTTACATTTCGTTCTGGATGCAATTTTCATTTAAACTTGTTCATGAAGAGGTAAATTTAACAATTTATAGAGAGCTGTGAATACTTAGAACATCTCCTTCAATTTTTAGCGATTGATCTAAAAAAAAAAAAAAAATTGATCGATTTCGGTTTTTCATTTTCTTTATTTTTTCAATTTTTCGATTTTCAGTGTTCTATAATTTTTCATTTTTTTATTATAACTATTTAACTTCAATTTTTTCAATTTTTCGGTTTACCAATTTTTGGATGTTTCAGTTTTTAGATTTTGCAATTTTTCGATTCGGAGTTTTACGAGATTTCAATTTTTAATTTTTCAATTATTCGGTTTTTCAATTTTTCATGTCATCAATTTTTCGAATTGCAATTTTTTTCGGTTTTTTATTTCCTTTCATTTTTTCAATTTATCGGATTTTCAATTATATATTATAATTTTTCATTTTTCAGTGCGAAATTTTTCGGGTTTTGGAGTTTCCAATTTTTCGATTTCCAATTTTTCTGGTTTTCAGTTTCATGTTTCGTTTCTTTTAAATACGATAATTTTTAAAAACATTCATTTTTCAAATTTACGATTTTAGAATTTTTCGATTTCCAGTTATCAGATTTTAAAAATTTTTCATTTATACGGTTTTTCAATTTTTCAATTTTTTGATACTTCAATTTTTCATTTCTTCAAATTTTCAATTTGAAATTTTTCGTATCGATGACTTATTTTACTTATTCTTACAATTTTTCGATTTTTCATTGGTCCAATCTTATGATTTTTTGTTTTCCTAATTTCAATTTTTTCTAGTTTCGATTATCAATTTTTCAATTTGAAATTTTTTTGTTTCTTCAATTTTGCGGTATTAAATTTTTCAGTTTTTCGATTTTCCAAATTTGGGTGTTTCGCGTTTTAGAATTTGCAATTTTTCGATTCGCAGTTTTGAGTTTTAAATTTTTTATTTTTCAGTTGTTCGGTTTTTCAATTTTTCATGTCATAAACTTTTCGAATTGCAATTTTTTGTTTCGGTTTTTCAATTTTTCGGTTTTCAATTTTTCAGTTAATTCACTTTTTTATTTTTTCAGTTTTTCAGTTTGCAATTTTTTGTTTCAGATATTTATTTTGTTTCTTTTTTCGATTATTCGGTTTTTCAATTTCGTGATTTTATAATTTTTCTTTTTTCAACGTGAAGTTTTTAGATTTTTTTCATTTACCGTTTATCCAATTTTAGATTTTTCAGTTTCTGGATTTTGTCCTTTCATCAATTTTTGATTTTCAATTTTTCTAGTTTTCATTTTAATTTCATGATAATAATAATTACAATTTTTAAAATCTTCCACTTTTTCAATTTTACCATTTAGTACTTCTCCATTGGATTTTAAAACTTTTTTATTTATTCTATTTATGAATTTTTAATTTTTCAATTTTTCACTGTTATAATTTTTGGGTTTCAATTTATCAATTCGATTCGTTTTTCCTTTTTTCCAATTTTTCGATTTTTAGATTTTCATCGTTTTAATTTCTAGCTTTTTCAGTTCTTGGATTTTCCAATTTTTCGATTTTGCAATTTTTCGTTTTTTCCAATTTTTCAAATTTTCGAATACAAAAGTGGAAAATTGCGAAAGCATAAAATGAAAACATTGTAAAATCTAAAAATTGGTAAGAACCTAAAAAATTGAAGAAGCGAAAAATTTAAAAATTGAAAAATCAAGCAATTGTTAAAATCTAAAATTGAAAAGTTGAAAAACTGAAAAAACGAAAATTTTTTACATAAAATCCGGAAAATGAAAATTAGAAAATTGGGTAAATAATAAATAAAAATAAAAATCAAAAACTTGAAAAATTGAGGAATCGAAAAATTATAAAACCCAAAGAAACATTGAAAAAATCAAGGAACTGAAAAAACGAAAAATTGTGATGAAGAATCGAGAAGATGAAAATTAAAAGATCGAGTAAATGCAAAATAAAAATAAAAATAAAAACCAAAAACTTGAAAAATTGATGAAACGAATAATTGAAAAATTGAAAAATTAAAAATTGAGAAACTGAAAAATCAAAAAATTAACAACTGAGAAATTGAAAAATCGAAAAATGAAAAACTGTAAATCGAAAAATTGCAAAATTGAAAAATTGGAAATCGAAAAATTGAACAACCGAAAAGTTGAAAAATTGAAGAAGCGAAAAATTAAAAAATTAGAAGATTCAGAAACTTGAAAATCGAAAAAACGAAATATGTATTGTACAACTGAAATACTGAAAATTATCCAAAGAAAGCGTAAAACCGAATAATTGAAAATCCCAAAAATGCAAAAAAGAAAAATCGAGGAACAGAAAAATCGAAAATTGAAAACTGGAAAAATTGAATAAGCGGAAAATTATAAAACCCGAAAAAATAAAGGAACTGCGAAAAACGAAAAACTGTGGTATAAATTAGAGAAAATGAAAATTAAAAGATCGGATAAATTAAAATAAAAATAAAAAATTTGAAAAAGTGAGGAAACGAATAATTGAAAAGTTGAAAAATTAAAAATTAAGGAACTGAAAAATCAAAAAATTAAAAACTGAGAAACTGAAATATCGAAACCAAAAATTGCAAATCGAAAAACTGAACAAACAAAAAGTTTAAAAATTGAAGAAGCGAAAAATTAAAAAATCGAAAAATTTGTATATTACAACCGAAATATTGAAAATTAATGAAATCGAAAATCGAATAACTGGAAATTCCAAAACTACAACACTGAAAAATTTAAAAATTGGGAAATCAAGAAACTGAAAAATCGAAAATTGAAAATTTGAATAATTGAATAAACAAACAATTATAAAACCGACAGAAACCTTGAAAAAATAAAAGAACTGAAAAAAACGAAAAATTGTGATATAAATTCGTGAAAATGAAAATTAAAAAACCGAGTAAATGAAAAATAAAATAAAAATCAGAAACTTAAAAAACAGAGGAAAGGAATAATTGAAAAATCGAAAAATTAAAAATTAAGGTACTGAAAAATCCAAAATTAAAAACTGAGAAACTGAAAAATCGAAGAAGGAAAAATTGTAATAATGAAAAATTGCAAAATTAAAAAATTGCAAATCGAAAAACAGAACAAACAAAAAGTTGAAAAACTGAAGACGCGAAAAATTCAAAAATCGAAAAATTCAGAAACTAAAAGATCGAAAAATGCAAAATCGAAAAAACGAAATCTCTATATCATAACCGAAATATTGTAAATTAAAGAAATCGGAAAATGGAATAACTGGAAATTAAAAAATAGCAAAACTGAAAAATTGGAAAATCAAAGAACTGAAAAATCGAAAATTGAAAATTTGAATAATTGAATAAACGAACAATTATGAAACCGAAAGAAACATTGAAAAAATAAAAGAACTGAAAAAACGAAAAATTGTGATGTAAAATCGAGAAAAGGAAGATTAAAAAACCGAGTAAATGAAAAATAAAAATAAAAATCAGAAACTTGAAAAACAGAGGAAACGAATAATGGATAAATCGAAAAATTAAAAATTGAGATACTGAAAAATCAAAAAACTAAAAACTGAGAAACTGAAAATACGAAAAATAAAGAATTGGAAGTCGAAAAATTGAACAACTGAAAAGTTGAAAAATTTGAGAAGCGAAAAATTTAAAAATCGGAAGATTCAGAAACTTGAAAATCGAAAAGGTGCAAAATCGAAAAAACGAAATACGTACTGTATTACCAAAATATTGAAAATTATCTAAGGAAATCGGAAAATCGAATAATTGGAAATCCCAAAATTGCAAAAAAAATTGAGGAATTGAAAAATTGAAAATTGAAAATTTGAAAAATTGAATAAACGACAAATTATAAAACACATTTAAAAAATAAAAGAACTGCGCAAAACGAAAAATTCTGATATAAATTAGAGAAAATGAAAATTGAAAGATCGCATAAATAAGAAAACAAAAATTTGGAAAATTGAGGAAAGAGTAATTGAAAAATCTAAAAATTAAAAATTAAGCTATTGAAAAATCAAAAAATTAAAAACTAAGAAACTGAAAAATTGAAGAAGAAAAAATTGTAATAACGAAAAATTGCAAAATTGAAAAATTTCAAATCGAAAAACCGAACAAACAAAAAGTTGAAAAATTGAAGACTCGAAAAATTAAAAAATCGAAAAATTCAGAAACTAAAAAATCGAAAAAATGCAAAATCGAAACGACGAAATATGTATTTTATTACCGAAATATTGAAAATTAGAGAAATGGAAAATGGAATAACTGCAAAACAGAGAAATTTTAAAATTGGAAAATCAAAAAACTGAAAAATCAAAAATTGAAAATTTAAATAATCGAATAAACGAAGAATTATAAAACCGAAAGAAACATTGAAAAAATAAAAGAACTGAAAAAACGAAAAATTGTGATATAAAATCGAGAAAATGAAAATTAAAAAACCGAGTAAATAAAAAATTAAAATAAAGAATTGTAAACCCAAAAATTGCACAACTGAAAAGTTGAAAAATTGGAAAAGCAAAAAATTTAAAAATCGGAAGATTCAGAAACTTGAAAATCGAAAAGATGCAAAATCGGAAAATCGAATAATTGGAAATCCCAAAATTGCAAAAAAAATGAGGAATTGAAAAATTGAAAATTGAAAATTTGAAAAATTGAATAAACGACAAATTATAAAACACAATGAAAAAATAAAAGAACTGCGCAAAACGAAAAATTCTGGTATAAATTAGAGAAAATGAAAATTAAAAGATCGCATAAATAAGAAAACAAAAATTTGAAAACTTGAGGAAAGAGTAATTGCAAAATTGAAAAATTTCAAATCGAAAAACCGAACAAACAAAAAGTTGAAAAATTGAAGACTCGAAAAATTAAAAAATCGAAAAGTTTAGAAACTAAAAAATAGAAAAAATTTAAAATCGAAAAAACGAAATATGTATATTATTACCGAAATATTGAAAATTAGAGAAATCGGAAAATGGAATAACTGGAAATTCCAAAATTGCAAAACTGAAAAATTTAAAAATTAGAAAATCAAGGAACTGAAAACTCGAAAACTGAAAATTTGAATAATTGAATAAACGAACAATTAGTATCAAACAGAAACACTGAAGAAATAAAGGAACTGAAAAAACGGCAAATTGTGATATAAAATCGAGAAAATGAACATTAAAAAATCGAGTAAATGAAAAATAAAAATAAAAATCAAAAACTTAAAAAAATTGAGGATACGAAAAAGAAAAATCGAAAAATGAAAAACTGAGAAGCTGAAAAATCAAAAAATTAAAAACCGTGAAACTGGAAAACGAAAAATGAAAAATTGTAATATCAAAAAAAAGCAAAATTGAAAAATTGCAAATCGAAAAATTGAGCAACCGAAAAGTTGAAAAATTGAAGCGAAAAATTAAAAAATCAGACGATTCACAAACTTAAAAATCGAAAAAATGAAATATGTATTCTATAATCGAAACACTGAAAACTAAAGAAATCAGAAAATCGAATAATTGGGAATCCCAAAACTGCAAAACAGAAAAATCGTGGAATTGAAAAGTCGAAATTCAATAAACGAAAAATTATAAAACCGAAGGAAACATTGAAAAAATAAAGGAACTGAAAAAACGAAACATTGTGACAAAATCGAGAAAATGAAAATTAAAAAATTAGGTAAATAAAAAATAAAAATAAAATCAAAAACTTGAAAAATTGAGGAAACGAATAATTGAAAAATCGAAAAATTAAAAATTGAGAAACTGAAAAATCAAAAATCAAAAATTGATAAACTGTAAAATTTGAACAAAGGAAAAGTTGAAAAATTTGGAAGTCTAAAAATTGAAAAATTGATAAAATTAAAGATGAAAAAACAATCATAGTTCAGAGAAGGTTTATTAAGGGAAATTTTGAGATGACGTGCTCGATATTTTAGAAGAGGATAAACGAATAAATTTTGATTAACGATAACTTAAAACGTTTGCAATATTTCAAAGCATTCGGTTTTGCAATTTCAAAGTTACATGATTGTCCTAATATACATCCAAAATTTGACAACAACTGGTCCAGTAGTTTCGAAGATTATGTGTCTAATACAAATTGATACAGACAACAGGCAGACAGACAGACGGAAACGGGAGCTAAATTACCCTACGCTCACGAAGTAAAAAACCAATCCTAGTGATAAATTACTCAAAACGGCCTTGCATAAACAACATCCTTGAAATAATATATTCCCCAAAGAATTTACAGGGACAACATACATTGTGTTCCACTAAATTAAATAAAAGAAGTTCTACGAGATCATTAGTCCAGAAGTTTTATCAGGTCCCACGGTGTAATAAAAAAACTGTTTCCACTAGAAATTTTCCGCGATGATTGATGTCCTCGCAGCGGTATTCCCGAGCCTATTTTTCCCGGAAAAGCCGAACTTTTCTTTTCCTTGCGGATTTTTCCGAATGAAGCCATCGTGTCCCTCCGCATCCGAAGGAGCAAATCCTGTAGAATGTCGTCGCATGTCGTGTGCTCATAACATGAAATAGACCGACAGACGTTTGTTTGTTGTTGGTCGGTAAATATGTTAATGGAGGCCGGATCGTATGTAAATGCTCCAGATGCCTTAAACTTTATAATTTTAACGTTACCAAAGCCGTGGCTATAACTGTAACAAACCATACATATGTATGAGAGTTGTCGGTGCGCGTAATGTCACCACCAACAGGAATTAATTTACCGATTAACTAATTTAACATGTAGTACATGTCTAACTCGATATCCTCCACTATCCTCCAATTAATCTTCTGCAACACACGTCTCCGGCTTGTCAAGCGTGTGAAAACACCTACTTGTTAATTATTATTATTAACTCGAGCGTAATTCGCAAACGCTCGGTATAACCTCCCCGGTGATTTTTAACTGCAAGACGACATGTGTAGGCGATTAAGCGTTTAGTAGATGGGTTTCATAGGATGAAAGTGTAATAAATTCCAACACTTAATTACTATGCAGGAACTATTTAATTAATTAAAATAATCTAGATTCTGCATAATGAATGAGTATTGAGTGGATTTCGTAGGCGAATTTTCTCGGAAAAGGTTTCATTGTGACGTGGTCAGAGAGAAAAAGTACGATAAACTCATAAATAACTCGGCTGCAATAAAGTCACATTAAATTCTCATAAAGTCGTAAAAACCAGTCAAGGATATTTATTGCTATTTTATTTAAAATTAAAAATCGTTAAATTACTACTCTCTAACGGATTCACTTCGTAATCATCGTAAAGTTGATAATTGAAGGTTGTAGGTCTGCGTTATTGTTTCAGGTTTCAGCGACCTTAAATTTAACCGTGTTACAAAGCAGATTTTATTTTTTTTTTTTTATTAATTTGTTATAATTATATAACAAAATATGCCATAATTAACCAACGTCAATCAATTTAAAAAAGGATAATTCAGATATATGTATAATATAATAATAGTAGCACTTTTTCAAATTAAAAGTAAATAATTTGGAAATGTCCAAAAACGCAGATAGAATGCTCAATTCAGATGCTGGTCCTATGGCTACATAGATAGCGTGTGGTGATCGTCTAATACAGATATCGGAATTAAACCCAAAACATAGAAAGAGCTGAACGGATTTACATAGGTATGTATTAATTTGTTGACATACGTTGTTCTTAAAATCAATCAAGACCTAATACTTAAGGTTCATTTTCCAGGCAAATAGTGGTAAGAGATAGGCTTAAAAAAATATGGATTACGTATCAATCGATGAAAATTTTGATACACGAAGGTGAAATATGACGGATATAGATGAAGCAGAAAAAATTAAAAAAGTTATTTTTCCTCGTTAAGAAAAGTTGTACTGACTTTGATTAACGAGGAAATCGTTTCACACTAAATTGTTGTTTCTGCAGAACAGCTCCAAGTTTTATTTTTTAGCAAGTAATAAGAGAAAATTGGTAAATTATTAGGTGCTGAATGACTTGGCATAGTTCTCTAACACAATCACGCAAATATACCGGGTGATTTGTTTTTTATTTGTTCGGCGAAACACTCTCACTATTGTATGATTGTCACTTTTAAGTCTTCAATTGTATCCACTGGTTGTTTAAACGTAATTTATTTGATTTTTATCCAAAATAGAAAAAATAATAAGCGAAACGAATTTGCGAAAACGAAAAAAGCACACGTTATGCAAAAAATGACAACAATATTTTGGTTTAATTTTCACTGTTATACAAACAGATACAAAAACTTGTTTTGTATTATAGCTTCCGGTTCGAACTGGGAACAGCAGTGTTTTGCGCTCTTTTGATGATCAAAATGTAAATACGGGAAACAATATTAATGTTTGTAAAAAGTAGTTTTGAAACAATTTTAGTATTCGTACGCGTGGTTTATTTGTTTAAAATAAACAAATTTTAATCTATATTTAAATACATGTGGGCGTAAATTATATTTTGCGTTGTTTGATGTTATCTATTGTGAATTAGCTACCTTTGTGCCAGAAAATAGCACAAGCTTTAAAATGAAATTTTGCTTAATTGATTTAAAATGAAATTTTGCTTAATTAATTGGTCTTCACAAACACCTTTAAATTTATTTGTCAGTTTAGCGACTATAATATAATGAAAACTAAGAAATGGAAAGTTTAAAAAATCGAAAAATTAGCAATCGTAAAATCAAAAAATTAAAATATCGAAAAATGTAAAATTCCACAACTGAAATGTCGAAAAATTGAGAAATCCAAAATCGAAAAATTGGAAAATCGCAGCCCAACCGTTGAAAATTCGAAAAGTTGAAAAACCTAGAAATCCAGAAATGGAAAAATCGAAATATCGAAAAATCGAGAAGTCGAAAAATCAAGAAATCGAGATTTAAAAAAATCGTTTAATTGGAACATCGAAAAATCGAGAAATCGACAAACCGAAAAATATCGAAAAACTGAAAAATCCAGAAATGGAAAAATTCCCAAAACTGAAATGTTGAAAACTGACAAACCGAAAAATTGAAAAGTCGGAAAAAAATTAATAACCGTAAAATCGAATTGAAAAATCAAAACATCGAAAAATCTAAAAACTGAAAAATCGAAAAATGAGTAATCAAGAAATTTAAAATTTAAAAAATCAAAAAACTGAAGAATCGAAAAATTGAAAAATCGAAAAGTATAAAATTTAAAAAACGAGGAATCAAAAAAATCTAAAATTTAAAAAATCAAAAATTTGAAAAATCGGAAAACTGAAGAAGCGAGAAATCCAAAATCGAAAAATTGGAAAATCGCAGCCAAACAGTCGAAAATTCGACAAGACGAAAAGCCCAGAAATCCAGAAATGGAAAAATCGAAAATCGAAAAATTTAAAAATTGAACATCGAGAAATCGAAACATTAAAAGATCAAGTCGAAAAATCGAGAAATCGAAATAACCCAAGATCGAAATTTAAAAACATCGTTAAATTGAATCATCGAAAAATCGACAAACCGAACAATATCGAAAAACTAAAAAATTCAGAAATTAAAAAATTCCCAAAACTGAAATCTTGAAAACTGAAAAACCGAAAACTTGAAAAAGTGGGAAATCGAAAAGTCGAAAAAAATAATCCTAAAATTGAAAAATTGAAAAAAAGAAAACGGTAGAATTTAAAAAACCGAAAAATTGAAATATCGAAAAGCTGAAAAATCAAAAAACGAGAAATCGAGAAATCTAAAATTTAAAAAACCGAAAAATTCAAACATCGAAAAATCTAAAAACTGAAAAATAGAAAAACGAGTAATCGAGAAATTTTAAATTTAAAAAATCAAAAAACTGAAGAATCGAAAAATTGAAAAATTGAAAAATCGAAAAATATAAAATTTAAAAAACCAGGGATTAAAAAACTCTAAAATTTAAACAAAAATTTGAAAAATCGAAAAACTGAAGGAACGAAAAATTGAAAAAGCCAGAAATAGAAAGATTTCAAAACAGAAATCTCGAAAAATTGAAAAATCCAAAATCGAAAAATTGGAAAATTGAACATCGAGAAATCGAAACATTAAAAGATCGAGTCGAAAATCAAGAAATCGACAAACCGAAAAATATCGAAAAACTGAAAAATCCAGAAATAAAAAAATTCCCAAAACTGAAATCTTGAAAACAGGGAAACCGAACATTTGAAAAAGTGAGAAATCGGAAAATCGAAAAATCGGAAAAAAATTAATAATAGTAACATTCAAAAATTGAAAAAAAAGAAGGTGAAATTTAAAAAACTGCAAAATTGAAATATGTATCCAAAAACTGAAAACTTAAAAAACGAGAAATCGAGAAATCTAAAATTTAAAAAATCAAAATCTGAAGAAACGAAAATTGAAAAATCCCAAAAATGAAATGTCTAAAAATTGGGAAATACAAAATTGAAAAATCGAAACATCGAAAAATTGGAAAATCGAAAAGCCGAAAAGTCGAAAATTCAAAAACCGGGAAATTAAGAAATCGAAAAATCGAAATTTCAAACAATTAAAAAATTGAAACTTTGTGAAATCGAAACATCAAAAGATCGAGAAATCGAGAAATGAAAAATTGGAAAATTTGAAAACTGAAAAATTGAAAGATGGAAAAATTCAAGAAAAATTGCACGAAAAATTGAAAAATACCAAAATGTAAAATCAACAATTCGAAGATGAAAAGTCCAAAAATCGAAAATTTAAAAAATCGAACTGAAAAATCAAAAACTTGAAAAATTGAAAAATTGATGCATTATCTACCTCAAAAATCGAGAAATCAAGAAGCTGAGAAGCCGAAACATCTAAAAGTCTAGAAATCGAGAATTGAGAAAATCAAAAAATCAAAAATCTAAAATTCGAACATTTAGAAACGCCCACACTTGAAAAATTATAAATTGAAAAACCTCAAAACTGAAATATCAAAAAAGTGAGCAATCGATACATTTTAAAATAGCAAAACTGAAATATCAAAAAACTGATAAATCGAAACTTGAGAAATAGAAAAATTGAAAAACCAAAAAATCGAAAATATAAAATATCGAAAAATTTAAGTATCAAAAAATTTCCAAAGCTGAAAGCTGGGAAATCGAATACTTGAAAAAGTGAGAAATATAAGCTCGAAAAATCAAAAACGAGCTATCGAGAAATGAAAATATCTGAAATTAAAAAAAAATGAAAAAACCAAAAATCTAAAGTTTGGGGAATCAAAAAGTTAACAAACCGAAAAGTATAAAAAGCGAAATGAAATGAAAAAATTCAGAAGTCGAAAAATCGAAGCCCAACATTGAAAAATCGGAAAATGTAAAATTTAAATTGAAAAATGAAAAAATCCAAGAATTGAAAAATAAAAAAATCGAAAAATTGAAGAAGCGAAAAATTGAAAAAGCCAGAAATAGAAAAAATCCCAAAATTGAAAAAACGAGAAATTGAGAAATCCAAAATTCAAAAATCGAAACATCAAAAAATTGAAAAATCTCAGCCCAACCATTAAAAATTCGAAAAGTCAAAAAATCCAGAAATCCAGAAATGGAAAAATCGAAATATCGAAAAATTCAAAAATTGCAACATCGAGATCGAAACATTATAAGATCGAGTAATGGAAAAATCGAGAAATCGAAATAGCCCAAAATATAAAAATTATAAATTGAAAAAGCACCAAATTTAAAATAAAAAAAAATCGATAAATTGAAATATCAAAAAAACAGGGAATCTGAACAACTGAAAAATCCTAACATCCGAATCTCGATAAATCGAGAAATGGAAAAATCGAAAAATTTTAAAACTTCAAAAATCGAAAACTGAAATTATGAAAAACTGAACACTCGAAAAATTGAAAAGTCGCAAAACTCAAATATCGAAAAATCAATACATCGAAAAATTGAAAAGTGGAAGAAAAATTGAAGAATTTGTTAACTAAAGATCATAAAAATAGAAATATCGAAAAACTGACGCATCGAAAAATGTAAAATCGAGAAATAAAAAAGTGAAAAAAAAAATTAAGAATCGAAAAACTGAAAAATCTGACAGTAGCACTACTACGGCCATTTACCTAAGGTACTTGCGTATAGAGTTGAAAAACTGAAAAACTTCAAAACTCATACATCAAAAAACTAAGGAACTGAAAAACCTGAAATCGAGAAATCGAAAAGTCGAAAAATCGAAAATTTTAAAAATCTAAAAATTGAAAAATCGTAGATTCATAAAAATTAAAGCATTAAAAATTACAAAAATCGAAAAATCTAGAAATCAAAAAGTCGAGAAACCGAAACATCGATGAAAAGTCGAGAAATCCAGAAATATGTAGTAAAATCAAAAAATTGAAAAATCGAAGTAACTAAAAGTCGACAAAAGTCGAAAAATCGGGAAACCAAAAAATTGATTAATGGATGGAAATCAAACATTCGAAAATATAGAAACAACAAAAACTGAAGAATTAAAAACTGAAAAATTGAAAAACTGAATAATCGAAATCCGAACAGTCGAAAAATCGAAAGATCGTCAAAAAATTGAAAAATCGGTATAAAATATGGAAAATTGAAAAATTCCCAAATCAATCAAAAACCTGAAAAAGTGAGAAATCGAAAAATCGAAACGTCGAAAAATTTTAAAAATAGGAAAACCAAAATATCGAGAAATGAAAAATAAAAAAAAACGAAAAATCAAGCAGTCGAAAAATCTAAAATTTAAAAAATCAAAACATTGAACAATCCCAAAAATAAAACGTCCAAAAATTCGAAAAGGAGAAAAATCAATAATTCTAAAAATCGAAAAATCTAAATATCGAGAAATTAAAAAAATCAAACATTGAGAAATCGAAACATCAAAAGACGAGAAATCGAGAAGTCGAAAAATGGAGAAATCGAAATACTCCAAAATCGATAAATCGAAAAACTAAAAATTGAAAAATACAATACCTTTAATAAAAAAAACGATAACTTGATTGAAAAATTGGGAAACTAAAAAATCAAAAAAAAAGAAATCTAGAAATCGACAAATATTTCAAAATCACCAAACTCAAAAATTTAACACTAATACGGCTAACTAAGGTATTTACGTATTTAGTTTTCGCAAATTCTCAAGTGTGGATTTAATTTCTTTAATAGGAATGAAAGCAACGGGAATTAGCGATTCAATAACGTGTAACAAAATAGAAAATTACATCTATGCAACAACAACAAAATATAATCAAGGCTTGGTTGTCGGCATTAATTTAATTTATTTGTCAATTTAGCGACTATAATATAATGAAAACTAATTACGTCTATTACGTCTGTGACTCCAGCGTGCTATTAAATTCATCACTTTCAAGTAATTTAATAGAACGTCAGACGGCATTTTGAAATTTAGATTGATATTACTCGTGACAGCAATAATTTACTTTTAATTTCCGCTTCCGTGTAGTGCACGTTTTATTATCTCTGATGTGGTTTACCAGAGAAAAACCAATTTATTTATTACTCTCTCCAGAAGAAAACCTCCTCGTCCCAAATAAGTCGCTCTTTAACAGTCAAAGCGAATTCCCCCTAGAGTTAATTCCTTCGCAATGCAGAGTGCTCCCGATCGTGAAAAAGCACCCGGCATGTTTTGATAAAAGAATTCAACATGCGTCCGTTGTAAATTGTGTAGAGGCTATCGGCTGTCATGTTCTTCTAAGGAGTGAACATACCGCACGTTGTACTTTGTCTCGTTATCTGTGTAGCGTTATCGAGATTACCCACTCTTCGATGATTTTAAGATACCGCCATCGGAACAATGGATTCTATTACTATATTCAGACGGCCGCCATTTCGTCCCGTAAAAATTTATAATTAGCCATTGAAAGCGCGATTTTTGCGCTGACTGAATTCCTGGTGCAGACATAACGCCGTTTAATGCCCATAACTGTGCGCGCTCAATCGGACTGTTTTAAATTGCGAAAAGCGATTGTGGTGAGGAAACGGAGTTTCGATGGGTTTTTCTGGCTTGGCGGCGAGGTGTTGCGATCTTTGCACTGCGAACTCGAGCCATGCATTTCGACTTAAAATTATTGTAATGATTTCATTAATTGCCTCAATATCAAGAATTGTTTTGGAAGAAGTAGAAAAACTGAAGTTTCAATGGCAAAATTTACAATTTGTTCAACGTCGCCATACGGCCTTAAACCCATAATTTTTCAACAAGATGATTCCCATCCTTAACGGCAATCTTTTGGCATGGCCACCACGGTCACCTGATTTAAATCCAACCGAAAATGTCTGGGATATTATGGAGAAAAGACTGAGTCGTTTACCTCATCCTCTCAACACATTAGATGAATTACGTCCACAGTGCCTAGAAGGGTTACTTGTTTTTTTGTAAATACAATTTTTTTGTTTTTGTTGAAAATTTAATCCATTGTTTGACTTTCTGCTTTACTTATTTTTAGAAAATTTCAACGTTCTAAGACTGCTCCTTCAGAGCGGTATTTTTTTAAACGTAGGTACTGTATATTTAAAACAATGTTACGAAAAATCGAACAACTGAAAAATTGAAATATCGTCAAAAATCGAAAAATCAAAAAATGGAAAAATTCCCAAAACTGAAATGTTAAAAACTGAGAAATCGAAAACTTGAAAAAATGAGAAATCGAAAGGTTGAAAAATTTTAAAAACCAAAAAACCGAGATATTAAGAAATGGAAATTTTGAAAAATTAAAAATTGTAAAATCGAAAAATTGAAAAATCGAAAACAGTAAAATTTAAAAATCGAAAAACTGAAAAATCAATAAACGAGAAATCGAGAAATCTAAAATTTGGAAAACCAAAAAACTGAAGGACCCAAAAATTGAAAAATCCCAAAACTAAAATGTCGAAAAACTGGGAAATCAAAAAATTGAAACATCGAAACATCGAAAAATATAAAAATCGAAGAGCCGAAAAGTCAAAAATTTGGAAAATCGAAAAATCGAGAAACTGGAAAATTTAAAAACTGAAAAATTGAAAATTCGAAATAAAAAAAGAGAAATCAAGAAATCTAGAAGTCTGAAATTTAAAAAATTGAATAATTGAAAATAATAAAACTAAAGAGTCGATAAATTGAAAAATCCAAAAACTCAAACATCGAAAAATCGAAAAACTGAAGTCTAGGAAAAATTGCACGAAAGATCCCAAAATGTAAAATTGAAAATCGAAGACGAAAAGTCTAAAAATCGAAAATTTAAAAATCGAAATGAAAAATCAAAAATCTCAAAAGTCGAAAAGATGTAAAATGAAAAATCGAAAAATTGAAAAATCGAAAACAGTAAAATTTAAAAATTGAAAAACTCAAAAACCAAAAATCTGAAGAACCCAAATATTGAAAAATCCCAAAACTGAAATGTCAAAAAATTGGGAAATCAAAAAATTGAAAAATCGAAAGATCGAAAAATTGGAAAGTAGAAAAGCCGAAAAGTCGAAAATTTGAAAAATCGAAAAACCGCGAACTCAAAAAATCGAAAAATCGAGAAACTGGAAAATTTACAAACTGAAAAATTGAAAGTTCGAAATAAAAAACAAGAAATCAAGAAATCTAAAAGTCCAAACTTAAAAAATCGAATAATTGAAAATCAAAAAACTGAAGACTCGAAAAATTGAAAAATCCAAAAACTGGAACATCGAAAAATCGAGAAATCGAAAAACTGAAAGCCTAGGAAAAATTGCACGAAAAATCCCAAAATGTTAAATTGAAAAATCGAAGACGAAAAGTCTAAAAATCGAAAATTTAAAAATCGAAATGAAAAATCAAAAATCTCAAAAAACGAGAAACTGGAAAATTTAAAAACTGAAAAATTGAAAGTTTGAAATAAAAAAAAACGAGAAATCAAGAAATCTAGAAGTCTAAAATTTAAAAAATTGAATAATTAAAAATCAAAATTCTGAAGAGTCGAAAAATTGAAAAACCCAAAAACTCAAAAATCGAGAAATCGAAAAACTGAAAAGTCTAGGAAAAATTGCACGAAAAATCCCAAAATCTAAAATTGAAAATTCGAAGACGAAAAGTCTAAAAATCTAAATTTACAAAACCAAAAAACTGAAGAATCCAAATATTGAAAAATCCCAAAACTGGAATGTCAAAAAATTGAAAAATCCCAAAACTGGAAAGTCAAAAAATTGAAAAATCAAAAAATTGAAAAATCGGTACATCGAAAAACTGGAAAGTAGAAAAGCCAAAAAGTCGAAAATTTGAAAAATCGAAAAACCGCGAACTCAAAAAATCGAGAAATTGGAAATTTACAAACTGAAAAATTGAAAGTTCGAAATAAAAAAAACGAGAAATCAAAAAATCTAAGTCTAAAATAAAAAAAATTGAATAATGAAAATCGAAAAAACTGATGAGTCGAAAAATTGAAAAACCCAAAAACCCAAACATCGAAAAATCGATAAATCGAAAAACTAAAAAGTCTAGGAAAAATTGCACGAAAAATCCCAAAAAGTTAAATTGAAAAATCGAAGACCAAAAGTCTAAAAATCGAAATGAAAAACCAAAAATCTCAAAAATCGAAAAATTATAAAATGAAAATTCGAAAAATTGAACAATCAAAAAACGAGAAATCGAGAAATCTAAAAAATACAAAACCAAAAAACTGAAGAACCCAAAAATTGAAAAATCCCAAAATTGAAATGTCAAAAAATTGGGAAATCAAAAAATTGAAAAATCGAAACATCGAAAATTTGGAAAATCGAAAAATATAAAAATCGAAAAGCCAAAAGTTGAAAAATTGAAAGTTTGAAATAAAAAGAACGAGAAATCAAGAAATCTAAAAGTCTAAAATTTAAAAAATTGAATAATTAAAAATCAAAAAAATCGAAAAGTTTAAAAATTGAAAAATTGAAGAACCGAAAAATGGAAGAATTGAAAAGTTTAAGAATTGAAAAACTGAGGAATTAAAAAATTGAAAAATCGAGAAATTGGAAAATGGTAAAACTGAAATATGGGACAATTAACAAATCGAAACTTGAAAAATCGAAAAATTGAAAAAACGAAATTGGAAATATCGAAACATTGTAAAATTGAAAATTTTAAAAACCGCAAAATTGAAAAATCCTAAATCTGAAATATTGAAAAATTGACAAATCAAAACCTCAGAAATCGAAAAATTGACAAATTAAAAAACTGAAAAATTAAAATATCCATAAATAGAAAAATTCCCAAACCTAAATTATGGAAAATTGAGAAATCGAAAACTCGAAAAAGTGAGAAATGGAAAAGTCGAAAATTTTTTAATTATGTACATGGAGAATTCGAAAAATCGAAAAATTATAAAATCGAAAAATCGAAACATTGAAAAATTGAAGAATCTAAAAATTGGAAGATCAAAAAGTGTAAAAACCGCAACCGAAAAATTGAAAAATTCAAAAATATGAAAACCAAATGCCCAAAAATCGAAAATTTGAAAAATCGAAAAACCGAATTAAGGAAAAATTAAAAATTGAAATATCAAAAGATCGAAAAATCGAAAGATCCAGAAGTCGAAAAATGGAGAAATCGAAATAGCCCAAAATTGAAAAATCGAAAAATTAAAAACTGAAAAATGGAAAAATTTTAATTAAAAAAATCGATAAATAGAAAAATCGAAAAATCGGGAAACTGAACAATCAAAAAATCATAACATCCGGATCAAAATCATCAAAATCTCGATAAATTGAGAAATTGAAAAATTTTAAAGTTGAAAAATCAAAAACTGAAAACTCAAAAAACGAGATATCGAAAAATCTGAAATTTAAAAAAATGGAAAGTCGATGAAAAATTGTTGGAAAATCGATAAACTGGAAAATCCCCAAATATACAATCAAGAGGTCGAAAAGTAAAAAATTGAAAAATTGTAAAATCGGAAAATTGAAGCATTAAAAATATAAAAATTCAAAAAACGAAGAATTCAGAAACCTAAACTCCAAAATTTAAGACATCAAAAAATTGAAAAATCACAAAACTGACTTTAACTATTTAAGAAGTTGGAAAATTGTAAAATCTAAGAATTGAAGCTTTAAAAACCTGAAAAATAGAAAAATCGGGAAATTACGAAGTTGAGAAACCGAAGCTTCAAAAATCGGGAAATGGCTAAATAAAAAAATCGAAAAATCGAAAAATCTAAATGTTGAAAAGTCGAAAAATTGAGTAATTGAAAAATTTTAAAATCAAAAATCTAAAAAATCCCAACACTAAAATATCGAAAAATTGAGAAATCGAAAAAAATTTAAAATGAAAAAATTGAAAGAAATCCGAAAACTAGAAAAATCGACAGATCGTCGATACATCGAGAAATCGACAACCCGAAAAATCTAAAATCTCTAAAATTAAAATATGGAAAAATTTAAAAATCCAGAAAAAGAAAAGTTCCCGAAATTGTAATCTTGAAAATTGAGAAATCGAAAACTTGAAAAAATAAGAAATCGAAAAATCGAAAAGTTGCAAAAATTTTAAAAATTGTAAAACCGAGATGTCGAGAAATAGATAGTTCGAAAAATCAAAAAAAATAAAAAACCTAACATCGAAAAATTGAAAAATGTTAAATTTAAAAAATCGAAAAACTGAAAAACCAATAAAAAGAGAAATCCAAATATTTTAAATTCAACAAATTGAAAAATCATAATATTGAAGAATCGAAAAATTGAAAAATTGAGAAAAAAATCCCCAAACCGTAATGCCGAAGAATTAGGAAACAAAAAATTTGAAACATTGGAAAATTGGAAAATCGAATCCAACATTACAAAATTCCAAAAGTCGAAAAACCGAAAAATCAAGTAATTGAAAAATCGGAATATCAAAAAATTTAAAAACTGGAACATCAAAAGATCGAGAAATGGAGGAATCGAAAAATTGAGAACTCGAAAAATCAAGAAATCGAAATAACCCAATATCGAAAAATCGAAACATTGAAAAGTCCAAGAAAAATTGAAGAACTGATAATCTAAAAATCCCAACAACTGAAATATCGAAAAACTGAGAATTCGAAAAGTCAAAAAATCAAAAATTTTAAAATTCGAAAAATTGAAGCTTTAGAAACCTGAAAAACTGAATTTCGAAATTTTAGAAACGACAAACGACAAAAATTGAAAAATTAGAAATCGAAAAATTAAAAAAAATTCAACACGGATTCACAAACCACAAATACTCCAAGAATGTTTGAAAGAGAAAAAGAAGGACTGCAAACAAAAGCTTTGGAAGATGAGAGCGCAAAATACTAGGAGAAGGATGCTTATGCTTGAAAAGAAGTATAAAGAGTGAGAAGTAAAGGAAAACAGATGTGGCACGTCTGTGGCATTTATTTTATTCTTTATAGTCGCTTCTTCAGTGTAGTAATCTTCTCATGCGCAAATTTCCGAATACTCTGTACATGAACCATGGTGAAAACCGGTGTCTTAGAAGCAATGTCATTACACTGAATAAAGTTGATCAACTTTGCAAAATGATTCAAAATAGTTGCTATTCTCTCACGTAAACTAGTAGAAAAACGCCAGACAGTAAAATCACCCAGAACGATCACTTTGCTTTACACCTTTTTACAACTCTTCACATCTCTTGAGAAAATCCCCGCGCCAAACCCATAAAAACCGTTTGAATGCCGGTCACACACTCTCTGAAAGCCAGGTATTTATTAGTTAATAACACTGAAATCCTCAATCCATTTCAGGTTCGCTTTTCCGAAGCACGAAGCGAACCGTTGTTTCTAATAGCTCACAAACGGCAAGTATCCACTTGGTATTGTGGACACGTAAGTCTCTATGTATTAATTATATAGAAATCGAGCTGTCCATTGAGATGTCAGGTGAATATTTCATAAAACATGCTGACTTATTGCACGATAAACCAGCGCCGGCTCAACTTCCGTCCGACTCAATTAAATCGAGAAACGCGGAACAATAAAAATCCTGAAAATCCGCGCGTTCACTCATACAATTTATACAAAGGGTATAAATTATCATCTAACGCAAACAAAAAACCAGTCACACTTCATCATACTTAAATTAGTGGTAATTTGTTGCCGGCCAACAACTATTACTAACGGTAGACATCAAGAGTCGAGATAATTCACTCGCTGGTATTTCATTTTGCTGAGTAAGTGAAACCTGATAATACGCAGAGGTGAGTCATGGTGGCTGTGGCATCAGATGAACATTTGTTGCAGGAGATTCGAGAATTAATTAGAACGAATCCGTTCATTTTTGAATTAGTACTAAATGTGTTACTATAAAGTGAAAAAACCAACATAATTTTAGAATTTAGTAGCACCTACGTGTTACCACATTCCTTAGAAAAACAGGTTGGCTTTTAAACGTATTCACCAACAATTCTTTAAGTAATTTCTCAGTTTAAAAATATCATCTATCATTTTTTCGTTCTACTAGTTGTGGATAATTACACATTTAAAAATAATTAATTTATTGCTCACCTTGCGAGCTCGAGTGTCGCCTGCTGCTCCTAGAAGCCGCTTCTACCACGCGACTAAGCCGTTTCTGCAAAGCTTCTTTTTCGCGATATCTGAAAATAAACCACATTTAATTAAGTCCTGCCTCAGCAAACCGTTTACAAGTGTCGTTTCGGATTTTAATGACCATCGACAGACTGTGCACACTATAATGAAGGCGCCTCCACCATTATAAATACTTCATTAGCAGCGGCATTAAACTAGACGGATGATTAAGAATATCGAGCTTCTGGTTCCGGAAATCCATAAAATCCGAGTGCTCGATAAATCGTTATCTGTCGATCCGTCCGAGCTAATCTTAATACAACAATTTGTTAAGTGGACACGCCTTATTTATTTTGGTTATTAATGAACGGATGTTAGCACCTGAAAGATAAATTTCCTTTTGGGAAGGAATCGTGTAATAAAATCTGAGACAAGTTGGTTCAACCCAAATGTATGATTCAAGGTTGAAGACTACAATAAAAAAGGTAACGGTTTTGGACAAGTGTCGGTTTCTGGAAGAGATTAACATCAGGAGTGAGCTTCAACGCTAAAGCGAAAATAAATCAAACGGAACAGAAAAGGTAATAAACGTTAACGGATGAAAAATGGGATGGGTGAATAAAGTTTCTTCGGAGGAATTTCCGGGCAGGGATATTTAGTGTTATAGGGGAGCTTTCGATCTAATAATGTGTGCCCATAGTGTGTGTAAAAAATGTCTAAGCGTATACAAAATGATTGGTGTTATATTAAATATTAAAACATTTTATGAAGATTTTCTTGGCTCACTTAACGTCATATTTTTCGTATCAATAATATATACAGTGTCCCAATTTGTGGTGGAAAACTACGCATTTATCAGTCTATCGAAAATTTTCCTTCTCATTAAGTTGTATTATTTTAAATAAAACACCCTATATATTTTACACTTTTGGATTATTTATGGAAAAAAAGGAACTGGGAATTTTGAAAATCTGAGCTTTTGGGAAAACTGCCAAAAATCTAAAAAAATTTTGAGATATTATATCTTGAAGTGGTGCTATGCAAAAATGTGGCCGAAACAAAGTTCTGGAATTCGAAATCTAAAAAAAAAATTGTTACGTAATTTTCAAAAGTGGTGAAAAAGTTGCAAAAAAAATCCACAAAAATTCTGTGATATAGATCTCAACGCGTTGATTTCAAAAATATAATGTGTTTATGCCCCCTGAACAAAATTCTCGAAATATAAGCTTTAACACACAATATTTTTAAAAATCAAAAATTTGCATATTTCTTATTGAAGATTCTGGAAAAATGGTAGGAATTTCAGAAGAAATGAAGCCGGAAATAAATTCTGAAGATCGAAATCTGTAAAAAAAATCGAAACTGGTAAAAAAAGGTCGAAAATAAAAAAATGAGTTTTTCGAAAACTCGTCAAAAAATCCACAAAATTGGCATATTTTTCCTGAAAATTCTGAAAAAAATGGAGCAGTTATCGAAAAAAGTGAAGCTGTAAACAACTTGTGGACATCAAAATGCACAAAAATATCTCTCTAAGTAATTTTAGATATTGAAAATTTGAACTTTAGGGAAAGTTTCCAGAAAATTCACAAAAAATTCTAGGACATAGATCTTTCAGTGATCTTCACAAAATTACCGCATTTTATATTGAAAATTCTGGAAAAATGGTAGCAATTATCAAATAAATAGAGCCGATGTTATTATCTTCTGGAGATTGAAATCCAAAAAAGAATGTCTTTGGACAATTTCGAAAGTGCTCTGAAAACTGTCGAATATTTCCATAAGGATTTAGTATTGAAAAATTGAGCTTTTGAAAAAACATCGCAAAAAATGTGAGATCTGGATCTCCACGTGTTGACTCTAAATTCTAGTGATTTTATGACCCGGAGCAAAATTATGGAAAAATAGTACCTACTTATCTTCGAAAAAATCTAGTCAAAAAAACTTCTGGATATGAAAATCTACAAAAAAAATTCTTCAGCTAATTTTTGAAACTACTTGAAAAAAGGTCGAAAATTTTATGAGTAAGAATTTTTGAACAAATGATACCAAAATAAATTCTAAAACTCGAAATATTAAAAAAAATCTTCAAATAATTTTCCAAACGCCTCGATAAGAGGTTGAAAATTTTATAGTTTATGGTCCCGGAGCAGGATTTTGGAAATATTCGATTTGAAAGAGAAAAATTTGAAAAATACCTAGATAAATTTCCCATTTCATAAGAAGATTCTGGAAATACGAATTTTCGGATAAATGAAGCCAAAAATAACTTCTGGAGGCCGGAATCTACAAAAAAATACTTCAGGTAATTTTCGAAACTAGTCGTAAAAAAGCTGAAAATTTTATGACTTAAAAAAATTGAGGTTTTGCAAAAGTTGTCTAAAGATCCACAAAAAATTCTAGGGTGCTTTTTGTTGATTTCAAAAATATAGCGTGTTTATGATTCCGAGTAAAATTTTGGAAATACTCGGTATTAAAGGGAAAATTTTAAAAAATCCATAAATTATCATATTTCTTATGACGATTCTGGAAAAATGGTACGAATTTTCGAAAAAATCAAGGCAAAAATATTTTTATATTTTTGGATATGGAAATCTACAAACAAATACTTCAGCTAATTTTCGAAATTACCCGAAAAAAAGTCGAAAATTTTATGACTTTAGAGTTTTAAAAAAACTGAGATTTCGGAAAAGTTGTCTAAAAATCCACACAAAAAATCTAGGATTTAGATACATCTCCACTTGTTGATTCCAAAAATATAGCCTGTTTATTTATGGTCTCGGAGTAAGATTTTGGAAATATTCGATTTTAAAAATGAAAATTTGAGAAATCCATAAACTGCCCCATTTCATAAGAAGATTCTGGAAAAATGATACGAATTTTCGAATAAATGAAGCCAAAAATAACGTCTGGATGCTGGAATCTAAAAAAAAAAATACTTCCGGTAACTTTCGTCACTAGTCGAAAAAAAAAATACGACTTAAAAAATTGATCTTTTTGAAAAGTTGTCTAAAGATATACAAAAAAATTTTATGAGCAAGAATTTTCGAAAAAATGACGCCAAAACAAATTCTAAAAGTCGAAATATGCAAAAAAAATATCTTCACGAAATTTTCAAAACTACTCGGAAAAACGTCGATAATTTTATGATTTTAGAGTATTAAAAAATAGAACTTTTGGAAAAGTTGCCTAAAAATCCACAAGAAATTCTAGGGTGTAGATCTCGCTTTTTGTTGATTCCAAAAAATATAGCGTGTTTACAGTTCCGGAGCAAAATTTTGGAAATATTCGGCTTGGAAGGCAAAATTTTGAAAGATCCATAAAGTATATTATTTCTTATGAAGATTCTGGAAAAATGGTACAAATTCTCAAAAAAATCAAGGCAAAAAACTTCCGTATGTGGAAATCTACAAAAAAAATCTTCAGCTAATTTTCGAAACTACTCGAAAAAAGGTCGAAAATTTTATGAGTATGAATTTTTGGAAAAATGACGCCAAAATAAATTCTACAGGTCGAAATATGCAAAAAAAATCTCCTCAGGTAATTTTCGAAACTACTCGAAAAAAGGTCGAACATTTTTTGACTTTAGAGTATAAAAAAATTAAGATTTAAGAAAAGTTATCTAAAAATCCACAAAAAATTCTAGGGTGTAGAACTCGCTTTATATTAATTCCAAAAAGATACAAATTTTGGAATAAACGAAGGCAAAAATAACTTCTGGAGGCCGAAATTAACGAAAAAAAAGGGGTAATTTTCGAAACTAGTAGAAAAAAAGTTGAAAATTTTACGACTTAAAAAATTGAGGTTTTGAGAAAGTTGTCTAAAGATCCACAAAAAATTCCAAAAATATAGCGTGTTTATGGTACCGGAGCAAAATTTTGGAAATACTCGGTTTGAAAGGCAAAATTTTGAAAAATTCATAAATTGTCATATTTCTTATGAAGATTCTTGAAAAATGGAGCGACTTTTCAAAAAAATCAGGTCAAAAAAACTCCCGGATGTGGAAATTTAAAAAAAAAAATCTTCAGCTAATTTTCGAAACTACTCGAAAGAAGATTGAAAACTATAGGATTTAAAAAAAATGGCGCTTTGGAAAAGTTGTCCAAAAATCCACAAAAATTTTTATGAGTAAGAATTTTATAAAAAATGATGTTAAAATAAAATCTAAAGGTCGAAATATGCACAAAAAATATATTGAAGAAATTTTCAAAACTACTCGAAAAAAGGTCGAAAATTTTATTTTAGAGTATTAAAAAATTAAACTTTCGGAAAAGTCCACAACAAATTCCAGCGTATAGATCTCGCTTTTGTTGATTCCAAAAATATAGCTTCCGAGCAAAATTTTGGAAATATTCGATTTGGAAGGCAAAAGTTGAAATATCCATAAATTATCATATTTATTATGAAGATTTTGGAAAAATGATACGAATTTCCGAAAAAATCAAGACAAAAAAACTTCTGGGTGTGGAAATCTATAAAAAAATTCTTACTCGAAAAAAGATCGAAGACTTTATGAGTACGAATTTTTGAAAAAAATTACGCCAAAATAAATTCGAAAGGTCGAAATATGCAAAAAAAGTCTTCCCAAGTAATTTTCGAAACTACTCGAAAAAAGGTCGAAAATTTTATAACTTTAGAGGATTAAAAAATTTAGGTTTCGGAAAAGTTGTCAAAAAATCCACAAAAAAATTCTAGGATGTAGGTATAGCTCGCTTTTTGTTGGTTCTAAAAATATAGCGTATTTATGGTTCCGGAGCAAAATTTTAGAAATACTCGGTTTGAAAAACAAAATTTTGAGAATCCATAAACTGCCCTATTTAATACGAAGATTTTGGAGAGATGGTAGGAATTTTCGAAGAAGTGAACCCAAAACGATTTTCTGGACATCGAAATATACAAAAAAATCTTTTCAAGCAATTTTCGAAACTAGTTGAAAAGAGATTCAAAAGTTTATAGTAGGGAGTAAAAAATTGGGATTTTGGAAAATTGTCTAAAAATCCAAAAAAATTCCAAAGATATTTCGATCACGACTTTGTACATATTTGGACTGAAACATAAAATTATTAAAAATCCTAAAAATGGTCACATAATCGTCCTGAAGATTTTGAAAAGTTGGTAGCAATTTTCGAAAAATGGAGTCAAAATTAATTTCTGACAGTCAAAATTTCCAAAAAAATTTTTTTAAGTGATTTTCAAAAGTAATCGAAAATATGCGAAAAAGACACTAGGGGTTCCAAAATTGTTTCAATTTTTTTTAAAACCGCCATAAGCAGTTATAGTTAGCCCCACCCTCCCACCCCGTCTCCTGTAAAAGCTAATTTTATTTGCTCTTAACTGAAAGAAGTCATATAAAAAAGTTTTAAAATCAAAAGATAAAATAGTCTGTCAACTTACATTAAAAAAAATAAGCCGTTTCGGCAAACTTTTTTTGAAATGACATTCCTAAGTTATGAATGTTAAATCAGTCATTTTTCCCCTATTCAATAATTTCTGGGAACAAAAATAGGCGAGGATAAAAAAAACAAGGATTTTAAGCAAAATTTATTTGACAATACGATGCCATCTATTTTGTGAAGAAGATGAGTAAACAAATTTTGATTACAATTAAAATTTTGAGCTACTCGGTTGGTTGTTGTATTAAAAATCATAAAAAAAGTAACACCATTTCGATTAAAAAAATTTGTAACATTTTTGTACGTTATTTTTCTTCTTTTAATAAAATTAATAGAATTATCTACACACTTCCTCGCTATTTGTAGGCAACAGGTACTCAAACCTGCTTGTAAGACTCTTACTTCTCGCTGTTGGGCAAATGTGATTTAAGAATGAGCAACCCACAGCGACGCAACTATTCATTATGTGTTCAATTTAAATCCTCACTGGTGTGGGAATAATAATTTTCACATCGAATTTTCGATAAAATTACACACACGGAAAAGGAAATTAAAACCGAAATCACAGATACGCTTGAAATTGCTCGTTTTTTTCTCCAGATAGGAAGATAGGAATTAGAGGACTAAAAAACGGTAAACTTTAATTATAATAATCAATAGCCGATCTATAGACAACAAGGGTCTTCCTACAAATACTCGATAAAAAACTGTACAAATAATAAATCTCTGAAAACCAGGAAAAAATATATTTTACTGTCAAATTATGACGCGATATTGATGCGGCCATCAAAACTTGGAAAAGTTTCGCCCGAATTTACAGGAAGGATTGTGTTTCCAAAGTCCTGTTGCGGCCGTAATAAATCACGTTAATTGAAGTTTTCAAATTGAACTCAAATATTATTACAGCTAATGCCCATCTAATTATAATGTCCGTCTCGCCGAGGTGTTCCCGATAAAAAATTAATTGATAAAGTTAGGATGATAGACACATAATTAGGATATCTAATTTTGATAGATGGTTTAATATTAGTGCCGGAAATGCGAAGTTTCCTGATTCAATATTTCTAGCCGCTGCAGCCTCGATAATCATCATTGTCCGCTGATAATTTATTTTTTTATTAATTAGCAAACAATCCGCACGTATACAGTTATTACAGTTTTTTCTATAAATCATTACCGCGCGTAATTAAATTTCGTTCGGATGAGTATAATTAAAGTTAAACGAACTTAGAATTTCTTCAAAGGAGCGAGCGCGATGATTAATGTGAGTGTTTGTTAGAAACTCTAGATTCGTGTCAAAAACGACGCCAATTAACCTACGTCTCAATAATTGCCGATCGGAACACGGGAATTAGCATACTTGCGGCTTCCGCTTCGGACGCAAGGTAACCGTGACAAAAGTGACAAAAGAAAAGTTATGTGGAGTGTCACAGTTTATGTTCGTTAAAATATCTCGGTACCGAGAAAGTGCAATTTAAACAAAGACACTAATCAAGCACTGAAATGCTGACACAATTTACCACATCGTTAACTGTAAAATCGAGCCTTGATTTATGGACGGCACGAAATAAATTCCGATTATTGAAGCAAAATGTGCCATAAACTTCCACAGCGGACGCGGCTGGTTACCAAACCGATACTAAACCCTGAAAAATCTGAAATACCTGAAAAAATTGCTTACAACATTGCTCTAATCAGTCTTCAGCTGCCTGAAAAATTAGTTTCTAATGGTAATTTAATTTTATTGGAAGCTTTTCGTGTCGGGCGACTCGGGTTTCAGACCTCGCTACCGAGATAACCATCGCCTTTGTGGATTTTTTAATGAAATTAAATCAATCTGGGAGATTAATTGCTGTGGCTAACAGGATGAGTGCGACCCTCCCAAATTTATTCAGGATTGAAGCGTTACTGTGAAATTACATACAATGATCCAATTAAAGCTTCAGCATGCAAGTGAAAAATTAATCATCCGAGAGAGAATTAAATTAACTTGAAAATCACTTGTTCACTTTAGCGTTTGAATTTGAATGGCCTTTTCATTTCCTCCTGAATGGAATCGGTCGTGAAAAGTGAGTTCGATTAGGTAGAGATTACGTTGCTGATTATGGCTCGGCTGGGTTCGAAATATCAATGAAAATTGAAACCGTGAAAGGAGTTTCAGGATTGTGGGACGGTGAGGTATTCACGTCCGATATTGTGTTGACTTGAATGTGGAAATAAATTATCCTTAACCCTAATGAATTTTAGTTTGTTAGTGAATTTATCACGTAATTCACTTTGTTCTTAAAAATATGATTATTGCGATAAATTCGCAATTTCAAAATCATATTTTTAAAAAATACTCAAAAAAAGTCATGTTCCCCTTTGGCGAATCTGAAAAACAGTTTTGGAATTTTCGAAAAAAAATAAGGCCTAAAATAACTTCTAGAAATCGAAATCAACTCAAATATCTCTTTAGTTAATTTTCAAAACTGTTCGAAAAATGGCCAAAAATTTCACAAAGGAGAAATCGAAAAAATTAAGCTTTGTCTATTAATGGTTTCAGATCAAGATTTTCAAAATATTCACTTCCAAAATCACAATTTCACAAATTCCTAAAAATGGTCATATTTCATTTTGACGATCCTGAAAAATGTTTGGAATTTTCTAAAAAATGAAGTCGAAAATGGCTTCTACAAATCTCTTTAGTTAATTTTCAAAACCTTTCGGAAAAAGATAAAAAATTTCATAAAGGGAAGGTATCGAAAAACTGAGCTTTAGCAAAGTTGCCTAAAAATTGTCATATTTCATTTTGACCATTCTTCAGATCGAGATCAACCCGAATTTATTTTTAGTTGGTTTTCAAAACTGTTCGGAAAAAGGCAAAAATTTCATAAAGGAGGGGATATCGACAAATTAAATCTTCAACAAAGTTGTCTAAAAATGTACAAAAAATTCTGAGATGTCGATATTGACCATGTGATTCGAAAACTATAGTTTATTGATGGTTGCAGACCAAGATTTTCAAAATATTCCTTTCAAAATCACATTTAAAAAAAAATTAAAAATGGTCATATTTCATTTTATTGATTCTGAAAAATGTTTGTAATTTTCGAAGAAATGAAACCGAAATTAACTTTTATAAATCGAATTCACCCCAGATATTTCTTTAGTAAATTTTGAAAACTCCTCGAAAAAAGTCGAAAATTTCATAAAAGAAATCGAAAAATCAGGAAAGATGCATAAAAATCTTCAAAAAATTCTGAGATATCGATAACAACGAAATGATTCTAAAAATATAGCCTATTGATGGTCTCAGAACAACATTTTCTAAATATTCGGTTTCAAAATCAAAATTTTGCAAATCTCCAAAAATGATGATGTTCCATTTTGGCGACTCTGATAAATGTTTGTACTTTTCCAAAAAGATAAGGCCGAAAATAACTTCTACAAATCGAAATCAACTCAAATATCTCTTTAGTTAATTTTTAAAACTCTTCAAAAAATGTAAAAAAAATTATAAAAGAAGGTATCGAAAAATTGACCTTTCAGCAAAGTTACCCAAAAATAGTCATATTTTATTTTGATCATTCTTTACATCGGGATCAATCCAAATTCATTTTTAGTTGATTTTCAAAACTATTCGGAAAAAAAACAAAAATTTCATAAAGGAGGAGATATCAAAAAATTGAATGTTCAACAAAGTTGTCTAAAAATGTACAAAAAATTCTGAGATATTGATATTGATGATGTGATTCAAAAACTATAGCCTATTGATGGTCCCAGACCAAGACTTTCGAAATATTCGTTTCAAAATCACATTTAAAAAAAAAATCAAAAATGGTCATATTTCATTTTATCGATTCTGAAAAATGATGTTTGTAATTTTCGAAGAAATGAAACCGAAAATAACTTCTATAAATCCAATTCAACCCAGATATTTCTTTAGTAAATTTTCAAAACTCCTCGAAAAAAGTCGAAAATTTCATAAAAGAAATCGAAAAATCAGGAAAGATGCCTAAAAATCTTTAAAAAATTCTGGAATATCGATAACGACCAAATGATTCGAAAAATATAGCCTATTAGTGGTCTCAGAACAACGTTTTCTAAACATTCGGTTTAATAATCAAAAATGGTGATGTTCCATTTTGGCGACTCCGATAAATGTTTGTAATTTTCCAAAAAAATAAAGCCGAAAATACTTTCTACGAATCGAAGTCAGCTCAAGCATCTCTTGCGTTCACTTTTAAAACCATTCGGAAAAGGCCAAAAATTTCATAAAAATCTATCAAAAAATTGAGCTTCCAGCAAAGTTGCCTAAAAATTTACAAAAAATTCTGGATTATCGATATCGATAAGCTAATTCGAAAAACATAGGCTATCAATGGTTCCAGATTCAGATTTTCGAAAAATTCAGTTTCAAAATTAACATTTTTAAAAATTTCCCAAAACGTTATTTTGGCGATTCTGAAAAATGTTTGAAATTATGGAAAAAATGTAACCCAAAATAACTTATACACATCGAATTTAACCTAAATACTACTACAGTGAGTTTTCAAAGTATTCCCAGGAAGGCCAACATTTTCTTAAGGGGGGGGGGATATGGAAAACTTGAGCTTTCAGCAAAGTTGCATAAAAGTCTACAAAAAAAAATAGGAAATTGATATTGACGAGCTGATGTAAAAAGATGATGGTCCCAGATCAAGATTTTCGAAATATTCGGTTTCAAAACCACATTTTTAAAAAATCCCCAAAATTGATAATGTTCCATTATGGCGAATCTGAAAAATGTTTGAAGTTTTCGAAAAAAATAAATAATAATAACTTCTACAAATCGAAGTCTTATATCTCTTTAGTTCATTTTCAAAATCGTTTGGAAAAAGATCAAAAATTTCATAAAGAAAGACTATCGAAAAAATGAGCTTTCAGCAAAGTTGCCTAAAAATATACAAAAATTCTGGGATATCGATATCGACGAGTTAATTCGAAAAACATAGTCCATTAATAGTTTCACGCCCCGATTTTCGAAATATTCAGCTTCTAAGTGAAATTTTTAAAAATTCCCAAAAATGGAAATATTTCATTTTGGCGATTCTGAGAAATGTTTGAAATAAAGAAAAAAATGGAACCCAAAATAATTTTTACACATTGAATTTAACTCAAATATTACTTTAGTGAGTTTTTAAAACTGTTCGGAAAAAGGTCAAAAATTTCTAAAAAAAATTGAGCTTTCAGCCAAGTTCCGTAAAGATCTAGAAAAAATTTTGAGATATCGATATCGACGAGCTGATGGGACAAACATAGCTTGCTGATGGTCCCAGACCAAGCTTTTCGAAATGTTCAGTTTCAAAATCATATTTTTAAAAAATCACAAAAATGGTCCAGTTACATTTTGGCAAAACTGAAAAATGTTTGGAATTTTCGAAAAAAATAAGGCCTAAAATAAATCGCAGTTAACTCAAATATCTCTTTAGTTAATTTTTAAACCTCTTCAGAAAATGTCAAAAAATTTTAAAAGGGAGGTATCGAAAAATTGACCTGTCATGCCTAAAAATGGTCATATGTATTTCATTTTGACCATTCTGAAAAATGTTTGAAATTTTCGAAGGAGTGAAGACAAAAATAACTTCTTCAAATCGAGATCAAGCCGAATTTATTTTTAGTTCATTTTCAAAACTGTTCGGAAAATAGCCAAAAATTTCATAAATCAAAAAACTGAATTTTCATCAAAAGTTCTCTAAAAATGTACAAAAAATTCTGAAATATCGATATTGACGATGTGATTCAAAAACTATAGCCTATGGATGATCACAGACCAAAATTTTCGAAATATTCATTTCAAAAACAAATTTAAAAAAATCAAAAATGGTCATATTTCATTTTATGGATTCTGAAAAATGTTTCTAATTTTCAAGGAAATGAAACCGAACATAACTTCTATAAATCGAATTCAACCCAGATATGTCTTTAGTAAATTTTCAAAACTCCTCGAAAAAAAGTCGAAAATTTCATAAAAGAAATCGAAAAATTGATCTTTAAGGAAAGATGCCTAAAAATCTTCAAAAAATTCTGGGATATCGATAACGACGAAATGATTCCAAAAACAAAGCCTATTGATGGTCTCAGAACAACATTTTCTAAATATTCAGTTTCAAAATTACAATTTTGCAAATCCCCAAAAATGGTGATGTTCCAGTTTGGCGATTCTGAAAAATGTTTGTAATTTTCCAAAAAAATTAAGCCGAAAATAGTTTCTACGAATCTAAATCAACTCAAACATTTCTTGCGTTCATTTAAAAAAAAAAACGGAAAATGCCCAAAAATTTCATAAAAATCTATCGAAAAACTGAGCTTTCAGAAAAGTTGCCTAAAAATTTACAAAAAATTTTGGATTATCGATGAGCTAATTCGAAAAACATAGTCTACTAACGGTTCCAAGCCAAGATTTTCGAAATATTCAGTTTCTAAATAAATTTTTTTAAAATTCCCAAGAATGGCCAGATTTTATTTTGGCGATTCTGAAAAATGTTTGAAATTATGTAAAAAAAAACCCAAACTAACTTCTACACATCGAATTGAACCCAAATATTACTTTAGTGAGTTTTCAAAACTGTTCGAAAGAAGGCCAAAAATTTCATAAAGGGGGGGATATCAAAAAATTGAATTTTCATCAAAAGTTCTCTAAAAATGTACAAAAAACTCTGAGATATCGATATTGACGATGTGATTCGAAAACTAGAGCCTATTGATGGTTCCAGACAAAGATTTTCAAAATATTCGTTTCAAAATCACATTTAAAAAAAATCAAAAATGGCCATATTTCATTTTATCGATTCTGAAAAATGTTTTTAGTTTTCGAAGAAATGAAACCGAAAATAACTTCTATAAATCGAATTCAACCCAGATATTTCTTTAGTAAATTTTCAAAACTCCTAGAAAAAGTGTCGAAAATTTCATCAAAGAAATTGTGCTTTCAGGAAAGATGCCTAAAAATCTTCAATCACTTCTGGGATATCGATAACGACGAAATGATTCCAAAAACATAGCCTACTGATGGTCTCAAAGCAACATTTTCTAAATATTCGGTTTCAAATTCAAAAGTGGTGATGTTCCATTTTGGCGACTCTGATAAATGTTTGTAATTTTCCAAAAAAATAAAGCCGAAAATAGTTTCTAGGAATCGAAATCAACTCAAATATCTCTTGAGTTCATTTTTAAAACCGTTCGGAAAAAGGCCAAAAATTTCAAAAAAATCTATCGAAAAACTGAGCTTTCAGCAAAGTTGCCTAAAAATTTACGAAAAATTTTGGATTATCGATATCGATGAGCTAATTCGAAAAACATAGTCTATTAATGGTCCCAAGCCCAGTTTTTCGAAATATTCAGTTTCTAATTAACATTTTTGACAATTCTCAAAAATGGCCATATATTATTTTGGTGATTCTGAAAAATGTTTCAAATTATGGCAAAAAAAGTGGAACCCAAAATAACTTCTACACATCGAATTTTATCCAAATATTACTTTAGTAAGTTTTCAAACTATTCGGAAAAATTCTCAAAATTTCATAAAGAGGGATATCAAAAAATTGAGCTTTCAACAAAGTTGCCGAAAAATCTGCAAAAAATTTTGGGACATTAATATTGACCAGCTGATGTGAAAAACATAGTCTGCTGATAGCCCCAGATCAAGATTTTCGAAATATGTATTCGGTTTCAAAATCACTTTAAAAAATAATAATAATAAAAATGGTAATGTTCCATTTTGACGAATCTGAAAAATGTTTGCAATTTTCGAAAAAAATAAAGCCGAAAATAACTTCTACAAATCGAAATCTTATATCTATTTAGTTAATTTTCAAAACCGTCTTGAAAAAACACAAAAATTTCATAAACGGAGAGAATCGAAAAACTGAGCTTTTAGCAAAGTTACCAAAAATTTACAAAAAATTCTGGGATGTAAATAGATATCGACGAGTTGCTTCGAAAAACATAGTTCCAGGCCCAAATTTTCGAAATATTCAATTTCTAAATAAGATTTTTTTAAATTCCCAAAAACGGCCATATTTCATTTTGGCGATTCTGGAATTTTCGAAAGGATGAAACCGAAAATAACTTCTACAAATAGAGGTCAATCCAAATTTATTTTTAGTTAATTTTCAAAACTGTTTGGAATAAAGCCAAAATTTCATAAAACGAAAAATCGAATTTTCAGCAAAGTTGCCTAAAAATGTACTAAGAATTCTGACTATGCGATTCGAAAAATATAGCGTTTTGAGAACCCCAGACCAAGATTTTCGAAACATTCGGTGTCAAATTCGAATTTTAAAAAACTCTCAAAAATAGTCAAAAATGTTGGAATTTTCGCAGAAATGAAACCGAAAATAACTTCTAGAAATCGAAATCAACTCAAATATCTTTTTAGATCATTTTCAAAACCGGTCGGAAAAAGGCCAAAAGTTTCATATTGAAAAAGTGAGCTTTCAAGAAAATTTTCTAAAAGCTACAAAAAAATCTGAAATATTGATATTGACGAGCTGATTCTAAAAATATAGCTTATTGATGGTCCCAGAACAAAATTTTCGAAATATTTGTTTCAAAATCACATTTAAAAAAATAATCAAAAATTCAAAAATGGTCATATTTCATTTTATCGAATCTGAAAAATGTTTGTAATTTTCCAAGAAATGAAACCGAAAATAACTTCTATATGTCAAATTCAATCCAGAAATTTCTTTAGATAATTTTCAAAATTCCTCGAAAAAAAAAGCCGAAAATTTCATGAAAGGGGGTATCGAAAAATTGAGCTTTTTGGAAAAATGGCTAAAAATCATCAAAAAATTCTGGGATATCGATAACGACGAAATTATTCTAAAAACAGAGCCTATTGATGGTCTCAGAACAACATTTTCTAAATATTCGGTTTCAAAATCAAAATTTTGCAAATCCCCAAAAATGATGGTGTTCCAATTGGCCGCAAATAGTTTCTACGAACCTGAATCAACTCAAATATCTCTTGCGTTCATTTTTAAAACCATTCGGAAAAAAAGCAAAAAATTTTATAAAAATCTATCGAAAAACTGGGCTTTCAGCAGTTACCTAAAAATTTACAAAAAATTTTGGATTATCGATATCCATGAGCTAATTCGAAAAACACAGTCTATTAATGGTTCCAAGCCCAGATTTTCGAAATATATTCTATTTCTAATTAACATTTTTGACAATTTCCAAAAATGGCCATATATCATTTTGGTGATTCTGAAAAATGTTTAAAATTATAGAAAAAATAGAACCCAAAATAACTTCTACACATGGAATTTCACCCAAATATTACTTTAGTGAGTTTTGAAACTATTCAGAAAAAGGCCCAAAATTTCATAAAAGGAAGTATCGCAAAATTGAGTTTTCAGCAAAGTAGCCTAAAATTCTACAAAAAATTTTGGGACATTGATATTGACGAGCTGATGTGAAAAGCATAGTCTGCTGATAATCCCATATCAAAACTTTCTAAATATTCGGTTTCAAAATCACATTAAAAAAAAACAAAAATGGTAATGTTCCATTTTGGCGAATCTGAAAAATGTTTGAAATTTTCGAAAAATTCTGGGATATAGATATCGAGGAGTTAATAAGAAAAACATAGTTCCGGGCTCAAATTTTAGAAATATTTAGTTTCTAAATAACATTTCTAAAAATTCACAAAAATGGTCATATTTCATTTTGGCGATTTTGAAAAATGTTTGACATTATGGAAAAAAAAGAACCCAAAATAACTTCTACACATCGAATTTAACCCGAATATTGCTTTCAAAACTGTTCGGTAAAAGGTCAAAAATTTCATAAACAGAGAGTATCGACAAATTGAGTTTCCAGCAAAGTTGCCCAAAAATGTGTAAAAAATTTTGGGATATTGATATCGACGAATTCGTTCGAAAAACATAGTCTATTCATCGTCCTAGATCAAGATTTTCAAAGTATTCGCTATCAAAATCATTATTTACAAATTCCTAAAAATGGTCATATTTCATTTTGACGATTCTGGAATTTTTGAAGGAATGAAGGCGAAAATAATTTCTACAAATAGAGATCAGCCTACATTTATTTTTAGTTAATTTTAAAAATTGTTTCATATTGAAAAACTGAGCTGTCAGGAAAATTTTCTAAAAACTACAAAAAATTCTGGGATATCGATATTGAGAAGCTAATTCTAAAAAGTACTGAAAACATAGCTTATTGATGGTCCCAGAACAAGATTTTCTAAATATTCGTTTCAAAATCACATTTAAAAAAAAATCAAAAATGGTCATATTTCATTTTATCGATTCTGAAAAATATTTATAATTTTCGAAGAAATGAAACCGAAACTAACTTCCTTAAATCGATTTCAACCTAGATATTTCTTCAGTTAATTCTCAAAACTCCTCGAAAAAAGCCGAAAAATGTATAAAGGGGAGTATCGAAATATTGAGGTGGTTTCAGAAAAGATGTCTAAAAATCTTCAAAAAATTCTAGGCTATCAATATCGACCAACTGATTCGAAAAATATAGCCTATTGGTGGTCTCAGACCAATTTACTAATATTTGATTTAAAAATCACATTTTTACAAATCCCCGTATTCCTTTAGTTAATTTTCAAAATTCTTCGAAAATAAGTCAAAAATTTCATAAAGGGGGGTATCTAAAAATTGAGCTTTCGGCATATTAAGCTATTGATTGATTATCCCCGACCAAGATTTTATGGTCCTAGACCAACATTTTCGAAATATTTCGTTGCAAAATCAAATTTTTAAAATATCCTTAGAGTGGCCACCTAATAGTAATTATTAATTTAAAAAACCCTCAGAAATGGTCATTTTTCATTTCGGCCAATCTGGAAAACAGTAATATTTATGTCACCATTAACATTACTAAAAATGGTAGATTCTTTTTTTTAATATTCTATATAGCGATTTTCTAAATTTCTGCTCTAGTTGGCAATGACACTTACGTCAGCCGTTTCATTTGCAATAACCTGACCTGATGTGACCTAATGTAAGCATCATGGCCAACTAAAGTAAAATTTAAAAAATCAAACAGTATAGTAACATTGCTCATATTTTTTTTAATCCTTACACCGAGTGACTATTAATGTTTGTGATTTTTTTTTGTCAGGTTGGCGACCTATTTAAAATTACCCAATTGTCAAAATAACTTTTGCCATCGTCTCAACCAACCAACACGTTTGTTGCACATGTCAAAATTGACAGCTGTGAATTGACATCTTTGCATGCCAACAATTCAGTATTGCCAACACAAAATTATAATTTATTCTACGTCTTTACTCTACCCTCCAACCTTTATATATTTTATTTAAAAAAAGTGCACACTTGACGAAGTCACAGGCACAATATTTTTAGCACAACGCCCGGTTTTCTCACCTGCAGAAAAACTCCGGGCGGATCCGATACCGGGCCAAGAAGTCGTCGTAGACCCTGAGCATGGCCAGCAGGTGTCCCGCGACCACGGCGCCCTGCTCGTACGTCTCGTCCGGCAACAACATGCTGGAGGCATCGTCTTCGTCGCGTCGCCCTCGCGCACCCGAACTCGAACACTCAAACTCGCCACTCTCCAGTAAGTTACTCGCGACCTCACACCACAAGCACAACAACACTGCCCGTTACAATTATCCTCATGCCTGTTCTTATTAAGTTATCGTGTTCTAGACGTCATTGATCCGCCGGATGCCTCTTCACTTGTTGCACTTTCTATTTTCCTTGCCGATGGAACCTGAAAGTAAGTCGGATGCGTTATGGGGTTTTGCCGGATTTTGCACTTATATGCTATATTGGATTAAAAAAAGATTTTAATTGTGTTCAACAGTACAACAGGAAGTGGAATTAACGTAATAAACCAAATTGCAATTATGAAAATTCACACATACTAAATAAAGCCTCATATAATAAATTTTATATCGTTACGGTGAAACAATACACGACTTACCATGCTTGTAATTAAATATTTAAACACACCGTAATTTTAAAACGCATACTAATTTTGACAAGTTGTGTGGAAAAGTAGCTCTCGCCACCCACCGCCTCGCCGAAATTATTTATAAAATTAAACAACCCAAAGCAGATAACATCACCGTTAAACAGCAGTTAAGCGGAATATTTAAATTTAAATTAAGAAATGATTCCTAATTAATTTTAATTATGACAGTTTCAGGAGCTGTTAATTTCTCCTTAATGTCAAAGACATAGTTTTTATTTACACAGAGCGGGCCGTTTCGTTTTCGTCGTCCTTTCCTGGAACTCCACAATCCATAAAAACGTCAGCTTACTTAATCGTTATTATCCTCGATAATAACCCGTAATAGAAAGAACAAAAATAGCCGAAATTTGTGGAATTCATGCACGTTTACTGTTATGATGGTACGAGATTACTTGCCATGGAACGGTATTCAAATCTAGCGAGGCAAAAAACCAGAAACACTGTGATTAAAAAAACTAGTATTAAGATAATACGGAAAGGACTTAATAGGTAAGTAGATAATTACGTAGCAGAGATCCGCAGCAACGCACATGAAGGATGCACGAGCGTGGGATCTTGAAAGTAGGTAATAACGACGAAAAAAGTACTAAAAGTAGGAAGGTTCGGTGGAATCGGGCAACGAGCAATTTGCCGAACAATAAAAAATCGCACGCATTAGAAACCTGAATCGAGCGGTGGTGATTATACGTTTAGGGTCGGCTGACTTCGAACAGTGCTTTACAAAAAAGTGGGAAACTATTGAAAATGAAAATAAATGTATGCAGGGGTGTTAACATAGTTGTCGAGGCGTCAGCCGAGTTTTTTTATGTTGCTCGTTGTAACAATTCCATATAAGAAATACATAGATGTAGAAAAATTTAGACTTCGCTACAGAACTAGAATTGAAGAATTAAGTTGCATAATTTGGCGAGCAAATCTCAGAAGGATCCTCTTTTGAAATAAAAAAAAAATGTAGATGTGAATTCGAGAAAATTCTAGAAGAACTCTACTTCTGAAAGGTATAGACAAGGAATTAAGATTTGAAAACATTATTTTGGGAAGCAAATTTACTCTGACGAATTCAAAAATATTTGAGAATCCAAAGTTCCATTCTAGAAGAACTCTTAGAACTAAGAAACTTTAAATTCAACTGAAGACAGAATTGAAGAAAAAACAATATCCTGGACTTTGTTAACGGATCGAAGGGAGTTTGTAGACGTGAATTCTAGAGGAATTCTACTTCTATAACGAGAAGAGCCAGAAGAATTTCAATATAAAGCTTAATTTCAAGAAACATCAAGTGACAAAACTTCGACAAGATTCTACAATATTCTAGTGAGAAGCAACGCTACACTTGTGAATTCTCGAATCTTCAATCATCTAATGAAAAGAAGATCTCAAGATTTTCGATTCAGCTATAAGACTAAAGTAAAGAGAGCAGTTAAATGACTTGAATCCGAGAAGATTCTAGAAGAATTCTTGGTCGAGCAAGAAGACGCAAAAAATTCAACTTTATTAATGGATTGTATGGAAGGTAAGAAAAAAGAAGTTAACCATGTGTGAAACTTCAAAAGTTTTATTTTAAAACGAATACAGACATTTCATTCCGCAGTGTAAAACTGAAGTGCTAAAATGAAGATAACTCACAGAATTTATATATATAGTTCTAGAACAATTCTAGTTACAGAACAAAAGATCTAAAGATCTAAGAATATTCTAGAAGAATTCTCTTTTGAACAAAAAGGAAGACAGAGAATTCGATTACATTAGCGGATCGAAGGTAAAAACGAAGAATTTGAAGTTAAATAATGTCACCTACAGATTTCTAGATGTTGTTAATGAATCTAAGGAAGTTTGTAGAAATTAATTCTACCAAGTTCTAAAAGAATTCTATTTCTGAGACGAAAAGAGTCATAAACTATGAAACTTAATGTTAAAAGACAATATAAGTGACATTTCTCTGGACTCTTCAATCAATCAAAGTATGTATAATTCTAGAAGAATTCTAGTCATAGAAAAGAAGATCTAAAGTATCTGGATTCAGTTAGACTTGAGTTTGAGAATATTCTAGGAGAGTTCTCTTTTGCAAAAGAAGAGAGACAGAATTAGCTTGAGATTACATTAGCTGATCCAAGGTAAGGAGAAAGAATTTAGGGAGTATTTGAAAGTTCAGAAAAGTTTTATTTTAAAACGAAGGCAAACAAAAAAATTTCTAACTCCACAGTATAACAATGAAGTGTCGAAATAAAAATAACTATCATACATTCTTGAATATTCTAGAATATTTTGGTAAAAACGAACTCTGCCTTTTTGGTTCTACAATATTCAGAAAGTTGAAATTAGATTCTAGAAGAATTCCATTAGTAAAAGAGATATATAAGAACTTCGATTTAACACATTGGGAATAGAGTTAAAGAAGGAAGTTAAATAACGTCACCTACAGAATCCTAGATGTTGTTAATGAATCTAAAGAAGTCCTAAAAAGTTCTAAAAAAATCTATTTCTGAAACTAAAAAAGGCCCTAAAATTGTAATCTTCAGTATAGAACTTAATGTAAGAAACAATAAGTGACACAATTTCCAGAAGCAATGTTACCGTCGGGACTTTTGGAATCTACAGCCATTCAAAGTATAATTCTAGAAGAACTATAGAAGAGAAAATCTGAAACATCTGGATTGAGTTAGAGTTGATATTCTAGAGAAGTTTTATTTTAGAACGAGGACAGACAGAAAAATTTCTGTCTCCGTAGTGTCACGCTACACTGGGGTGTCTAAAGAAAGATAACTGTTAAAAAGTTCGTGAATATTCTAGAATATTTTGGTAAAAACGAACTCTGCATTTTTGGTTCTACAATATTCAGAAAGTTGAAATTAGATTCTAGAAGAATTCCATTAGTAAAAGAGATATATAAGATCTTCGATTTAACAATGGGAGTAGAGTTGAAGAAGAAAGTTAAATAACGTCACCTACAGAATCCTAGATGTTGTTAATGAATCTACAGAAGTCCTAAAAAGTGCTAAAAAAATCTATTTATGAAACTAAATAAGGCCCTAAAATTGTAATCTTCAGTATAGAACTTAATGTAAGAAACAATAAGTGACACAATTTCCAGAAGCAATGTTACCGTCGGGACTTTTGGAATCTACAGCCATTCAAAGTATAATTCTAGAAGAACTATAGAAGAGAAAATCTGAAACATCTGGATTGAGTTAGAGTTGATATTCTAGAAAAGTTTTATTTTAGAACGAGGACAGACAGAAAAATTTCTACCTCTGTAGTGTCACACTGGAGTGTCTAAAGAAAGATAACTCTCAAAATTTCGTGAATATTCTAGAATATTCTATCAAAAAAGAACCTTGCCTTCATTAATCCAAGTTGGCAGACGTGAATTTTAAAATAATTCTATTTCTGAACTTAAAAAAAACATAAAACTTTCATGATCTCTACAATCTTCAGTCATTCGAAATATAATTCTAGATGAATTCTAGTTAGAGAAGGGAAGATCTAACGAATCTGGATTTAGTTATACTTGAGAATATTCTAGAAGGTTCTATTTTGAAAAAGAAGAAAGGGAGAGAATTCGATTTCATTAGGAGATCGAAGGTTCCGTAGAAGAATTTAGCAGACATGTAAAAGTTTGTAAACGTGAATTCTAATAAGTTCTAAGTATTCTATTTCTGAACCGAAAACAGTTGTAAAACTTTCATCTCCATCATGTAACGTAAGTTAAGAGAAAATAAGTGATAAAATTTCGAGAGGCAACGTTACCTTCGTGATTTCTGTAATCTTCAGTCATTCATAATATAATTCTAGAAAAATTCTAGTTAGAGAAAGGAAGATCTAACGATGTTGGATTCAGTTATACTTGAGTATGAGAATATTATAGAAGAGTTTTATTTTGAAAAAGAAGAAAAAGAGAAAATTCGATTTCATTAGCAGAAAGGAGAAGAATTTAGCAGATATGTGAATGTTTGTAGACGGGCATTCTAATAAAATCTAAGAATTCTATTTCTGAACCGAAAACAATTGTGAAACTTTCATCTACATCATATAATTTAAGTTAGAAGAAAATAAGTGACAAAATTTCGAGAGGCAACGTTACCTTCGTGATTTTTGGAATCTTCAGTCATTCGAACTATATAATTCTAGAAGAATTCTAGTTAGAGATGAGAAGATCCAAAAATATCTCAGTTACACTGTGAATCTGAAAAGACTCTACACTATTCTATTTTGAAGAAGAAAAGAAGAAATAATTTGACGATTGACGACAGAATATTCTGTTACAAATTAATTTCTCTCCTCTAGGACATTAGAATAATTTAATTTAGAAGCAAATTGAGTAGGAATATTCTATAAACTCCCGTTTCAAAAGTACTACATATAAAAAAATTAATATTTTTATCCTAGAAAATTAATCTTGTACAATTAGCGTCTTGAAATTTGCGCTTATTTTCAGTGCCACTGTTCTGTTCTAAAAACTAGGGAATCTGTGTGTGATCAATTTAGCGAATTTGTTGCCAAGAGCGCTTGGTAACTGGACACTGCTTTAGGCGTTCGTCTGCTGTGAATCTCATTTGACTCGTCAGCTCAGAAGCACGTATTTAAAGTTTAAAAAGTACCTTAACATCAAATTTTAACTAACTTAATCGCAAATTCTAATTTTGAAAAGTTTTTAAAGTAGTTGCTAATGGACATAATTTTTTTTCTCAAATCGGCTAATTTTACGAAAACTTGAAAAATCCGCCTTTGATAATGTAGTCATTCTATAAAGTACCTTTCTGTAAAAGTAACGTTAAACATAAATTTCGGCAATTTAAATAAAATATTATAGCTCTACTCCCAGTCACCATTTTCCCAAAAATGTAAAAATACGTAGGAATTAGATATCTTTCGGACTTTATGTAGACAGTAATTTGAATCTGAAAGTCATTAAATATTAATAAAACACTAAATGAACCCGCGAGATACACAGATTTAGTTTTAAATAAAAATTGTTATAATTTATATCGCTTTGTATGATTTTTATCTTCGGTCCAAGTACGTCTATTACCGCGCAAACCAACTCATAAACAAACATTATTATTATTAACAAGCACAATCCAGTCCAGTGACACCGCTAATCGATCCCATAAATCAGCATTAGCCACAGTAGAAATGATTTCGAAAGCGACAGTCGATTCACGAATTTTCTTGCATATCCAGCTAGAATCACTAATTATTTCATAAATAACCGCCGAGAACGCTATAATGATCTATAATTTGGCTCTCGAATTCAGAAACTCGCACTAAATCACCATTATAAAATTAATGAACACGTGGATAAAGCCCATAAGCGCACATCTCTCCGACCTCGCCTCCAATAAACCACTCAAAAATATTCAAATGGACCCGGACCGGCGTAGGTGTAATTAAATAATGTTAGCACCCAGTCGTGTACCCGCTTAATTACTATAATCCAGCAAGGACCCGCGATGAATTATCGTTCCCACGTTTATTTATTTTCGTTAATTGCTACGTACAACAGACGCGATGGACAAGCCGAGAAAAAATCGAGCGAAAACTAAGCTATTTCAACCCTCACGGTATATACAGGCTGTTTCACCTCAAATTTTCACCTGACTTACATTTTTTCAGTGTCGTATCCCAGCTTGCCCGACCTAGCCCGCCATGCCGTGGGTTCGTCGCTTTGCTCGCGTCGAAATCTCCACAAACTAATCCACTGAAGAGCACACACAGATCACGCTGATTCGAGCACAACAATAAACACTTGTTCGATGAATCCACACACTTAAACGCACCACCTCCACGCTGGAGAATACCAAAAGGCTTAAGTAGGCTTAGTGAATTTCTCAGGAGTTGGGTTTCTCGGTAGCCCATTCAGCGCACTCAGGTCGCGGCGATTAAAACCGTTGTTTTTAATGTTTCGTCGATCGTCGACGTTTAATTAAGCCGGCAACACGTCGTTTTGATTGATAAACAATACGTCTTATATATGTCGCTGACAATCAACGTGTGCTGGAGATTCATGCAAGAATCAAAACAGCGTGGAGACGCGCGCATGCGCGTTGCGGGAGCGAGCACGAGGTTTGGCTTTACAAGTGTACTTAGCTAATTAGCGCATAATTAAATTGCGGGCTGCGGTGGCGGCGATCGAGTGCGGCCTTGATTGGATTTTAATCGCGGACCGCGTAACGGTAATTAAAAATATTTTTAATTTGCCTCGGACGGGAAAAATTGCTTATTTCGATTCAAACCCACAAAACAATTAAAAGAATTGGACGAAAGCACCAAAAAACAAGCTGAATATCTACAACGTTATTATCAATACGACCTCATATACGTGAAAGGAAGAAATAAAGAAAAATATCTCATGGAAACGCTAGGAAAAGACTGACCCAAAATTGTGAATCTAAGCCATAGAAGACTGTGTGAAATTGACCAAAGAAATCCCAGGTTATGATAATATAATATATCAAATAATAAAAAATGTTTCTGTTCCTTAAATAATGCTAAAAGTATTTACAATTGGCTGTATTCTATATATCCTCGATAAATAACATAACATTAAAATATGTTTTATTTAAACGCAAAAAACTGTCAGGTGTGGGATTCGAACCCACGCTCCCTTTCCAGAATCAGAGCTTAGATCTAATCTTAGAGCGCTCGGCCAATCTGACTACACTTAATTATCAATCTGTACTTCCCTACTAGACTATATGAGGAGATAGTCGGGATAGAACTCGAGTCTTCCCCCGGGGTCAGGTCGACCGAGCACCTTCGATAAAAAGTAGTGGGCTCCTAGCTCAGGTCAAATGAGATCAAACTGAGCTAGGAGCCCCACTATACAGGGTTAGTATTAAGTCCCGAAACAGTCGAATAACTTTGTTATTTGACAAGTTTTTCTTCTGAAATTTGCGGTGGATATATAGTAAAACATCCTGACTTGATTACATTTTTCCTTTTTTTATTGCTCTCGGTTTGACAGACAGGGCTGCCTACTTTTTTTTAATGGAACACCCAGATTTTTTTCACATTTTCTGAAGCAGAATAAAAACTACTTTCAGAAATTATCAATATGTTTGTTTCTGCTGATACAAAAAAATAGAAAAAAACTCACAAAAAACACCAAATATAGTGTCAAACCGAAAGCAATAAAAAAAAGGAAAAAATATTGTAATAAAGTCGCTATGTGTAACTATATACCCACCAAAATTTCGAAAAAAAGCTTTTCAAATAGCAAAATTATTCAATCTTTCCGGGACTTTATACTAACCCTGTATAATCACTAAAACAAATTTTGGTTGGGGCAGATATGTTAACTGTGACACGAAAAATGTAACACTGATTATTACTTTACTATGATTCTAAAATATTAGAAAAAATCCTCAAAGGAGGATACAAATTAGTTAAATTTTGCAAATGACACACCCTCTAAGAAAAGAGTGGGTGGGTGGGCGGGGCTAGTAGCTGCTGAGATAAGACTGTTTTTGAGAAATGACATACCCTCTAAAAAAAAAAACACGGTGGGTGGGCGGGGCTAGTACTTGTTAAGATGAGACTGATCTTGGCAAATGAGATTCCTCTAAGAAAATAGAGGACGGGTTGCTTTCTAAAATAAGATCGATTTTGGCAGATGACATACTCGTTAAGAAAAAAGAGGGCGGGTGGGCGGGGCTAGTGCGTGGTATGATAAGACTGATTTTGGCCAATCACATACCCTCTAAGAAAAGAGAGGGTAGACGAGGCGGGTACCTGCTAAAATAAGATTGGTTTTGGCAAATGATATACCCTCTAAGAAAAGAGAGGGTGGGTGGGCGGGGCTAGTACTTGTTAAGATAAAACTGATCTTGGCAAATGAAATTCCTCTAAGGAAATATAGAGTGGGTTACTATCTGGTAAAATAAAACCGATTTCGGTCAATGGCATACCCTCTAAAAAAACAGGGTGGGTGGGCGGGGCTAGTACTTGTTAAGATGAGACTGATCTTGGCAAATGAGATTCCGCTAAGAAAATAGAGGACGGGTTGCTTTCTAAAATAAGATCGATTTTGGCAGATGACACTCGTTAAGAAAAAAGAGGGCGGGTGGGCGGGGCTAGTGCGTGGTATGATAAGACTGATTTTGGCCAATCACATACCCTCTAAGAAAAAAGAGGGTAGACGAGGCGGGTACCTGCTAAAATAAGATTGGTTTTCGCAAATGATATACCCACTAAGAAAAGAGAGGGTGGGTGGGCGGGGCTAGTACTTGTTAAGATGAGACTGATCTTGGCAAATGAGATTCCTCTGAGAAAATAGAGAGTGAGTTACTACCTGCTAAAATACGATCGATTTTGACAAATGACATAATCGCTAAGAAAATAGAGGGCGGGTAGGCGGTGCTAATACCTGCTAAAATAAGACCGATTTTGGCAAATAACATACCTTTTAAGAAAAGAGAGAGTGGGTGGGCGGGGCTAGTACTTGCTAAGATAAGAGTGATTTTGTCAGATGAGATACCCTCTAAGAAACGAGAGGGTGGGTGGGCGGGGCTAGTACTTGTTAAGATAAAACTGATCTTGGCAAATGAAATTCCTCTAAGGAAATATAGAGCGGCTTACTATCTGGTAAAATAAAACCGATTTTGGCCAATGACATACCCTCTAAAAAAACAGCGTGGGCGGGCGAGGCTAGTACTTATTAAGATAAGACTGATCTTGGTAAATGAGATTCCTCTAAGAAAATAGAGAACGGGTTGCTTTGCTACAATAAGATCGATTTTGGCAAATGACATACTCGTTAAGAAAAAAGAGGAAGGGTGGGTGGGGCTAGTACTTACCAAGGTAAGACCGATTTTGGCAAATGACATACCTTCTAAGAAAAGAGAGAGTGGGTGGGCGGGGCTAGTACTTGCTAGAAAAGAGTAATTTTGTCAGATGAGATACCCTCTAAGAAAAGAAAGGGCGGGTGGGAGGGGCTAGTACCTGTTAAAATAAGACTGATTTTAGCAAATGAGATATCCTCTAAGAAAAGAGAGGGCTGGTGGGCGGGGCTAGTACCTACTAAAATAAGACCGATTTTGGTAAGTGTGTTGATTGTTTGGGACAAAAAATTTTGAAATATTCGGTTTGAAATTGGCATTTTTAAATAATCCAAAAATTACTGTGTTTTATTTTGGCGATTTTGATGAAATGAAAAATAGCATCTAAATATTTTAGTAATTTTTTAGGCGTTCGGGAAAAGCTCATTTAAAAATAGAGCTTTCTGTAAAGTTGGATATTGGAAATTCAAAAAATTGACGTATTTTATTTTACACCTATTACTTTTATTTCTGTTCAGTATAAAATGCACCTTCCTATCAGAACAGGAGGGTGGGTGGGCGGGGTCAATTATACATTTTTCTGTAGACTGAGGGTGGGAACTAATAGGAACAGGCTGTTAAAAAAGTAAAAAGCAGCAATTTAACTTTTTTTGTACTATTTGCTATAAAATTTACTTGTTTCAGAACAAAAAAAATGAGAGAACGGCTGTAAGAGTTTTCTGTAAGCAAGCAGTAGCCCCGTCTTCATTCTAGTGACTAAACTCCTAATATTGTTCCGTCTTATCTTAGCAAGTACTAACCCCGCCCACCCGCCCTCTTCGTATTCTAACGACTAATTTTATTTCTGTTCAGTATAAGATCCATCTTCCTGTCAGAGTAGATAAAATTAATCAGTAAGATGGAAGTGGGGAGAGTGAGCAGGGTTAATTACATATTTTTCTGTAGAGTGGGAGAAGGGTGGGTGGGCGGGATAAATTATAATTTTTTCTGTAGACTAATAGTGGAAAATAATAGAACCAGGCTGTAAAAAAGTAAAAAAGCGACAATCGTAACTTTTTTTTATACTATTTTCTATAAAATTTACTTATTTCCGAACAAAAAAAAAATGAGAGAACGGGTGGGTGGGGCTAAGTTTAACTTTATTTTTCAGTTTTCTATAAGAAAGCAGTAGCCCCGCCCACCCACCCCGTCTTCATTCTAGTGACTAAATTCTTAATATTGTTCCGTCTTATCTTAGCAAGTACTAACTATTCTGACTGTCGTCTGTGTCTATTAGACAGATAATCTCCAAAACTACTGGACCGATTGCTGCCAAATTTAACATGTATTGTAATACCGTGTAGATGGTAAAACGCTAACTAAAATTCTTATAATCCCCCCTACCCACAATGTGATGACGTCGCCCTGGAATCTTGCAGCGCAAATTTTATTTGAATTTCATAAAATTGTGCACGTTTCAACACGTGCTTTGTGAACTTGACCTTATTTTTTACCCCAAAATTTTTTTAAGTTGTATATTAACAGCAGACCAAGTCTTTATACATTCTGAACTCTGTACTTTTAGTTCAATAAACTTCCCGGGCTTAAGCTGGAGAAGTACTATAACAGGGTTCGTGCGGCGAACTGCACATTCTCATGTTTTCTAGACGTTTCATGATCCCTACAACATAAAAAAGGGTCTCCCGATTCCGTCTGTCTGTCATCCGTGTCAATACTTATTAGATAGATATCTTCAGAACTACTGGACCGATTGTCAAATTGTATATGTATTTTAGGAATACCGTATAGGTTGTAAATCGTTGAGCAAAATTTGTGTAGCAATGTGTACGAAGTTTATAAACGTTCTTACTGCATTTTGAATATTTTGAACGCCGTACTTTACAAATTTTGCAAGTCACATTTTCTAAACTTTCGACCAATTTTTCCCCTCGTGCGGTAACGCCGTTTCAAAGCGCACTCCCAACCTCTGTACCACGGTGGTTCTTCAGCTTTGAAAGCATCACGCCACAACAACATTCGGCAAAAGCGGTCGCAGACCCGTTGGTGTCCACATTCATGACGCTGCCGGATATGAACTCTGCTTCTGACGAATTCCCCGTGATGTCTTCAATCCAGCGATCTCTTATCTCATTCTGTTACTCTGATTTTAACGACCAATTACGTTAGTTTCTCCAACTATAATGCTTTTACGATCTCTTTATATTTTGACGTTCTCCTGAAACGTTCATTTGCATATTGATAGCTCGTCCCGATAACCCGCGAGGGAAAATATCGCGATAAAACGCACAACTGCTCGAGCGGTGTCGGTTTATCTTATCTAAATAGCCAATTTGTGCACAACTTCCATCTCTCAACGCGTTCAATCATAATATCCTAATTTCGGTCCATCAGCATAAACAACGCTCGGACGAGCTGGCTGTCAATTATGGGTCGTAACGACGGAGAGACAACCTAAAACGTTTTTTTTTTTCGTTTTTACAGTTTGCTAATATGTTCTGTTAGTTAATTCCAGTAGGAGTCGGAATTTTCGTCGTGCGCCTGAGAACACATCTCGCCAATTCGTTACACAACGTACTCACAATTCGATATTTGATTTTTCTAGCGGCACTTTCACGATCGACCCACAAAGCCTCTCGAATTCAGCGCCAATTATCCGTCGACCTTTGATGATGAAGCACTTGCATGTCAGCGCGCCATCATCTAATGCACTCCTGTATTTTTGACTCCCATTGAAATTCCTCTCTTCCTCTTGACAGGCGAAAAAAGCGTTTAGCCAGCGCTTTGTTGGCGATTTTTCCCATCGCCGAGTCGGTAATGTTCGGGAAATAATGGACGGCGCAACAAAGAAGCCGTTGGAGAAGGCACGTCGTTGAAGTATTTGCTTAATAAAAGAATAAGATGTTGCAGGCTGGAGTAATCGAGTAATCCGAGCAACGTAACATTCCAGCGCGCCGATTTAAATTATTTGGTTGACAGTATCTACTAGTGCATCACCGAGGAAATTCTAACATGTCCGAAACGTCGCCGCATATATCATTTTGTCAATCTAATCTCATCTGGGAACGAGTTAGTGCGCGTCTTCGGGTTGGCGAGTTATCAAAAATTGGGAAAACTACGCGTGGCTGAGGCAACGACCGTTTTACTGGTGGCTATTAAATTAATTAAAAAGTTACCGTGGAAAATCGGTTAATTTTTCGCCGAAGCGTCGTGGGTGTGCTTGGGAAGAGCGGATTTGTGAAATTGCGGCTAATGGAATTGGATATGAGGATCAAGAGATTAAATACCGGAGGAATATTTGGAGAAGCGATTTCGATTAAATTTGTTGATAAAGGCAGGTAATTTACAGAGCCTATTATTATGTATGTTTATTTCGTATGACAAAGAATGTTTAATAGCGTTTATAAATAATGCTTTTATCTGGCTCGATACTTAGAGGATTAAATACAAGGGTCAAACGCCGTCCTGAATTTAAAATGACTGGGATGTTGTGATGGTTACAGTTCAAAAAAATATAATGCAAAAAATCATACTGCAATTTTTTCATATTTTAGATTTTCTTTGCTACTCAGTAGAAAATTGTAGTTTTACTTGGTTGAAAAAAAAAATGTCGAGAATATACTGGTCACTGCTTTCGCCCAGATAACTAACAATATTAATTCATGTTGCTGCGGACTATGTTGACTTATGTAGAACACAAGAAGATGGTTTTTAACCTTTCTAGCTTTATAAATCTTAATTTTAGTTATCTAGTTTTTTTTTTCTGGATTAAATTTAAATCCACTAAGATGCAACTACAAAATTTATTTTATTAAATTTCTTCTTGATTACTATTCTAAAAATTTAAATTAAAATAAAAAATTTAAACTAGTAATTTAAATTAAGCAAAAATATTCAACTACTTTTTTTTCAGACGAATTTAGAACTTTTCACGGTTACGCCTATCAGATTGAACCAAACTGAATTAATCCGTAAAATCCTCGAATAAGAAGCTTAAATACTTCTTAGAAGAAACAGATCCTTTCACATTCGTTTATGGGAAAAATAACAACAATTCGTTCGGTACTTTCAGAGATTATCTATCAAATAAAAATCGACATAGCCGGCAGACAGACAAACAGACAGAATGACGTAAAAATCTATCAAAAATTCTGGGATGTAGATTTCGACCAGCGGATACAAAAACAGGATTTTGGTAGTTCCGGGCAAAGTTAACGAAATATTCGTTATGAAAGTCCAATTTTTTTAATTCCCAAAAATTCCGACATTTTTCATTGGCGATTCTGGCACAAGTGTAGGAATTTTCGAAGAAATAGAGTCGAAAATGACATGTAGAACGAAATCTATAAAAGAAGTCACCGTTTCACTAATTTTGGAATATGCTCTAAAAAGACAAACAATTTTCGTCTGGATTTTTCGCATTGAAAAATAGAGCTTTTGTAAAAATTGTCTAAAAATCCCGAAAAAATCCGTCATATAGATCTCGACTAGCTGATTCAAAAAACAGCATTTTAATTGATACGGATCAAGGACTGCAAAATACTCTCCATGAAAGCCCAGTTTATTAAATCCTAAAACTTCTGATATTTTGCGAATTTGACAAAATAGTAGAAAATTACGAAAAAATGATGGCGAAGATAATTTCTGAAAATGGAAATTTTGAGATAATTGTCGAAAGTGGCCAAAAAATAATAAATAATCTCCCACTCGAATCAGATTTGAATGTTGAAAATTTTAGGGTTTGGAAAAGTTGCCTAAAATCCCTAAAAAATCCTGGGATATAGATTTTTTATGGTTCCGAACGAAAATTTGAGAAATATTCGCTGTGAAAATCCAATTTTTTCAAAAATTCCAAAACTGCGATATTTTTTATTGGCGATTTTGGAAAAAAGCTAAGAAATTTCGAAAAAATGAAGCGGAAAATATTTTCTGAAAATGAAAAACATTGCGTTTGATGGTCTAGGACTAAGTTTTGCGAAACTTTGCTTATAAAAATCAGTTTTCTAAATCTTAAAATTTGCGATATTCCATCCTAGCATTTTCGAAAAAATTAACCCGAAAATTACTTCTGCAGATTAAAATCTATAAAAAAAGCTCTTTAAATAATTATCAAAGGTGTTCGAAAAAGGGTCAAAAATTTCATGCTTGAAATGTGATTGAATGATTGAAAATTTATTGAGTTTTTGGAAAAGTTCACTAAAATTTATAAAGAATTCTGAAACGTAGATTTCGATGAACTGATTGAAAAAACATCGTTTTGGTAGTTTCGGACAAAGATTTACGAAATATTCATTATGAAAATGAAATTTTTTAAAATTCCAAAAATTGCGATATTTTTCATTGACCATTTTGACACAGGGATAGGAATTTTCGAAGAAATGAAGTTGCAAATGACTCTGGAAATCGAAATCTATAAAGAACATTCGGTTTTTTCGAAGGTGTTCTAAAAAGGGTCAAAAATTTCAAAGAAAGAATCGAGCTTTCGTAAAAATGGTCTCAAAATCTCCAAAAAATTCATATAAATCTCAACAAGTTAATTCAAAAAACGCAGCGTTTTGATTCTTCCGGACCAAGAACTGCAAAACACTCTCCATGAAAATCCAGTTTCCTAATTCCTAAAAATTCCGATATTTTGGGATTTTGACAAAATAGTGGAAATTTTCGAAAAAACGAAGACGAAGATAATTTCTGAAAATGGAAATCTTAAAAAAAATCTTTAGATAATTATCGAAGGTGGTCAAAACACGGTAAAGAATTTCCCACACGAAACAGATTTGAATGTTGAAAATTTTAGCATTCGGAAAAGTTGCCTAAAATCCCTAAAAAAATTCTGGGACAGATTTTGACGAACCGATTCGAAAAACATAGCGTTTTGATGGTTCCAAACCAAAATTTGAGAAATATTCGCTGTGAAAATCCAATTTTTCCAAAAATTCCAAAATTGCGATATTTTTTATTGGCGATTCTGGCAAAATTTCGAAAAAATGAAGCGGAAAATATTCTCTGGAGATGAAAGTTTCCCTATGAAGATCCAATTTTTTTTTTATTTTAGAATTTGCTATATTTGCATTTTCGGAAAAATTAAGCCCAAAATTACTTCTGGGATCAAAATCTATTAAGAAAAACTTTTTAAATAATTTTCAAAGGTGTTCGAAAAAGGGTCAAAAATTTCGTAGGTACTTGATATTTACGAAAATTCACTTTTTTAAAATCCCAAAAATTGCAAAATTTTTCATTAGGGATTCTGACACAAAGATTGGATTTTTCGAAGAAATGAAGTTAGAAATGACTCTGGAAGTCCAAATCTATAAAGAATAAACTAATTCGGTTTTTTTGAAAGTGTTCTAAAAGGGGTCAAAAATTTCAAAGAAAGAATCGAGATTTTGTAAAAATTGTCTGAAAATCTTCAAAAATTTCATATAGACCTCGACAAGCTAATTCAAAAAACATAACAAACTAATTCTTCCGGACCAAGAATTGTAAAACACTCTCCATGAAAACTCAGTTTCTTAAATCCAAAAATTTCGAAATTTAGCGATTTTGACAAAATAGTGGAAATTTTCGAAAAAACGAAGACGAAGATAATTTCTGAAAATGGAAATCTTAAAAAAAAATCTTTAGATAATTATCGAAGATGGTCAAAAAATGGTGAAGAATTTCCTACACGAATCAGATGTGGATGTTGAAAATTTTAGCATTCGGAAAAGTTGCCTAAAATCCCTAAAAAAACATAGCGTTTTGATGGTTCCAAACCAAAATTTGAGAAATATTCGCTGTGAAAATCCAATTTTTCCAAAAATCCCAAAATTGCGATATTTTTTATTGGCGATTCTGGCAAAATGTTAAGGAATTTCGAAAAAATGAAGCGGAAAATATTTTCTGAAGATGAAATTTTCCTCATGAAGATCAATTTCTTTTTAATCTTAAAATTTGCGATATCTGATCAAGGCATTTTCGAAAAAATTAACCCCAAAATTATTTCTGGAGATTAAAATCTCTTTAAATAATAATGTTCGAAGGTGTTCGAAAAAGCATCAAAAATTTCAGATTTGAAATTAATGTGATTGAAAATTTATTGAGTTTTTGGAAAAGTTCACTAAAATCTGTAAAGAATTCTGGAATGTAGATTTCGATGAACTGATTCAAAAAAACATCGTTTTGGTGATTTCGAACAAAGATTTACGAAATATTCTTAAGAAAATAGAATTTTCTAAAATCCCAAAAATTGCGATATTTTTCATTGGCGATTTTGACAAGAATAGGAAGTTGAAAATGACTCTGGAAATCGAAATTTATAAAGAATAAACCATTTCGGTATTTTCGAAGGTGTTCCAAAAAGTGTCAAAAATTTATAGATTTCCATTTTCAGATATTATAAATAAAAAATTGTCTGAAAAATCTCGAAAAATTCTGTCATATAAATCTCGAAAAGCGGATTCGCAAAATATATCGTTATCGTTCTTTCGGACCAAGATTTACAAAATACTCTCCATGAAAACCAATTTTTTAAATACTAAAAGTTACGATTTATCTCATTGCCGATTTTGAGAAAATGGTGCGAATTTTCGAAAATATGAAGCTGAAGATAATATCTAACAACGGAAATCTTTAAAAAAAATCTTTAGGAAACTATCGAAAGTGCTCAAAAATGGAGAAAGAATTTCCTACTTGCATGAAATTTGAACATTTTTTTTTTTGGTGATTCTGTCAAAATGCTAAGAAATTTCGAAAAAATAAATCGGAAAATATTTTCTGAAGATGAAAAACATTGCGTTTGATGGTCTCGGACCAAAATTTGCGAAATTTTCGTTATGAAAATCTTTTTTTTTATCTTAAAATTTGCGACTTTCGATCATGGCATTTTCGAAAAAATTAACCCCAAAATTCTTTAGATTAATTTTTGAAGGTGTTCGAAAAACGCTCAAAAATTTCATACTTGAAATACTTATATAATGGAAATTTTATTAAGTTTTTGAAAAGTTCACTAAAATCTATAAAGAATTCTAGGACGTAGATTTCGATGAGCTGATTGAAAAAACGTCGTTTTGGTAGTTTCGGACAAAGATTTACGAAATATTCGTTATGAAAATGAAATTTTTTAAAATCCCAAAAATTGGCGATTTTGACACAAGGATAGGACTTTTCGAAGAAATGAAGTTGAAAATGGCTCTATAAATCGAAATCTATAAAGAATAACCCACCTCGGTTTTCCGAAGATTCTCTAAAAAGACGCAAAAATGTCTGTGGATGTTCCACATTGAAAAATCGAGCTTTTGTAAAAATTATCTAAAAATCTCCAAAAATTCATACAGATCTCGACAAGCCAATTCAAAAAATAGTGTTTTGATTCTTTTGAACCAAGAATTGAAAAATACTCTCCATGAAACAGAATTTCTTAAATCTTAAAAATTCAGATATTTTGCGATTCTGATAAAATGGTGAAAATTTTCGGAAAAATGTAAACGAAGATAATTTCTCAAAATGGAAATCTTTAAAAAAAAAATCTTTAGGTAATTATTGAAGCTGCTCAAAAAAGGATAAAGAATTTCCCACTTGAATCAAATTTGATTTTTGAAAATTTAAGGTTTGGAAAAGTTGCCTAAAATCCATGAAAAAATACTGGGATATAAATTTCGACCAACCGATTCGAATAACAGCGTTTCGATGGTTTCGAACCAAAATTTGAAAAATATTCACTATAAAAATCTAATGTCTAACATCTCAAAAGTGCGATATTTCTTATTATAGGTGATTTTGACACCAAGTATAGAAATTTTCGAAAAAATGAAGTTAAAAATGACTCTGGAAATCGAAATCTATAAAAAATAAACCATTTCGTTACTTTTCAAGGTGTTCTAAAAAATGTAAAAAATTTCAAAGAGAGAAATCAAGCTTTTGTAGAAATTGTCTGAAAATCTCCAAAAACTCTGTCATATGTATCTGGAGGAGCTTAAAAATTGCGATTTTGAGAAAATGGTGGACGTTTTTGAAAATATAAAGTCGAAGATAATATCCGAAAATCGAAATCTTAAAAAAAAAACTTTAGGGAACCTCTGAAGGTGCTCAAAAAAGGTTAAAGAATTTTCTACTTGCATGAAATTTGAACATTTCTTATTGGTGATTCTGGCAAAACGTTAGGAAAACGTAAAAATGACGCAAATTTGCGAATTTTTTGTTACCCTAAAAGTTGTGTATTTCTCATTGGAGATTTACACATTTTCAAAAAATTAACCCCAAAATAACTTCTGCAGATCAAAATTTATAAAAATAAGTGTTTAAATAATTTTCTAAGCTGCTTGAAAAGGGTCAAAAATTCCATACTTAAATGTTATTAAAAAGTTATTGAGCTTTGAGAAAAGTTATCTAAAAGTAACAACTCTCTGCAAATTTCCACGAGTTTTACTTGTTCTTTTTAACCACATTAGTCAGTCTTGTTTTAAAATAACAGCGTTAGTTGTAAATTGCAAATAAAAAAACAACAAAAAATTTTACAGTTGTTATTGTTGTTATTAAAATGCCATTTATAAAACCACCTTTAATCGCCTGACCACCACACACAGCCGGTGCATCACGGTGTGAAGCAAAAAAACGTCCACGATTGATATTTAACAACCAATAATTGGCAACGGCAACTCGAAACAAGTTGTTTATACGACTTTCATAATTAATTTTGCGTACTTCACGTATTGTGAATAATGATGCTCGACTAAATAACGAGGCTGTTATGCTAATTTGTAGTGGATTTATTGAGTCTTATTCATCAGAGTCAGCTCTGGGAGGATAATGAGGCAGATATCGTTCAAAATGCACTGTTTTAATGCGCTGGCACCAGTAAATGGTATTTCATTCGAGATGCGATTAAAGTTCCGTTAGTGTAACGCGATAGATTGGGGCGCAAAAATTGATAAGCCGGTTGGTGACAAATTTAACAAGTTTATCGGGTAATGGGAAATTTTTGCGAAATTCTGCTTCGTTGCGATGTAATTCGATCTCACTCCTCATTTCCAGGTGAAAACCCTTGTCTTGACACCTGTTGGTTCGCACTTTCGCCTTGGCGGAATATGACAATGATTACGTTAGTTCCGCACGTTGGCAAGTGCTAGAAAAGGCAAGAAAGTGATTTACGATTCCCCTGGAAGCGTTATTGAGTTCCAGATAAAAGTCGAGCGTAGGTGGACGTAAATGTGTGTTTAATGCAGGATGATTTACGCCATTTGCACAAAGTTCACGGTGCCATTATGAAAACGTGAGCTTGGGATAACACATACGGGGAAAAAATCTTAATTGCGCTGAGTAATTGGATGTTTCGAGGCGTCAATGCCAGCTTTGAAAGGAAATGGTAAATGTTGTTTGAAAAATGTAGGGTGTGCCTATTTATGGCGTATTTGGATCAAACCTGGAAAACTAGATAGATTGTGAAACCAAAACAAGGCGATTTTTGGCTTTTGTTTTCAACAAAAGGGCACACAAACTTGTTTTTTATTTCTTTCACTCTTCAGTAGTGGTCAGATCTGTGTTGTACAAGTTGTTTCAAAAGGAAAAACAAGTTAATTTTCGAGAGTGCTCGAAAAAGGGTCGTAATTTTTTAGGAGGGTACTGAAAAATTGACTAAAAATACATAACAAATTCTGAAAAATAGTTCTCGAGGAGCTTATTCGAAAAACGTTACCTTTTGACAGACTTATTAAAAATCCGAAAAGTGTCGGTGTCGGTGTCGGTGTCGGCCAGCTGATTTGTAAGTTGTCTAGCAACTTGAAGCAAAAGTGTATTATGTGCAAATGAACTACTGGAGCATTTTATTTTTTAAGAGAAAATTAATGACTTCGTATACGTGTTTAATTTATATAAATTGACAACGCAGAGTTAAAATTCCATCCGTGCGCCAACGTGATGGAATTTTCGAAGAAATGAAGTCGAACAAAGCCCCTAGAAATCAAAGTATATTAAAAAAATATTTAAAAAGTTCTCCAAATGCGATATTTCTCTTTGATTCCGGCAAAATGGCAGGAATTTTGGAAAAAATTTCATAATTGGTTGAAAATTAAACTTTTAGAACAGTTGCCTAAAATACACAAAAAATTTTGGGATATAGACGAGTTGATTCGAAAAACATGGCTTGACCAATTTTTGAAAAATCCTGAATATTGGAATATGTACTGTTGGTGATTCTGACAAAATAATAATAACAAAATTTATCTCCAAAAACATTATACAGAAAATATTTAAGAAGAGAAGTTCAAAAATGGTAAAAAAAGTACCTACATATTGCACGGTAACATATACTGGTAATGGATTTAAACATAACACACTTTCTCTGGAAAAATTTTCTAAAATCCAAAAAATTTCTGTCTGATAAATATGACAGGAATTTTCAAAAAAACAAAGCCGTAAAATCTTCCAGGGGTCAAAATGTATAAAAAATAATAAATACCTACTCCCTAGATAGAGCTTTTGGAAAAGTTCTTAAAAATTCATTATAAAAATCAGAAATATAGAGCTCCATACGAAAATACAATTTTTGAAAAATTAGATCCCTAACGTGCTAAGTTAAATAAACATAGCATTATCCCAGACCAATATTTTCGAATTATATATTATATTTTTCAAAATTCCCAGAAATTTGCTAATTTTATAGAAATTACTGAAATTTGTAGAAAAATGAAATCGAAAATAGCTTGTGGAGTCAAAATATACAAGAAAATACTTTTGGATAATTTTCGGCAATGTTCAAAAAAATCGTAAAAAATTTCAAAATTTTGTGTTGGAAAATTGAGCTTTAACAAAACAACTGGGATATATACCCCAACGTGCTTATTTAAAAAAAAAAGCGTGATCCCAGACCAAAATTTTCCAAATATGTATTACAATTTTCAAAATTCCCAAAAATTTTCTAATTTTATATTGGCGATTCTGGAAATTCCTGAACTTTTCAGAACAATGAAGCCGAAAATAACTTGTGGAGTCAAAATATACAAGAAACTACTTTTCGGTAATTTTCGACAATGTTCAAAAAAATGGTAAAAAATTTCAAAATTTTGTACTGGAAAATTGAGCTTTTTGAAAATATAGTCTAAAAATCTACAAAAAAACCTGGGATATAGATCCCAACGTGCTTATTTAAAAAAAAAAACAGCGTGATCTCAAACCAAAATTTTCCAAATATGTATTACAATTTTCAAAATTCCCAAAAATTTGCCTTTTTTATATTGGCGATTCTGGAAGATACTGAACTTTTCAGAAAAATGAAGCCGAAAATAACCTGTGGAATCAAAATATACAAGAAAATACTTTTGGGTAAGTTTCGACAATGTTCAAAAAAATCGTAAAAAATTTCAAAATTTTGTACTGGAAAATTGAGCTTTTTGAAAATATAGTTTAAAAATCTACAAAAAAAAACTAGGATATAGATCCCAACGCGCTTATTTAAAAAAAAAAAAACAGCGTAATCGCAGACCAAAATTTTCCAAATATGTATTACAATTTTCAAAATTCCCAAAAATTTGCCTTTTTTATATTGGCGATTCTGGAAGATACTGAACTTTACAGAAAAATGAAGCCGAAAATAACTTGTGGAGTCAAAATATACAAGAATATACTTGTGGGTAATTTTCGACAATGTTCAAAAAAATGGTAAAAAATTTCAAAATTTTGTGTTGGAAAATTGAGCTTTTTCAAAATATAGTCTAAAAATCTACAAAAAAAAAACCTGGGATATAGATCCCAACGTGCTTATTTAAAAAAAAAAAAACAACAACGTGACCCCAGACCAAAATTTTCCAAATATGTATTACAATTTTCAAAATTCTCAAAAATTTGCCTTTTTATATTGGCGATTCTGGAAAATACTGAACTTTTCAAAAAATTAAGACGAGAATAGCTTGTGGAGCCAAAATACACAAGAAAATACTTTTGGGTAATTTTCGACAATGTTAAAAAAAAATGGTAAAAAATTTCAAAATTTTGTACTGGAAAATTGAGCTTTTTGAAAATATAGTTAAAAATCTACAAAAAAAAACTGGGATGTAGATCCCAACATGCTTATTTAAAAAAAAAAACAGCGTGATCCCAGACCAAACTTTCCAAATATGTATTACAGTTTTCAAAATTCAGAAAAATTTGCGTTTTTTATATTGGCGATTCTGGAAGATACTGAACTTTTCAGAAAAATGAAGCCGAAAATAACTTGTGGAGTCAAAATATACAAGAAAATACTTTTGGGTAATTTTCGACAATGTTCAAAAAAATGATAAAAAAGTTCAATATTTTGTACTGGAAAATTGAGCTTTTTGAAAACATAGTATAAAAATTTACAAAAAAAAAACTGGGATATAGATCCCAACGTGCTTATTAAAAAAACATAAGGTGATACCAGACCAAAATTTTCCAAATATGTATTACAATTTTCAAAATTCACAAAAATTTGCCTTTTTTATATTGGCGATTTTAGAAAATACTGGACTTTTCAAAAAAATGAAGACGCGAATAGCTTGTGGAGTTAAAATCTGCAAGAAATTTTGAGTAATTTTCGAAAATGGTCTAAAATTTCAAAAATTTTTGGGACATAGATTTCGACTGCTTATTAAAAAAAATAGCGCGATCCCGAAGCAAGATTTTTGATTTTTTTTTTAATTCTCAAAAATTTGTCAATTTTATGTTGATGGTTCTGGGAAACTTTCTTTTCAAGTTCTCTTCCTGTATCAACTAGTTCGTGTTGGATTTTGGTAAAGTGAATTTCGAAAATGTAAAAATGTTTTAAGTTGTAAGTACTAGCCCTACCCAACCCCCTCTATTGTCTATTGGGTATATCATTTTTCAAAATCAATCTTGTCTTAAAACGTACTATCCATTCTAGAAAAAATAGTGACAATATTCAATGAAATGAAACCTAAAATAAATACTTTCAGTTTCATGTTGTGAAAAGGAGTCTACACGTATTAAAACAAAAAGACAAAATGTAAGCCCGCCCACCCGCCCTATCTTAATTGTGATGATTTTTCTTTAATCGCCGTGAACCAAGAGGGCGAAGCTTAACTGCAAAATACTTATTTTTTTACAAGAAATTAAAAACATGTTTTTGAGTATCGTGTTCTTCAAAGAATATTATGTATATTAAGCAAACCACCCCATCTCAATTTTTATTTTTATAAAGTTACAACACGTTTAAAATGGTAAATTTTGTAAGGAAATATGGATTTTGCAATTAGGCTCCGCCCCTAGGTCTGCCAACGAATGAAAACTTCATTACTATTTACATCAGGGCAGGTATGGGTGGGGCTTACTTAATCTTTGGCTGTAATTTTTTCTTAATATGCATGGTATTCTTTGAATAACACGATATCAAAAACATATCTTACATGGTAATTTATTGTACAGAAATAACAAGGATTTTGCAATTAAATTCCGCTCCTTTGACTCTCGACGTTTAAAAAAACATCACAATTGAGATAGGGCGGGTGAGCGGGGCTTATATTTTGCCTTTTTTCTTAACATACGAAGTCATCTTTTCAGAACAAGAAACTTAAAACATATTTAAAATCGCAAATTCTTGTAGACAAATATGGATTTTGCAATTAAGCCCCACCCCTCGATCTAAAAACGAATAAAAATTCACAACAATTGAGAATTGAGATCGGGGCGGGTATGGGTTGGGCCTAATCTTTGGCTTTATTTTTTTCTTAATGTACATAGTAGGTATTCTTTGAGCAACACGATACTCAAAAACATGTTTTTAATTTCTCGTAGAAGAGCATCAACACGATGTATTTTTAGATTCACTTCCTCGAAATCTTCTTCCAGAGTTTTTTGTTGTTTTTTAGGCAACTTCGCCAAAAGCTCAATTTTTATCTTTAATTATAGATCGGACTCTTCAAATTTCAAACACACTTTATCTAATTTAGGTGATGGGTTATTTGCTTATTTGATGCAGGTAGACATTCAACTCCACCCAGTCTAATCACTGATTTTATCAAATTAGTAGTTTCCGTTATTATATTATTGTTTATTTATTGGTTTCTTTTTCACTTTAGTCCCTTATTTAATATACCGACGGAACAACAGAAAACACGATCAAAAACAGGCGCCACGAACTGTTGAAAATTTATCTTTGATCCCGTTTCGGTATTTAAGAAAGGTAGAGTTTTAGTACGAATCTGTTTTCGGGAAAGTTTCAGCAATAGACTTTCACTTTCAGTTCGTGTAAAAACCAAACGCAAAAAAGCACTTTACGGTAAAGCACGAAGCCAAAAAAATCCAGACAACCATTCAGCAGTAAATATGTTATTAGGCGCTCTATCTAGGAGCGAAACCATCGCCCTCCAATTTCGTGACCGCTCAACTTTCGCTTTTCCGAGCTGACGTATCGGGGGCGGCGGCCCGCGGCGGTCCTGACGTCGGCGGCGGCAGACATGTGAATCACTCGTGACCTCCGCCGAGTAGGGGCTCTAATTACGTGGGTCAAGTGCGGCGTGCACTTCCACGCCTCCCTAACCTGTGAGAACTCGGTTCTATGCACCTTACCGGCCCCCGGAGGACAGCACTTTGTCTCGAAAAGAAAACTAAATTGCTCCTCTCATGATTGTGTGCGATTTATAAGGGCATTGTCTGCTGACTGACCAGTAAATATAGGCGGTGCATCATCGCGTCAAGCAAAAAGACGAACGCGATTGATATTTAACAACTGATAATTGGCAACTGCAACTCGGAGCAAGTTGTTTATACGACTTTTATAATTAATTTTACATACTTCGGGTACGGTGAGTAATGGCGGTCGGGGAATAACGAGGCGGTGCGATGTGGTGCGGATTTATGGAGAGTGATGGGAAGTAACGCACCGAGGGACAGTGGGACGAAGACAAAAATGTGTGGAACGGCGGTTAAAAACATTATGTAATCGATGGTTTGTATTGATTTAATTGTAGAACTTGGTTCGTTAAATTGTGTTGTGAGCAAAAAATTTACTAAACTATTATCCGAAACATCGAAATTTTTTACCCTTTTTCAGGCATCTCTGAAAATGACCTACACAGTTTTTTTTAATAGATTTCGATATATGGAAAAAATAGTTAGCCAATTTTCGAAGATCTTCAGGAAAAAGTAAACGATTACATAAAAAAGTGCATTGAAAAATTGAGCTTTTGGCTAAGTTTCCTGAAAATCCATAAAACATTCTGGGAGAAACATTGTGGCTAAAAATCAAGAAAAAAAGCATATTAACATAAAAATCATAGGTTATCAAAAAAAAAGGAACAAATCCAATATAGCTACGGTGAATAGTTTTCGAGAAACTTTAGTCTAATAAAGTCTAAAATTTTAAAATTTTCAAAATTTGTCACTGTTCATTTTGGCGATTCTCGAAAAAGGGTCTAAATTTTCGAAGAAATGAAACTGCAGCTGCAACTCGTGAAGGTCAAAATCAACAAAAGAGATTCTTTTGGTAATTTGCAACGGTACCTGAGAAAACATCAAAAATTCCATCCATATTCCTCCCAAATTACAAAACTGAGCTTTTGGCGAAGATTCCTGAAAATTTCGAAAAAATTCTGGGAAAAACTTGGTGGCCAAAAATTATGAAAAAATCGTGTTTCCGGATAAATTATACATCTATATCAGAAAAGTTAATTAAACGTCCATGCGGCAACTAGTTTTTGAAATACTCGGTTTCAAATTCAAAATTAAAAATATCCCCAAATTTGTCACATTTTATTTTAGCGATTTTGGAGAACGAGTCGAAATTTTTGAAGAAATGAAACTGTAAAAATATCTGGAGGTCAACATCAAGTAAATAAGATATTTTTTAAACAATTTTTGAGAGTTGTGAGACAAAGATCAAAAGTTTAGTATGGGGCGATATTACAAAATCGAACTTTTGTCGAAGGTTCCAGAATAATCTGAGAGAAATTTGATAGGCAAAATTATGAAAAAATATACGGCTGTTAGTTTTTGAAACACTCGGCTCCTAATTCAAAATTAAAAATATCGCCAAATTTGTCACATTTTATTTTGGCGATTCTGGAAAAAGAGTCGAAATTTTTGAAGAAATGAAATTGTAGAAACTCCTGAAGCTTAAAATCAACAAAAAAGATTTTTTAGTAATTTTTGACGGTTCTCAGGCAAATATCAAAAATTTCGTACGGGGCAATATTACAAATTCGAGCTTTTGACAAAGTTTCCTAAAAATTTCCGAAAATTCTGGGAGAAATTTGATAGCCAAAATTATGAAAAAATATACGGCTGTTCGTTTTTGAAACACCCGGCTCCTAATTCAAAATTAAAAATATCGCCAAAATTTGTCACATTTTATTTTGGCGATTCTGGAAAAAGGGTCGAAATTTTTGAAGAAATGAAATTGTAGAAACTCCTGAAGCTTAAAATCACCAAAAAAGAATTTTTAGTAATTTTTGACGGTTCTCAGGCAAAGATCAAAAATTTCGTATGGGGCGATATTACAAAATCGAGCTTTTGACGAAGTTTCCTAATAATTTCCAAAAATTCTGGGAGAAATTTGATAGACAAATTTATGAAAAAATATACGGCTGTTATTTTTTTAAATACTCGGCTCCTAATTCAAAATTAAAAATATCGCCAAATTTGTCACATTTTATTTTGGCGATTCTGGAAAAAGGGTCGAAATTTTTGAAGAAATGAAATTGTAGAAAATCCTGAAGCTTAAAATCGCCAAAAAAGAATTTTTAGTAATTTTTGACGGTTCTCAGGCAAAAATCAAAAATTTCGTATGGGGCGATATTACAAAATCGAGTTTTTGACGAAGTTTCCTAAAAATTTCCAAAAATTCTGGGAGAAATTTGATAGGTAAAATTATGAAAAAATATACGGCTGCTAGTTTTTGAAACACTCGGCTCCTAATTCAAAATAAAAAATATCGCCAAATTTGTCACATTTTATTTTGGAAAAAAGTTCGAAATTTTTGAAGAAATGAAATTGTAGAAACTCCTGAAGCTTAAAATCACCAAAAAAGATTTTTTAGTAATTTTTGACAGTTCTCAGGCAAAGATCAAAAATTTCCAAAAATTCTGGGAGAAATTTGATAGACAAATTTATGAAAAAATATACGGCTGTTATTTTTTTAAATACTCGGCTCCTAATTCAAAATTAAAAATATCGCCAAATTTGTCACATTTTATTTTGCCGATTCTGGAAAAAGGGTCGAAATTTTTGAAGAAATGAAATTGTAGAAACTTCTGAAGCTTAAAATCTACAAAAAAAAATGTTTAGTAATTTTTGACGGTTTCAGGCAAAGATCAAAAATTTTGTATGGGGCGATATTACAAAATCGAATTTTTGACGAAGTTCCCTGAAATTTTCCAGAAAATTCTGGGAGAAATTTGATAGATAAAATTCCCAAAACATTCTGAGCGAAGAAAAAATGAGGTTGTAAAACCTCTGGAGGTCGAAAGCAACAAACGAGATTTTATTGGTAATTTTTGACGAAATTCCTGAAAATCCACAAAACAATTTTCGGAGTAAATTATAAGCCAAAAATTATTTTAAAAAATCGGGCTTACTCAACAATGATTATCCATAAAATAATAATCCAATGCCGATGAGGCGACTACATTTTAAAACACTCAGAGTCCATATTCAAAATTTTAAAATATCTCAAAATTTGTCACATTTCATTTTGGCAATTTTAGAAAAATTATAGGAATTTTCGACGCTCTAAAAACTTGGAAGTCGAAATGTACAGAAAAGATCCTTGTGATAATTTTTGACGGTGCTCGAGAAAAGATAAAAAAATTCATATGACAGGGTATTGGAAAATTAAGTCTTGGGCTTAGATTCCTGAAAATCCACAATGTATTCTGGGAGAAACTTGGTGGCCAAAAATTATGAAAAAAATTGTGTTTGTTCAGAAATGAAACGCCTATTACAAAAGTTAATGATCCAACGCCGATTCCGGGACTAGTTTTCAAAATACTCGGGTCCAAATTCGAAATTTTAAAATACCTCAAAAATTTTCACATTCAGTTCGGTGATTTTGGAAAAAAGGATAGGAATTTCCGGAGACATAAAACTATTAAAACTTTTGAAAATCGTAGTCTACAAAGCAGATTCTTTCGGCAATTTTTGATGGTGATCGGGAAAAGATCAAAAATTTCATATGGGTTATATGGAAAAATTGAACTTTTAGTGATGTTTCCTGAACAAACAAAAACTTCTAGGAAAAATTTGATGGCCAAAAATTATGAAAAAAAATGTGTTTATGCAGGAATGATACGCCTATCACAAAAGATAATCCACTGTCGAAGTCGGGACTAGTTTTCAAAATATTCGAGTTCAAATTCAAAATTTTAAAATATCTCAAAAATTTTCACATTTCAGTTCGGTGATTTTGGAAAAAAGGATAGGAATTTCCGAAGAAATGAAGCTATAAAAACTTCTGAAAATCGTGATTTACAAAGCAGATTCTTTCGATAATTTTTGACGGTGATCGGGAAAAGATCAAAAATTTCATATGGGATATATGGAAAAATTGAGCTTTTAGTGATGTTTCCTGAACAAACAAAAACTTCTAGGAAAAATTTGTTGGTCAAAAATTATGAAAAAAATTGTGTTTATGCAGGACTGATACGCCTATCACAAAAAATAATCCACTGCCGATGTCGGGACTAGTTTTCAAAATATTCGAGTCCAAATTCAAAATTTTGAAATACCTCAAAATTTTTTACATTTCAGTTTGGCGATTTTGGAAAAAGGATAGGAATGTTCGGAGAAATTAAACTATAAAAACTTCTGAAAATCATAATCTACAAAACAGATTCTTTCGGTAATTTTTGACGCTGATCGGGAAAAGATCAAAAATTTCATATGGGATATATGGAAAAATTGAGCTTTTAGTGAAGTTCCCTGAATAAACACAAACTTCTAGAAAACATTTGATGGCCAAAAATTATGAAAAAAATTGTGTTTATGCAGGAATGATACGCCTATCACAAAAGATAATCCAGTGCCGAGGTCAGTACTAGTTTTCAAATTACTCGAGTCCAAATTCAAAATTTTGAAATACCTCAAAATTTTTTACATTTCAGTTTGGCGATTTTGGAAAAAGGATAGGAATGTTCGGAGAAATTAAACTATAAAAACTTCTGAAAATCATAATCTACAAAACAGATTCTTTCGGTAATTTTTGACGCTGATCGGGAAAAGATCAAAAATTTCATATGGGATATATGGAAAAATTGAGCTTTTAGTGAAGTTCCCTGAATAAACACAAACTTCTAGAAAAAATTTGAAGGCCAAAAATTATTTAAAAAAATGTGTTTATGCAGGAATGATACGCATATCACAAAAGATAATCCACTGCCGAGGTCGGGACTAGTTTTCAAAATATTCGAATCCAAATTCAAATTTGAAAATATCTCAAAATTGTTCACATTTTAGTTTGGCAATTTTGGAAAAAGGATAGGAATTTTTGGAGAAATGAAGCTATAAAAAATTCAGAAAAGGTCAAAAATTTATTGTGGGGAATATGGAAAAATTCAGCTTTTAGATAAGTTTCCTGAATAAACAAAAAATTCTAGGAGAAATTTGGTGGTCAAAAGTTATGAAAAAAATCGTGTTTATGCAAGAAAAAAATATATAATCCCGATGAGGAGAATAGTTTTCAAAATACTCGAATCCAAATTTCAAAAATTTTAAAATAACACAAATTTTTATTTCGTCTTGGCGATTTTGGAAAAGAATAGGAATTTTCGGAGAAATGAAGCTATAAAAACTTCTGAAAATGGTAATCTACAAATCAGATTCTTTTAGTAATTCTTGACAGTGCTCGGGAAAAGAAGAAATTATGAAAAAAAATCGTATTTACTCAGGAATAAAACGGCTATCAAAAAAAATAATTCATTGCGAATGTGACGATCAGTTTTTGTATATAAATTCAAAATGAAAAATATCTTAAAATTGGTCGCATTTGATTTTGGCAAATCTGGAAAAAGGGTAGAGAATTTTCGAAAAAATGAACTCTTTATAAACTTCTGTAGCTCAAAATCAACAAAAGAGATTCTTTTGGTAATTTTTGACGGTGCTCAAGAAAACATCAAAAATTTCATATGACGAAGTTACCTAAAAATCCACAAAAAAATCAAGACGAAGACTGTATTGAAAATCCCGGAGCCATATATCTTTGTTAAGGACTTATTTGGAACATTCCAAATGGCATTCTTACTTATTTAATCAATTATTTTTAGTGTATTTTCTATTATTTACTACCATATTTGCAATTCTAGCGCTGTTCATGAAGCAAAAATATTTAAAAAATAGGTCTTATATACTTAGTAATAAGATATTCGTTTAAAAAGTCTAAATGAAAAGCCCATGAAAAGATACTAACAAATAAATATTGAAAAAATCGATAAACACAAATGAATATCACAAGTTTAATTTTAAACACATGCATACGCCACCAAGTGATACAAGAATACATTTGTAAAGTTTCCCACTCCTTTAAAATCAACAACCCATAGAATTATTATTTTTAAAAAATTGAAAACCACCAAACATTAAACAATTTCATTTCAAACTAAACCAATTTCCCACAGCCATTTTAACACTACCATTTCCTCACCACGCCGCCTTTTTTGCATTCACACGCCCAACAAACGCCTTCGATTCACACCGCGCATTGCAATTTCCCCAAGAATTAAATAACTTTTCAATTCTGTGATCAGTCAGCATGAAATTGACTGTGCCTTCTTAATACAGCTAATATTGAAACGTTACAGCACACACTCACAAAACGTATTCCCATCAGCCGTCCGCTAATTAATTTAAATATTTTTTCTTCGCCGCAATCACAGCAATTCTTCATTTTAATTAAAACTTATTTTGCACAACATCCTCATTTCGATGCAAATAGCAGCGAGTCTCTGGTCAATTAATTCATTCGCTTGATTAAATTAACCCGGAATTAATGCAAGTTTTATTTAACTCGCTGCAGCGACAAAAGCGGCAGTTGCGCAAGAGCTTGAGGCGAAATGGACCTGGACGACGTCCTCCCCGAAGTCGGCGAATTCGGCCGCTACCAGAAATTGGTCCTGTGGTTTATCCTGTTACCGGGGGTGTTTCCGTGCGGCTTTCACGCTTACAATCAGCTGTTCATGGCGGCGGCTCCGGACCATTGGTGCAAAGTGGACGGATTCACCGGAAAAAGCGCGAAGCTCATCAGAAACATAAGGTAAAAAATTCTTAGAAATTGTTCCCAGTGTAAAATCCGTGTTGGTGGGCTCCGGGCTAATTTAGCGATTGTAAATGAAACTCGGTAATGTTAATAATCTGGCGGAACCGTTGCCGACGCCTGGAGTAATTAATCATGTAAACAATAGCGAGATAAGATCTTTTAACACCAAATAATTTTAGTATACCCACCGCAGTACAGCTAGATGGACAAACAAGATTCAGCCAGTGCACAATGTACGATTTAAATTACACGAACACATCTTTGGAATTTTATGAATCGGTGAATTACACCACCGTGAGTATAGTTCCATGCAAACATGGATGGGTTTACGATAAGCAAGGTCATGAGAACACGATTATTACGGAGGTAGGTCTGTTGGTATTCACGTAGGATCACAAGAAATTGACGTAAACATTATTAAAAGTTCATTTAGAGATTAGTAAGCGTGACGTGAGGCACTATTGCAGTGCGGTTTAGGTTGAGAATTAATGTCGGATGTGGATTAGGTCACGCTCGATGTCGAAGTTTTGCATTACTTAACAGTGGTGGAATCGAAGAGGTGGCTAATTTATTGGGATTGTGTTAATGGAGCTTTTATTTTTAACAGTGATTTATTTTTCGCAAGAGTTCGATCTCCTAAACTCTAAACTATGCGCCCACTATTAGATTTGCATCAGTTTTGAAACAATTTATTGTTTTTTTTTAATCAAAGTTTCTTCCCATGAAAAATTTGATGACGTCATTTCCAAATATTAATAAATAAATCTCGCTTCATGTATTTGTAATTTAATCCTACATCTTCAGTATTTTAATTTTAGATATACCGGTCTACAATGAAATGTTTTCAGGCTTAGAACTCACATTATGATTTTTTTAGAAATTTTGGCAAGACACTAACTCTAATTTGGTGATTACAGTATATATCGACTAAAATTTATTTGTTCGTTGCATTCGCAAATAGTGTTCTTGAGATGCAAAATTGTTGGTACTTTTATTAATTATTTTTATTTTTTTAGAACGGTTTATACAGGATGTCTCAAAAATAATGTATGAGACAGTTTATTTTATAGGTTAAAACAAAAAAGCTCAACTGATATCCCAGAAATTAAAAAAATACAATACTGCTGTAATTAGTTTCAACATTTTTTTGAAAATTTTCAACATACGCCATTTCTAATAACCAAAATTTACTATTTTTTTAAGAAACTGGATTTGTTCAAGATTTTTTTGAGAAGAAATTAACAAAGATTGTTTTAGTAACCAGAGAAAATTAATATATTTTTTCATTTTTTCGAAAAAAATCCGTCACAAAAAAAAAATGGATGAACCTATTTAAATATGTTTTCAGATTTCTCAGAAACAATCCATCTATTTTTTTAAGTGGCGGCTCGTGATCTTTTGAAGGGGGAACTCAATTTGATGGATCAGTTAAATATGAAGATATAAAACAAGCTGTTATTATTACCAATTAATAGACGAAATTGTATGACAAAAATTTACCATGCTTGTTATGTCTGTTAAAAGTCTCTCGTTTTGCCATTAACACTTTTTTTTTATTAATAAATCGGGGGTGGTTCTCCCTAAATTTTTCACTAAAACTTATTTCAAAATATTCAACTGAATTAATTATTTTTTTTTAAATCAAACAATGTCACTCGCGCAGAATGAAAATGCAATCCTGAGTTACAGGACCCGATTTTAGCTGAAAATAGTGACTAGACGCACGGTTTCCATGGCAACGGTGTAAACAAAACGTCTAAATGAGGCATGAGTACTTGGGCAAAATATCATAAATCCAAGACACAACATCTTTAGACGTAAGGTTTGATACCTTTTATACAAATGGAGTGAAATAAAAAAATTAGTTTTGATAATTACGACATAAATTTCCGGATATTTTTTTAAATGTAATGTCCAGTTTGTTTCTAGACGATACAACTTGGGGGGGGGGTACCAGCCGCCCCTAATGTTTTTGTTATTATTATTATTATTATTATTTCAAACAAGATAAATTTAATTTCCCTAAAATTCTTCGACCAGAGTGTCTGTATTACGTATGATCGTAGAATTAAAATATTTATCCTTACTAGAAGACAATTATTCTGCTTCAGAGGCAAATAACGTTCTTTTTTTCATTTATGGGTAATAATAGTCTGTTGAAATGTGGAAACCACGAAGATTTAAAAATCAACTTTGACCAAAATTTTCAAGCTGTTCTTGTTGATAAAATACATATTTAAAACACAGATTTCAACAATATTTACAGCTTATAATGATGAAAAATGGTTTCCGAGTGATGCTATGGTCGTCGAAGTCTTTTATTACCAAGAAATGTTGAAATTATTTATCCAGAGATCGAACAATATCTAATATATTTCATTAGCGCTAAATACAGGGTGTCCCAGTTTACCTGTTTCGCTATAATATCTTAGTAATTTGAGGCAATTGAAGTTTTAAATTTAGTATGTGATAGCATACATATACAGAGTGAGTCACTAAGCACGCGCTCCTCGATATCTCATTACTTATGAGAAATAGAAAAAAAAGTTAAGATGAAAAATTATCTTCAGTTATACAGAGTGTTCTGTTTTTAAGGCGTAACACAACTTATACCAATTTAGTTTTTTCAAATCAAATAGCCTAAAAATATAGTATTTTTGTACATTTTGGTTGACCTCTTCTTGGGCTTTATAACCATAATTTTATTTTCGAAATTCCGAAGCGACGTTGCCAAGTTATTTACATTTTTTTAGCAATGGACAGGTTTACACAAGTAATCATATCATTTTGGGAAACGATAAATAAAGATACGAGTTTTATTGTGGTATAAAGAAAATTGGGTTTTAGTGTACAGTGTTTATAAAAACAAATTATAACAATATTAAAATATCGAATTTTAGTTTTTCAAATAGAACACCCTGTACTTTTTACTGGATCTTATTTTGTTTTTTTGCTCTCTTTCTTTTTTGTTAAGTATTTTCTATATTTAAAATTGATAGTTTGTGAGTTGTTACTTTTTTTAAAAGACACACCGACATATTCAAAGAGAACAAAAAACAAAAATGATGTGGAATAAAATACAGAGTGTTCTATTTGAAGAAAGTGAAATATCGATGCTTGAAAAGTTTAAAGTTTAAACTTTTTTTATAAACACTCTGTTTATCTCTCCATAAAATATTGCAAGACAGAACTTAAAAATAACAACATTACGATTTTTTGTGGACGTTTAAATTGCTAAAAAAATTGGAATAACGTGACAACGCCGCATTGGAATTTGAAAAATAAACAATGTCTATAAAGTTAAAGGAGAGCCAAATAAGAATATGCAAAAATATATAGGGTATTCTATTTAAAAAAAAAAAAACAATGTTGTGTGCATGTCTCTCTAAAAAAAAAACACTCTCTAGAGTCGAAAATAATTTTATTGTGTCACTCAAAGAGCCGTACAACTTTAGTCTCTGATTTTTTCCTATTTCTAATAATGAAATATCGAGGACTGCTTCCTTAGTGATTCACCCTTCGGTTTTCGAGAAAATGACAAACTTTTTTCTTCAAATAGAACGGAAACTAAAATTAAAAAAAAAAATTGATGTTAGTTCCGAAGAAATCGAATGCGATATAATCGTGACAATATATTGGGTGAGTCATTAAGCGCAGGCGCTCCTCGATATCAAGTTGACGACTACAAGACAAATCACTAAAATTATTTTCAAGTATACAGAGTGTTCTGTTGTTAAGGGCATGGTACAACTTGTTTTTTCAATGGAATACGCTATATATTTTTGCATATTCGGACTGATTTCTTTTTGGATTTCTTAGGTTTTTTTTTAATTCAGATGTAACGTTGCCACATTGTTCTAATTTTCTTGAATTTTTTAGCAATGGATTTGTTACAATATTTTCTGCAGAGATAAATAAAGGTACGGACGTTGTTGTCACATAAAAAAATTAATCTTAATATACAGAGTATTTATAAAATAATTAAATTGTTTAAATTTTCAAAGATCAATATTTTAGAATAGTCAACTGATTTTGCCAAGTGATAGACCCTCTACCTTTCATTTTTTTAGAGAATAAGTCATTTGCTAATATCAGTCTTATCTCAACAGATACTAGCCCCGCCCACCCACCCTTTTTTTTCTTAGAGGGATCTCATTTGCCAAAATCACTCTTTCTTAGCAGGTACTAGCCCCGCCCACCCACCCTTTATTTTCTTATAGGATATGCCATTTGTGAAAATCAGTCTTTCTTAGCAGGTAATAATCCCGCCCACCCGCCCTCTATTTTCTTAGAATGTATGTCGTTTGCCGGAATCAGTCTTATCTTAGCAACTACTAGCCCCTCCCACCCATCCTTTATTTTCTTAGTTCTATTAGTTTCCATTCTCACTTTACAAAAGAACATATCATTCGCCCCCCCCCCCCACCCACCACAGATTGATTTTGGTAAATGACGTACCCTCTAAGAAAATAACGGGTGGGTGGGAGGGGCTAGTACTCAGTCTTAGATTGTGGCAAACGACATATCCTTTAAGAATATAGAGGGCGGATGGACACGTATAGTTTTGGAAACTTCATTGTACCCTATAAAATTTTATTGGCAGTAACGAGATGGATAGTAGTACAATAACAAGAGATATCTACAAACCATAGTTGTCGCGTGCCGGTAATCCCCAGATGTTAGAAAGCAGAATAATCCAGGTCCGCACAGGGACCATCGTTACTCACAAACGAAAATGACCATTATTTTATGAGTTCAACTACCCGCTAGATGTTCTCCAACAAATTCGGGTGAAACAGTGTGATCCATAAATATTTCTTACCATTCTACTACTGTCCGTCTCGTTATTGTCAATAAAATTTTATAGGGTAGAATGAAATTTCCAAAAGTATACTTGTTAAGGTAAGATTGATTTTGGTAAATGAACAATATTAATAAGAGTACTACTTATTATGTTTTTGTTCTCTTTGCTTGTTTTTTGTTAATTATTTTCTACGATATATTTGAAAAAAGAGAACACACATAGAGTAAAATACACTAATAAACCACAGGGTGTTCTATTTGAAAAAATGAAATATTGATATTCGAAAATTGTCCCGGTTTAGATTTTTTTATGAACACGCTGTATAATAAATCAAATTTGTTGTTTCTCGATCTCTAATAATTAATTAGATATCAAATTGTAAAGGAGGACACCCGGTATATCACGTTAAAATTCAACCAAGCATTAAAATGTAAAAATGATGACAACAAATTCGTTAAATGGGAGAACTTCCTGCTTCAGTATTTTAAGAAAAAAATCACTGTTTATCAAAAAATATGAAACAACTTTTTATAAATTTGGATATTCAAAAAAATGTAATTACACAGTTTTGAAAATCTTTATTTTGGTTTTCATGGTTAAGGCAAACATTTTTACAACACGACAATTCAAAATTGCGACAATTTGAGCATATTTCTAAAATGTTAGTTTAATTTTGACACATTCCGAAAAATTGGATCTACTATTAAAAGCAAAAATAGAGGACATAAATAAGTTGGTAGCTGTAGTTACAAAAAAAATGTAGTAAAAGAGTTCCAATTGATCCACAGTTTTTGTTATTTAGTTATTACCATTTAAAAAAAATCCGTACTTGTCGTACACTTTAAAAAATATCAAAACATACATCATACTCAAAAATTAAAAACATATAATTATAAAGCCACAGTTCACAGCAGATGATAATAATATAGAGATAATAAACACGATCAAAGATAGCACCGTCAATTTCAAGATTTAAATTGATCAAAGACAAACTTCTAAAAACCCATGGTTGTCTTTGATTGTATTTTTATTGCGCTCTCGATAATGCATAAACATTTCGACGTTTCAGTGGGACTTGGTCTGTGAAAAAGACCTCTTCTCCACCATAGCCCTAGTACTATTCGGAATCGGTGGCCTAATAGGCAACTACCTCTTCGGCTACATCCAAGACGGCATAGGCCGAAAACCCTCATTCTTCATCTACCTGTTCATCCAGAGTGTCTTCGGGATGGCCACAGCTTTCGCCACTAACTTCACAGCATGGACCATTTTTCGTATGGGCGTCGGATTCACAGTACCAGCAATCCTGAGCACACCCTACGTGTTAGGTACTTTCCAACAAAACAACCCCATATTCTTCAATAAGTGTTTCAGCAATCGAAATCGTGGGTCCTCGACACCGCACCCTAGTGACAATTCTAGTAAACATTGCGTACTCTTTGGCACTGGTAGCTTTAGCCATAATCGTATGGGTCATCAGAGAGTGGCACCTTCTGGCACTTGCCACGACAGTACCATTTCTGTCACTTTTTCTCCACTGGTGGCTGCTTCCAGAGAGTCCAAGGTGGCTGCTCGCCCAAGGCCGGGTTCGCGAAGCTGAGCAAATCCTTATCCAAATGGCAAGGTTTCTATTTGGTCTTCTAGAAAGGTAACTAAGTCATTGAAATTTTTGTAGGATCAATGGAAAAAAGTTGCCATATAACTTTGTAAGTGAATTGAGACGTGAAGAGGTTCGAAGCCAAGTACCAAGTAGTTTTGGTATTAGACACTTGTTCCATTCCTCGAATTTGAGGTGGAAGACCATAATTATCACCTTCATTTGGTTCACCAATACTAGTGTTTATGTGGGGTTGTCTTACTACGCCCCTGCCCTTGGAGGCGATGAGTACCTTAACTTTTTTCTTGCTGGTGCTGTGGAGTTACCGACGTACCTTTTCCTATGGCCTGCGATGGAAAAGTGGGGACGGAGATGGACTTTGTGTGTCAGTATGGTTGTGGGGGGATCTGCTTGTCTGACAACCTTCTTGGTACAAAATGGTAATACTAATAACAATTATTATTATCATTTAATAAAATCTAAATTTAAATATTTTGCAGATTCTGTGATAACCCTAGCCCTCTACTGCGTCGGCAAAATGGGCATCTCCTCCTCCTTCGTGGTGCTGCCGCTGATGGCATCGGAGCTGTACCCCACGGTGGTGCGGGGGCTGGGCATCAGCGTCAGTTCCATGGTGGGGATGCTGGGTCCTGTGTTCATTCCGCTGGTTAATTATCTGGTGATCCCTTGGAAGTGTTTACGAGTTCGACGAGCTGTCGGTTTTGTTCCAGGGATCTGATATGCTGACTCTCCCATTGATAATTATGGGTACCATGTTGGTGATGGGTGGTGCCTGTTCCCTGCTATTGCCGGAAACCTTAAATCAGCATCTTCCGCAGACTTTGCAAGATGCTGAGAAAGCCGGCCTCGATTGTTTTGCATGCTGCACTCCTCCGCAACTGGACGTCAAGATGCAGGCGCTGCACGAAAGTCGCCTTCAATCGTGATTAAGGTGGTAAGTCACATGCACTCGACGTGAAATTAAGTGCACTGCCCCATTTCGTGTAATTTCACGGTCTTTGTAGGTACTAGTAAATGGTAGTGGCGTGTTTCAATTAGATGGCCATTATAGCGATAGTGTAGGTATGTAGAACGAATTTTATTGGCGAATTGGCAGGTCATGGACTTAGGGGCATCGAATGATTTGTGATTATGACTTTCTGGGAAGAGAAATTATATTTAATTAACAACATATATTTGACATAGTTTTCTTTACAACAATACAACATAATATTTCATAGCACTGTTTTATTTACTGCGCTTTGTTTTCCTATACACAATATTGTTGATTTTATGAGCATAACTTAAGTACCAGTAATTTTTATGTAATTTATAAACAATAATAATTTTAATAATAAAATCCTAATTTGCATGGAAGTCACAACCAAACAACCAAAGTTTTGTTCCATCACTGAAACAAAAATGACTTAATTTTTTTCCATTGGAACAGTACCCTTTGTAATATTTTTTTTTAATTTTTGGGAAATGTGTTCCCATTCTATTGGGTTATTTAAAGGGGTATAGCAAAAGTACCATAACTCGTAATCTATAAAGAATCCTCTATAAGCTAGTGTTTCATCATTTGAATATATTTTTTTTTTTGAAAAATTTTGGAAAACGTTTAGCCAATTTTCTGATTTATTTAAAGAGATTAGTAATTAATATACAGTTCTCTGTAAGCCAGCATCTTTTTTGCATTCATCTATGGTGAATTTTAACATTTTTTTGGAAAATTTTTTGACAAACTTTCTCGTTATTCCAAGAGTAATTTTTCAGATTCATAATCTATCGAGACTTCTCCATTGTATTCAACTATGATCCGTTTAAAGATTTTTTTGGAACTTTTTGAAAATTTGTTTTCCCAGTTTTCTCATTTATTTCAAAAGCCACAATAAAAATATTTTCGATTCGACATTTTTTGGAAATTATTTTCCCATTTTTTTCGATTATTGAAAAAATCAAATTTTCCTCCAAAATATTCCATTCTAATATTTTTCAAAAAATGTTTCCCATCCTTCTCGGTCTACTCTTCACATTTAAATTTGGAACTTTTTGAGAATTTGTTTTCTCAGTGTTCTCATTTATTTCAAAAACCACAAATAAAATACTTTCGATTCGACATTGTTTGGAAATTATTTTACCATTGTTTTCGATTATTGAAAAAATCAAATTATCTTCCAAAATATTCCATTCTAATATTTTTCAGAATTTTTTTTCCATCTTTCTCGGTCTACTCTTCAGCTTTAAATCTGCGGAGAATTCTCTATAAGCTAAGATCTCTTTTGTTGCTTGGAAAATTATTTTTTAATTTTCCTCAGTTATTTAAAGAGACAGCAAAAATGTCTTTAGATGACAATAATCTAAGAAAAATTATCCTTAAATTTTAGAAGTTTTTTACTTTGAATACAGTACTTTATCATTTTTTTTCAGTGTTTTTTTTTTGTTGTTATTCAAGCAAAAATGATTTCAACTTCTGCGCGTTTTTATACCGACCAACTATATTTTAATATATTTTAATTTTGTCTTAAATGTCAACTTGGCTGAAATTTTATTCATTCTCTTTTCAGCCAAAAATAAAAAGGGGTTCAAATGGTATATTAAATAATATTAATACTTGAAAGAAATATAAAACTGAACTTTTTCACAAAATTTGTGTAAATATTTTTGGATTATTCTCGTTTTAACATATTTTGAGTTATTTTCACATTTTGAAGGAGTTTATTCACAAACATATGAATTCAATTCGGATTGAGTAGAATTGCGGTTCTGCGCGCAATTCACTCTTCGCGGAAGGAATTGGACGCAAACGCTTTTTTCTTATTTTTACTTCCCGAGAGTAAACTAAGGAAGTAGTACAGTAATCGAGTTAATAAATAAATTTATAATAAAAAGTTTTTTTTAATTTCATAAAATAAGATACTCCTGCACTTGTGGTGTGAATCCGTGTCGAATTTTGACCCTAGATATCCAGAATTTTTGGACAAAATTCAAAACTGAATAACACCATTTTGTAATATAACTTTGAAACTGCAAAACCGAACGATCTGAAAACTTGTAAATATTTTAAGGTTATCGTAATGATGGTAAATCGTTAAGCAAAATTTATTCGTTTATCCCCTCCCAAAAAATTGATGACGTCATCTCAAAATTTTGCCGAATAAATCCTATCCAAAATGTGCAAAATATGACGAGTCTATACTTGTGATGCATTGAGAGTTTCAAAATTTCATATACAGAGTGATTTTATTCACTAAATCGGAAACGGCTCACTCCATTTTCCCGAAAATTTGGGAATGCAATTATGTTATCATTAGTATCTGCACCTATCCAAAGTGACATACGTGTCTTTATAAAAATGTTGATGACGTCATCACAAAATTTTGTAGAGGGAAAACTCATTTGGAACGTACGCTCAGCATGCATCTTTACATTTACTTTGACGTTACATACATATCTTTGTTTTAACTTATGAGGATTCTCAAAAAAAATAAAATTCGCATAATCAAAATTTGTAATTTTTCGGAAAAGCTGGATTTGTTTTATTGTATTTCAGGGGCGAGGGAAGTTCTGTGGAAATGACTTTGGCGCGATTTTTACCTTGAATGCAGTTCTTCATATTTTTCTCATCAATTTTTTGAAATTATTTTTTTTTTTTGTCTAATATTGAAGCAAATTGATTTCAATTTCTTCTTTAATTCTGTTTTAAAAATATATTTTAATTTTTTTGTCCAGTGTTGTTTTAAATGCCAACTTGGCTGAAATTTTCTTCGTTGTCTTCTCAACCAAAAATAAAATACAAACAACATTCATTTTCGAAAAGTATAAAAAACTGCGGTTGAACAAATTCTCCCATCTTATTTTCATAACCTAACGACATTTTTATAATAATTTTAACAATAAATAAATTCAAATTCGCAATCTGCGTACAATTTTATACAAGCCAACAGTTTTTGGCAATTGAATAAAGTCCTTTTCAACTTTTTCACAAATTTGTTTTGTTTTTTTTTTTAATTATTCTCGTTTTAACATTTTTATTTTCACATTTGGTCGATCATTAAAACAAAAATCACTTTGAAGGAGTTTATTGACACACATATGAGTACAATTCAGGTTGACTAGAATTGCGGCTCTGCGCGCAATTCGCTCTTCACGGAAGGAATTCGGGACAAATGCCTTTTTCCTATTTTATTTTTTATTATTGAAGGAAAAGTTATTCCAATTTTTTTCGTTCCTAATCTATGAAAAATTCTCAGCAAGCTAATGGTTTTTCAGGCAAATCAAATCAACTTTAATTTTTTATTTTGGAAAATTTTGAATAACGTTTACCCATTTTTCTGGCTTATTTAAGTTTCTTGTTGTGAAAAGATGGCTATATATATTAAGAAACAAAGGCAAAATATAAGCCCCGCCCACCCACCCTATCTGAATTGTGATAATTTTTTTTTAATCGTCGAGAGCCAAAGGAGCGGAATTTAATTGCAAAATTCTTATTATTTCTCTACAAGAAATTACCATGTAAGACATATTTTTGAGTATCGTGTTATTCGAAGAACACTATGTACATATATTAAGAAAAAATTATATTTTGCCTTTTTTTCGTATATACATAGTTTTCTTTGAACAACACGCTACTCAAAAATATGTTTTTAATTTCTTGTAAAGAAATAAGTATGTTGCAGTTAAGATCACGGCGAATAAAAAAATCATCACAACTGAGATAGGGCGGGGAAAAATGTAACATTTTAACCATATTTTAAGTTTTTTGTTGTGAAAAGATGGCTATATATATTAAGAAAAAAAAAGGCAAAATATAAGCCCCGCCCACCCGCCCTATCTCAATTCTGATGACTTTATTTACTCGTCATGAGCCAAGAAGGCAAAGCTTATCTGCAAAATCCTCATGTCTCTACGAGAAATTAAAAACATGTTTTCGAGTATCGTGTTCAAAGAATACTATGTATATTAAGAAAAAAATAAAACCAAAGATTAGGCCCCACCCATACTCGCCCTATTCTCAATTGTCAATTGTAATGAATTTTCCATTCGTTGTCAGATCGAGGGGCGGGGCTTAATTGCAAGATCCATATTTGTCTACAAGAGTTTACCGTTTTAAACATGTTTTAACTTTCTAAGGATAAAAAAATTCATCAAAATTGAGATGGGGTGGGTGGGCGGGGTTTATATTTTGCCGTTTTGTCTTAATATGTGCAGTATTTCTTGAACAACACGAAACTCAAAAACATGTTTTTAATTTCTTGTCAAGAAATAAATATTTTACAGTTAAGCTTGATTCACGGTGAATAAAAAAAATCATTACAATTGAGATAGGGGGGGTGGGCGGGCTTACATTTTGCCTATTTGTTTCAAAATGTGTAGGCTTTTTTCCACAACATGAAACTTAAAACATGTTTAAAATGGAAAATGTGTGCAAGGAAATATCGATTTTACAATTAGGCTCCGCCCTATAATTGCAAAATCCATATTTCCTTGCAAAATGTACCATTTTAACCATGTTTTAAGTTTCTTGTTGTGAAAAGATGGCTATATATGTTAAGAAACAGAGGCAAAATATAACTTAATACGACAAAGGTCAAATTCGCAATCTATGAAGACTTTTTTGGAAGTCAAGATTTTTTTGCATTTGTCTAGAGCCCATTTGATTTTTTTTTTAACTTATTTTCCCATTTTTGTCATTTATTTCAAAAATCACGGCAAAAATTACTTCCGATTCGTAATCTACGAAAAATTGTCAATGCCCTGTTTGATAGGAGTTTTTTTGAAAAATTTTCAAATATTTTCTCATGTCTTTCGACTATTGAAATAAAAATTACACAAATGTTCCATCAGAACAGAGTTCCTTCTAATATTTTTTACAATATTTTTGAAAAATGTTTTCCATTTTTTGGGGGTTATTTGAAAAAGTAGAGCAAACATAGCAACTTCAGACTGAAATCCTCAGTTAATGGCAAAAATTAAATGAGACCAGTAAGCTATGAAAAACCATGCTTAAGTTTATGATCAGCTACAGTATTTTATAACATTTTTCGAACGAATTTTCCTGTTTTTGCTTCCCGAGCGTAAGCTACTGGCTATTTTCATGCGGTCTCGACCTTTCATGGACCCTAGAGTACGAAAAAATAGGTCTCTCGTTGCCGTCTGTGATAATTTCTAATAGACGGATAATCTCCGAAACTACCCGACCGATTGTTGTCAAATTTTGTACGTAGGTATACTAGGAATGTCGAGTAAATGGTAAAACCCTGAGCAAAATTTGTCTACACATCGCCACTAATTAATATGTGTAGTTTATGAATCCATGTTGAGTTTTTACTCTACGCATTTTTCGAAGTTGTCCCTATTTGTTCGATTGTACTTTAGGGGCGAGGGAAGTTCCATCGAAATAACCATCGACCATTTTTTTTTATAAAAGAAGAATCTTGTGTTTTTTAGCACACTTTAAATACCGATAATTTAATAGTCCTTATGCAACAAGTGAGTAAAGCTGAAGGCGCGTGCGGAAATCCACCCAGTGAAAAAAGTAACTTTATTCACGAATTGCACAAAACTTTAACACTATTGTAATAAAAATCAAGAATTACCTACCTTTTTCAGCAAAACTACAGACTTGTTTCTTCAGCTCTAAATCATATTTTTTTAAACATTGGCCCGTGGGCTTTTCCGGCAATGGATTCAGTGTGGGTGCACGAGAAATTCTCATCGCTGTCCGAATCCATTGTACGACCACACAAATTACCACAAAACAGCAAGAAAACTAACACAAAGAACTCAAATAAAAACTAAATTTCAAAAATTTTAGAAGCATTTTAATTTTTGACAGATGTGTTGATCGGTCGTCATAGCAACGCCAGCCTTCTATGTTTTGTGTTTTAATATTTTTCGTTAAAAAAATGACACGTTATGAGACATTTTTCCTTTTAAAAGTGTGAAAAAATGAAACACTATGACATTTTTTCAAGCTTTTTTTGGTTCTTCATTTTTAAGTATTAATAGAGAAACAAGATTTAAATTATGGTAGCAGAAAATGGCAACTTATAATACACGCGTGTATAACGTGTTGCATAAACAATCAATAACATTCGGTATCTTGGACACTAGAAACATTCCACTCTTTATTTCTTATTAGTAAGGTACCGAACACCTAGCTTTTACTTTTAAACTGGAAAAAACAATACACTAATACTACATAGAAACACCTAGTCATTAATATTATATAATCACCCTCTTATCACCTTATCTGTCGTACCTCAAGTATCACTCACTATCTCCTTCCTTAACCTTAAATCCCACAAAATGTTAGCCATCGCCTTAACCCTCCTAGTGCTCGCCGCCACCCTCTACCTCCACACCCGAAAATCCACCCCCCAGAAAATCTTCAACGTCTACTCCCAACCCGGCAAATGGTTCCACCTCAAATACGCCTCCTTCCTCGTCCTCCTCTGGACACGAAGACTCGCAGCAAAACTCAGCCCCCCTCTATCCGTCAAGAAACTAGAAACCATGAAACCGTTATCCGAACACGAAAAGGTACCCCACATACTTCAAGCAACGTTTTAACGGCTCATTACCTCCAATTTTTAGGCATTCGACGCGACATTCTTCCAAGCCGTTTCCAAGAACGGCTTCTACTTTTGCGGAGGAATCGAGAGACGACACCGTGCCAAGGCTAATGGCTTGTTCTACATAGCGGTAAAATAATTGACGTCTTTTATTCCACTGAAATGATGCAAGTTGAATAGGTGCCGGAATTAGGTCTACTCGAGAGTCTAAAATTGCCGAACACGCTGCTGGACGCTGACCCCGCATCAGTACTGCTGATGAAGGAGTACAGCGCCGAGGGGATCTGCTTCACGCCCGTGGAGCCCATGAAGAAGTGGAGAGTCGCGTTTAATGGGAAAATGAGGGTTCAGGCCAGTCCGTCTAAGCTTGTTGATGTTAAATTAAGCGGGGACTGGACGTCGAGCTTACCGTATTTCTTTTTTGAAAATGATATGAGTGCTAAATGTCTTGCTAAAGCTATAGCTTGTGAGACCTGGAGCGACGACTTCTTCAAAACGTTAAGATCGTACGTAATAAATAATAATAATACTGTATAATTCGCCTATAATAAAGTAAAAACTTTCTAGGGCGCACCAAACCCACTACGAACAGATGGGTTTCTTTTCAGGCACTCTTAGTATAGATAATAAAATCTATACACTGCAGATGGACGCCTTTAGGGACCATAGTTATGGTGGGTTGATTTATTAAAGTACGTTAGTAATTAATATTCAAACGTATTCGTCAGGTTACAAGCGAGACTGGACCTTAATGCACCGGTACGTCTTCCACATGCTCTACTTAGAAAACGGTACCCGAGTGTCAATCGGTCTCGTGAGTCAGCCCGCCACCACCTCGCTCCTCCTCATGGGTTACGTCGTCCCTGCCGACAAGTCCATCCACTGCATTGAAAACTGTGATTTAGTACTCTACCAACACGGCGAAAATGGTACTCCTGGGAAAAATTACGCTTTTTGCTTCGAGACCGACAACGAAACCTACGACGCGAAAATTAACGTGATTTACGAAGCCTTCCACTTCAAAGGCAACAACACGGAAGCTAAGCTGATCGAGAGGTTCATCGAGTGCGAAGTCAACGGCGTGAAAGGGAAGGGAGTGTCGGAGTGGCACTACAACACGACGAGAACTTAAATCATGTATTAAAAATATACAATAAATTTGGGAGTGAATAAACTTTAAATTAAAGGAAACGTTTCCCTTGAGCGGTGCAAGTTGTTTGAGAGGGTTGTTGAATGAGCACCAGGGTTAAGGTCCACAAGTCCAGCGAAATAATGACTTATTTAGTTGTTCCTTGTTAAGTCAAACCAAGGGTGAGGAGTCTGCGTCCACCGCGTCGACATTGAACTTAGTATCAAAATGTGATTTTACATCACGGTTGGCCACGTTTGAGGCGGAAAGTCGAGATATGGACGCAATCTCCGGTTGTAAATTCCGGGTAGTGTATTTGATTGATGAATGAACGCTTGGTAGTCTTAATTGCATTTGTATTTAGAGGCGATTTTTGTATCAAGTCGGTTATAATTGTGCGAAAATTTGGTCTTCGTTGTGCTAGTTTCGAGTGTTTTGATCCAACACAGATCCTGTAATAACAACAAAAACAGTTTTTCTTCTTGGTAATTAAAAAAAACAATGTTATATAAGTTATAAGTTTCCAAAAACTCACCTAACAAAATCCACTATACACGGTGACAAGGGCTCGGTCTGCAGTCACCGTGATAGTGGCAACCCCGAAAACCATTTTTCGTAACATAAGAGGTCTAGAACGTCTAGCAAAAGTTCTTGTAACGCTTCATGTTGAAATGTCATCCAATATTTGTGAAAATCAACATATACAAAGTTGAAAACAAGCAAAATAAACCTAGTGAGAAGAAAAACGAAAACCTAACGATATGGAATAACAAAACAGCCTACGATACGAGTAAACTTAAATCATTGTTAAAAATAATATACCACATATAGGAACTTAAAATGGAAATCAGCGACGGAAAATTATTTTTCTTTAAACACACCCCCCACCAGGCCCCCTTTATCCATACAGTAGGTGATAATGGAGCGCCAACTCCGATCCGACGACAACAAATCGGGATTTCCCACAACAATCAACAACGACTTGGCTCTAGTGATAGACACGTTCATCCTTCTGGGGCTGGCCACGAAACCCAGAGAGTACTTGATGTCGCTCGACAGGTGCTTCTTGGCCGAGCGCACCGTCGACAGAATAATCACATTGAACTCTTGGCCTTGGAATTCTTCAACAGTGCCGACTTTCGGCACCTCGAATTCGGCTTCCTTGAAAAGGTCCATTAGCTGTCGGGTCTACAACAACAACACCAACAACAACAATAAAAAATAAAATAAAATCAAGTTAAAGTGTCCAAACCTGGGCTTTATATGGGGTTATGATCCCGACGTCAGTCGCCTTCAACCCCAACCTATACAGTTCGTTCACGTAGAAGAAAACCTGCGATGCTTCGCTCGGGTTGAACCACGACGGCGAATCTTCTGCTTGGAAGTTTTCGCCGAAGACGCCGTGGAACACGACAGAAGCGACTTTCCCTTCCGGAGTCCTGGGTAAGATTTCTTGGACTTGCTGGAGGATGGACGCTTCTTTGCTGTCTGTTTCTGAAATCTGCGACCCGAATAAAAACTAATTCCTCGTGACTGAACAACTTACCGTTGGTTTTAAGTCGTCGTTGTAAAATAGCACGCTTGGTAGTTTTAGCAAGTCGGGCAGTGAGCGGTAGTTGTAGATGAGTTTTGTTATGAGTCGCGGGTCGTAGCCGCACGTGTTTGGAAAACCTTGGGAGTCTCGAATGTACGGAAATCTGCTAGTCATGCGCTCTAGGAATGATTCTTCTAGACCGTAGTCGCTAGCGAGGTGCGACATTATGACTGGACCCAGCTGCATGGGGTCACCTGAGATATAATTTTTGTATAATTACCTTAAAGAAAACTCGTGATGTACACACGTACCTGCTAATACCGCTTGTCCATTTGAAGTGTCCAAAAATGCAAGGGGTATCAAAACGCTAGGTTCTGACGTCTGGCCGGCTTCGTCCACAATAATGTGGGAAAAGTGTCCCTTGGAGAAACCCATTGAATACAGTAAACCTGCACTTGAGCATGTGCAAACTGTGATTCGGTGTCTCCCTAATACTGACGAGTTATACCCTAAAAAAAAAAATACGTGTGCAAAATTTCTTATTCTTCATACACTATTCTGATTTACTAATAAAATTGTATAGCCTATTACT